>NC_060195.1:365000-437500 GCF_021184085.1 Oncorhynchus gorbuscha | reverse complement strand
TGGCCATCTCTAATGATATAGAGAGACATGCAGTATGGCCATCTCTAATGATATAGAGAGACATGCAGTATGGCCATCTCTAATGATATAGAGACATGCAGTATGGCTATCTCTAATGATATAGAGAGACATGCAGTATGGCCATCTCTAATGATATAGAGAGACATGCAGTATGGCCATCTCTAATGAATATAATAAATAATAATAAATAATATATGCTATTTAGCAGACGCTTTTATCCAAAGCGACTTACAGTCATGTGTGCATACATCCTACGTATGGGTGGTCCCGGGGATCGAACCCACTACCCTGGCGTTACAAGCGCCATGCTCTACCAACTGAGCTACAGAAGAACCATGATATGGCCATCTCTAATGATATAGAGACATGCAGTATGGCCATCTCTAATGATATAGAGAGATATGTAGTATGGCCATCTCTAATGATATAGAGACATGTAGTATGAGACATGTAGTATGGCCACCTCTAATTATATAGAGACATGCAGTATGGCCATCTCTAATGATATAGAGACATGCAGTATGGCCATCTCTAATGATATAGAGAGACATGCAGTATGGCCATCTCTAATGATATAGAGAGACATGCAGTATGGCCATCTCTAATGATATAGAGACATGCAGTATGGCCATCTCTAATGATATAGAGAGACATGCAGTATGGCCATCTCTAATGATATAGAGAGACATGCAGTATGGCCATCTCTAATGATATAGAGACATGCAGTATGGCTATCTCTAATGATATAGAGAGACATGCAGTATGGCCATCTCTAATGATATAGAGAGACATGCAGTATGGCCATCTCTAATGATATAGAGAGACATGCAGTATGGCCATCTCTAATGATATAGAGACATGCAGTATGGCCATCTCTAATGATATAGAGAGATATGTAGTATGGCCATCTCTAATGATATAGAGACATGTAGTATGAGACATGTAGTATGGCCACCTCTAATGATATAGAGACATGCAGTATGGCCATCTCTAATGATATAGAGACATGCAGTATGGCCATCTCTAATGATATAGAGAGACATGCAGTATGGCCATCTCTAATGATAGAGAGACATGCAGTATGGCCATCTCTAATGATATAGAGACATGTAGTATGGCCACCTCTAATGATATAGAGACATGCAGTATGGCCATCTCTAATGATATAGAGAGATGCAGTATGGCCGTCTCTAATGATATAGAGAGACATGCAGTATGGCCATCTCTAATGATATAGAGAGATGCAGTATGGCCGTCTCTAATGATATAGAGAGACATGCAGTATGGCCATCTCTAATGATATAGAGAGACATGCAGTATGGCCATCTCTAATGATATAGAGAGACATGCAGTATGGCCATCTCTAATGATATAGAGAGACATGCAGTATGGCCATCTCTAATGATATAGAGAGACATGCAGTATGGCCATCTCTAATGATATAGAGACATGCAGTATGGCTATCTCTAATGATATAGAGAGACATGCAGTATGGACTGGGAGGAAATCCATCCCTGAAATAAAATACTTTAATTATGACTCTCATTTCCTATCAGTCAAGAGGTCAAGAGACCCTTAGGTCTCTAGTTGTACTAGTGTTCTGTCAACCTGAGGGTGGAGAGGTCATCTTATTCATGTAGGGTGGCTGTGTACTAGGTAGTGTGTTCTGTCAACCTGAGGGTGGAGAGGTCATCTTTTTCATGTAGGGTGGCTGTGTACTAGGTAGTGTGTACTATGTAGTGCATAGTTACCTGTGAAGTGAACCACGTAGTGGGGAGAGCGGTACACTCTCCCCTGTAGTCCAGCTTGGCAGTACAATCCGAAGAGGAACGGTCTGGAGTCTAAGGTTTGTCTCGGGATGGACCAGCCTCTTTTACTGTCCCACACCATCCCCTCATCCTCCAGGGGCATAGACATTGTCTCCCACTGGGGAGAGAAGAGAGGAGAGAGGGATGAGAGGGGAGAGGGGGATGAGGAGAGGAGAGAGGGATGAGAGAGGAGAGGAGATAGGGATGAGAGAGGAGAGGGGGAGGAGGAGAGGAGAGAGGGATGAGAGGAGAGGGGGATGAGGAGAGAGGAATGAGAGGGGAGAGTGGAATGAGAGGGGAGAGAGGGATGAGAGGAGAGGGGGACGAGGAGAGAGGAATGAGAGGGGGATGAGGGATGAGGAGAGGAGAGAGGAATGAGAGGGGAGAGTGGAATGAGAGGGGAGAGAGGGATGAGAGGAGAGAGGGATGAGAGGAGAGAGGAATGAGAGGGGAGAGTGGAATGAGAGGGGAGAGAGGGATGAGAGGAGAGAGGGATGAGAGGAGAGAGGAATGAGAGGGGAGAGTGGAATGAGAGGGGAGAGAGGGATGAGAGGAGAGAGGGATGAGAGGAGAGAGGAATGAGAGGGGAGAGTGGAATGAGAGGGGAGAGAGGGATGAGAGGAGAGGGGGACGAGGAGAGAGGAATGAGAGTGGAGAGGGGGATGAGAGGGATGAGAGGGGAGAGAGGGATGAGAGGAGAGGAGGATGAGAGGAGAGGGGGATGAGGAGAGATGAATGAGAGGGGAGAAGGGGATGAGGAGAGGAGAGAGAGATGAGAGGAGAGGGGGTCAAGGAGAGAGAAATTAGTGGGGGACGAGAGGGGAGCGAGGGATGAGAGGGGGAGGGGGATGAGAGGGGAGAAGGGGGACGAGAGGGGAGAGAGGGATGAGAGGGGGAGGGGGATGAGAGGGGAGAGGGGGATGAGAGGGGAGAGAGGGATGAGAGGGGAGAGAGGGATGAGAGGGGGAGGGTGATGAGAGGGGAGATTGGGATGAGAGGGGGAGGGGGATGAGAGGGGAGATTGGGATGAGAGGGGGAGGGGGATGAGGGGGGAGGGGGATGAGAGGGGTGAGGGGGATGAGAGGGGAGAGGGGGGGATGAGAGGAGAGTATCTGGGATGAGGAGAGAATAATGAGAGGGGGAGGGGGAGGGGGATGAGAGGGGAGAGGGATGAAGAGAGGAGAGAGGAATGAGAGGGGGATGAGGAGAGAGGTATGAGAGGGGAAGAGGGGATGAGAGGGGAGAGTGGGATGAGATAGAAGAGAGGGATGAGATGGGAGAGAGGGATGAGAGGGGAGAGAGTGATGAGGAGAGAGGGATGAGAGGGGAAGGGGGGATGAGAGGGGAGAGTGGGATGAGAGGGGAGAGAGGGATGAGGAGAGGAGAGAGGAATGAGAGGGGGATGAGGGATGAGGAGAGAGGGATGAGAGGGGAAGGGGGGTGAGAAGGGAGTGGGATGAGAGGGGAGAGAGGGATGAGAGGGGAGAGAGGAGAGGAGAGAGGAATGAGAGGGGGATGAGGAGAGAGGGATGAGAGTGGAGAGGGGGATGACGAGAGGAGAGAGGAATGAGAGGGGAAGAGGGGATGAGAGGGGAGAGTGGAATGAGAGGGAGAGAGGGATGAGAGGGGAGAGAGGGATGAGGAGAGAGGGATGAGAGGGGAAGGGGGAATGAGAAGGGAGAGTGGGATGAGAGGGAGAGAGGAGAGAGGGATGAGAGTGGAGAGGGGGATGAGGAGAGGAGAGAGGAATGAGAGGGGGATGAGGAGAGAGGGATGAGAGGGGGATAAGGAGAATATTAATGGATGAAGAGGATGACTATTGGGAAAATAAAGAGAATGGACGGTGATTGGTGAAAAGAGGAGAGAAAGAGAAAGAGAAAGAGAAAGAGAAAGAGAAAGAGAGAGAGAGAGAGAGAGAGAGAGAGAGAGAGAGAGAGAGAGAGAGAGAGAGAGAGAGAGAGAGAGAGAGAGAGAGAGAGAGAGAGAGAGAGAGAGAGAGAGCCCTGCAATGCCAAGAGCTGAGCAAAGAAAAGAGTCCCCTCATCCAGCTGGTCCTGGGGCTGAGTTCACTAACCTGTTCTACTAACACACTGAGGCCTCAGTCCCCTCATCCAGCTGGTCCTGGGGCTGAGTTCACTAACCTGTTCTACTAACACACTGAAGCCTCAGTCCCCTCATCCAGCTGGTCCTGGGGCTGAGTTCACTAACCTGTTCTACTAACACACTGAAGCCTCAGTCCCCTCATCCAGCTGGTCCTGGGGCTGAGTTCACTAACCTGTTCTACTAACACACTGAAGCCTCAGTCCCCTCATCCAGCTGGTCCTGGGGCTGAGTTCACTAACCTGTTCTACTAACACACTGAAGCCTCAGGACCAGAACATCCAATCAATCAGAATAAACCAAATTACAACACAGTCAAAGCAATGGATCCCTCCATGCCCCACATAACAGAGCTTCGCCTTGCCTCAGTTCCCCTTAGCTGACGAGGCTCCCTCGTACACCTTCAGTCTAGTCTCTAGTGACTGCATGCCCTGCCCATCCCTGCCCATCACAGAAACATCATCTGAATACACTAATTGGTCGAACGTTTTACAACACCTACTCGTTCAAGAGTTTTTCTTAAAACTATTTTCTACATTGTAGAATAATAGTGAAGACATGAAAACTATGAAATAACACATATGGAATCATGTAGTAACCAAAAAAGTGTTAAACAAATCAAAATATTTTTCTTCAAATATTCTTCGAATAGCCACCCTTTGCCTTGATGACAGCTTTGCACACTCTTGGCATTTATGTGGGCACGCGAAGCTCTTATGCCCCAAACCCCCACACTCAAAGCACCGCAGACTATCTGTGGTGGCAAACCCCCACACTCAAAGCACCGCAGACTATCTGTGGTGGCAAACCCCCACACTCAAAGCACCGCAGACTATCTGTGGTGGCAAACCCCCACACTCAAAGCACCGTAGACTATCTGTGGTGGCAAACCCCGCGTAGAGCCTCCCTTTAAAATGCACATTTAACTGTTGCTCATTGTTGTTCTGAAATATCAACATTTGCCTCCGGAACGAAACAACGTGCTGAACTGCATCTGCCTAAAAACCTGTCGACAGTTTACGAAAACCGCAAACGAAAACAAACTTACCAAAACGACTGATTTGATCATATGTACTGAACGGAAACAGGGTCACTACCCTTGTCGAAGGAGTCGAAAAAAGAGAAATCGGCAACAACACATCCCTTACAAATATTCCACTAGCAATCAGCCAACCCATAAAATCTACTCTTTTCAGGAACACAGCCACAGCTTTGTTCATTCTGGTTACAGAATGTATAACTTCAGCTTCTACCTGTTCACCGCCCGCGAGCAGAACCTCCTCCACCTCAACTCCATTTTCAGGAACCCGTATCGACAGAGTCTCCTCCGCTGTGAAGCCATCGCACTGTTCAAACCCCAGGAAACTAAAACTCTGTCCACTTCCACCCTAACTTTGAACAAAAACTGTGGCTAAACTCCACCAAATTTTTTTAAGAAAATACCAAAGACAGAATCAAGAAAACACATGTCCTCTCAACTACAAAACACTCCCAGCATGCACTGAGAGAGAGAGAGAGAGACAGACGTGAAGGTACCAACCAGATAAAGTGTGACGTTGAGGTCGGGCACAGTGACCAGACAAGGTACTGTGACGTGAGTGGAGGATCTTGATATGAAGATGGTCTCCAGGTCCCCGTTGCTTCCTCCGTTTCTCCTGAGGAAAGGCTGCTCCAAATCTGGAGGAATGGAGACATTCAGTCAGAGGACAAAGATAATATATACACGTTTAGAATGGAGACAGGACAGTCAAGGCAGTCAGAGGACAACGACAAAGATAATATATACACGTTTAGAATGGAGACAGGACAGTCAAGGCAGTCAGAGGACAACGACAAAGATAATATATACACGTTTAGAATGGAGACAGGACAGTCAAGGCAGTCAGAGGACAACGACAAAGATAATATATACACGTTTAGAACGAAGACAATCAGTTGGAGGAAATATGGTGCTGAGAGGAAGCCCAGTGAGAGAAGGTAAACTAGTAGTGAAGTGGAAAGTTTTAAGTTCCTCAGCGTACACATCACGGACAAACTGAAATGCTCCACCCACACAGACAGTCTGGTGAAGAAGGCACAACAGCGTCTCTTCAACCTCAGGAGGCTAAAGAAAATTGACTTGTCACCTAAAACCCTCACAAACTTTTAGAGATGCACAATTGAGAGCATCCTGTTGGGCTGTATCACCGCCTGGTACGGCAACTGCTCCGCCCACAACCGTAAGGCTCTCCAGAGGGTAGTGAGGTCTGGCCCCACGCCACCTACAACACCACCACATAGCCCCTCTTTCGCCAGGGCAGTGGTCATATTTATTGGATGGAATAGAGAAAATATGCCACGACAAAACCAAAGCCAAAACGTGCCAATTGGCTCTCGTGCTTATCTTTGCCCACCACCTTGCTTTGTTCTGCCGACGATGATTCATTTGCTCCCATTGAAAACAACAGGCTGTGGTTTATCTTGGGTTAGTTATAAAACATCTTTGCTCGCTCTACTTATCAAGGCAATACAACACAACAGAACAGCTCAACAAATAAACAGTTATAAAACACAGGATCCTGATTGTCTTCATTAAACAGCATGATAGTTTTACCTCAGGATATCGGTCTGATAGGTGAACGTGATCTATCTCTAATGTGTTGCTCTAAAAATGATTCTGATGTTTCCCGGGTTTCTCTCTGTGTATGTTACTGGGACGTCATCTATATTTCACAGACATTGTCTGCATCCAAACTGGCACCTACGGCCCTACGGACTGCACTGATCTTAACTTAATGTTTCCCCCATCGTGTCCATCGTCCTCGTGATTCCTGCGTACAAGCAAAAAACTCAAACAGGAAGTACCAGTGATGTGCTAAATACAGGAGTGGTCCAATGAGGTGAATGCTACAGGACTGTTTCACAGACTGGAACATGTTCTGGGTTTCATCTGATAACATTTACATTTACATTTAAGTCATTTAGCAGACGCTCTTATCCAGAGCGACTTACAAATTGGTGCATTCACCTTATGACATCCAGTGGGACAGTCACTTAACAATAGTGCATCTAAAACTTAGGGGGGGTGGGGTGAGAGGGATTACTTATCCTATCCTAGGTATTCCTTAAAGAGGTGGGGTTTCAGGTGTGTTAGAGCTGCAATGTTACAATCTAACCAATGTTAGAAATCCCACTACGACCTCCGACGAGCCATCAAACAGGAAAAGCATCAATACAAGACCAAGATCGAATCCCACTATGCTGACGCTCGTTGGGTTGTGGCAGGGCTTGCAAACTGTCACAATTACAATCAGGCTGCGAGCTGCCCAGTGGCGTGAGCCTACCAGACGAGCAACTTTAAATGCCTTCTATGCTCGCTTCGAGGCAAGCAATACTGAACCATGCATGAGAGCACCAGCTGTTCCGGGTGAATGTGTGATCTCGCTCTCCAAAGCCAATGTAATTAAGACCTTTAGACTTATTTTCCACCATAATTTGCAAATAAATTCATTAAAAATCAATGTGATTTTCTCTCTCTCTAGCTGTCTCTCTCTCTCTCTCTCTCGCTGTCTCTCTCTCTAGCTGTCTCTCTCTCGCTGTCTCTCTCTCTCGCTGTCTCTCTCTCTCACTGTCTCTCTCTCGCTGTCTCTCTCTCCAGCCGTCTCTCACTCTAGCTGTCTCTCTCTCTCTCTCTCTCTCTCTCTCTCTCTCTCTCTCTCGCTGTCTCTCTCTCTCGCTGTCTCTCTCTCTCACCGTCTCTCCCTCACTGTCTCTCTCTCGCTGTCTCCCTCTCCAGCTGTCTCTCTCTCTCGCTGTCTCTCTCTCTCGCTGTCTCTCTCTCACTGTCTCTCTCTCTAGCGGTCTCTCTCTCTCGCTGTCTCTCTCTCTCGCTGTCTCTCTCTCACTGTCTCTCTCTCTAGCTGTCTCTCTCTCACTGTCTCTCTCTCTCGCTGTCTCTCTCTCACTGTCTCTCTCTCTAGCTGTCTCTCCCTCACTGTCTCTCTCTCTAGCTGTCTCTCCCTCACTGTCTCTCTCTCGCTGTCTCTCTCTCCAGCTGTCTCTCTCTCTCGCTGTCTCTCTCTCTCTCGCTTTCTCTCTCTCTCGCTGTCTCTCTCTCGCTGTCTCTCCAGCCGTCTCTCTCTCTAGCTGTCTCTCTCTCTCTCTCGCTGTCTCTCTCTCTCACCGTCTCTCCCTCACTGTCTCTCTCTCGCTGTCTCTCTCTCCAGCTGTCTCTCTCTCTCGCTGTCTCTCTCTCTCGCTGTCTCTCTCACTGTCTCTCTCTCTCGCTGTCTCTCTCTAGCTGTCTCTCTCTCTCACTGTCTCTCTCTCACTGTCTCTCTCTCACTGTCTCTCTCTCTCACTGTCTCTCTCTCTCGCTGTCTCTCTCTCTCACTGTCTCTCTCTCACTGTCTCTCTCTCACTGTCTCTCTCTCACTGTCTCTCTCTCTAGCTGTCTCTCTCTTTCTCTCCTTATATAGTTCTGTTCTTCCCCAGCAGCTCAGAGCAGTCTACTCCCTACAGATCAGATTATCAAATCCCTACAGGGAGATTATCAAAATGGGATTTGTTTTATAATTCTTTGTGGATCTGTGTAATCTGAGGGAAATATGTGTCTCTAATTTCGCTCGCTGTATCTCTCTCTCTAGCTGTCTCTCTCTCTCTATAACTGTCAAATCTCTCTAGCTGTCTCTCTCTATAGCCGCCTCTCTCCCTAGCTGTCTCTCTCTCTAGCTGTCTCTCTCTCTCTAGCTGTCTCTCTCTCTAGCTGTCTCTCTCTATAGCTGCCTCTCTCTCTACTCTGGCTGTCTCTCTCTCTAACTGTCTCCCTCTAGCTGTCTCCCTCTCTAGCTGTCTCTCTCTTGATGTCTCTCTCTCTATAGCTGTCTCTCTCTCTCTAGCTGTCTCTCTCTCTAGCTGTCTCTCTAGCTGTGTCTCTCTCTCGCTATCTCTCTCTCTGTCTCTATCTCTCTCTAGCTGTCTCTCTCTCTAGCTGTCTCTCTCTCTCTAGCTGTCTCCCTCTCTAGCTGTCTCCATCTCTAGCTGTCTCTCTCTCTCTAGCTGTCTCTCTCTCTCCGTCTCCCTCTAGCTGTCTCTCTCTCTAGCTGTCTCCCTCTCTCTCTCGCTGTCTCTCTCTCCAGCTGTCTCTCTCTCTAGCTGTCTCTCCTCTATCTAGCTGTCTCCTCTCTGTCTCTAGCTGTCTCCCTCTAGCTGTCTCTCTCTCTCTAGCTGTCTCTCTCTCTCTAGCTGTCTCTCTCTCTCTAGCTGTATCTCTCTCACTCTCTCTCTCTCTAGCTGTCTCTCTCTAGCTGTCTCTCTCTCTCGCTGTCTCTCTCTCTAGCTGTCTCTCTCTCGCTGTCTCTCTCTCTCGCTGTCTCTCTCTCTCACTGTCTCTCTCTCGCTGTCTCTCTCTCCAGCCGTCTCTCACTCTAGCTGTCTCTCTCTCTCTCTCTCTCTCTCTCTCTCTCTCTCTCTCTCTCTCTCTCTCTCTCTCTCTCTCTCTCTCTCTCTCTCTCTCTCTCTCGCTGTCTCTCTCTCTCACTGTCTCTCCCTCACTGTCTCTCTCTCGCTGTCTCCCTCTCCAGCTGTCTCTCTCTCTCGCTGTCTCTCTCTCTCGCTGTCTCTCTCTCACTGTCTCTCTCTCTAGCTGTCTCTCCCTCACTGTCTCTCTCTCTAGCTGTCTCTCCTCACTGTCTCTCTCTCGCTGTCTCTCTCTCCAGCTGTCTCTCTCTCTCGCTGTCTCTCTCTCTGTCTCGCTGTCTCTCTCTCTCTCTCTCTAGCTGTCTCTCTCTCGCTGTCTCTCCAGCCGTCTCTCTCTCTCGCTGTCTCTCTCTCTCTCTCTCTCGCTGTCTCTCTCTCTCACCGTCTCTCCCTCACTGTCTCTCTCTCGCTGTCTCTCTCTCCAGCTGTCTCTCTCTCTCGCTGTCTCTCTCTCTCGCTGTCTCTCTCACTGTCTCTCTCTCTCGCTGTCTCTCTCTAGCTGTCTCTCTCTCTCACTGTCTCTCTCTCACTGTCTCTCTCTCACTGTCTCTCTCTCTCGCTGTCTCTCTCTCTCACTGTCTCTCTCTCACTGTCTCTCTCTCACTGTCTCTCTCTCACTGTCTCTCTCTCACTGTCTCTCTCTCTAGCTGTCTCTCTCTTTCTCTCCTTATATAGTTCTGTTCTTCCCCAGCAGCTCAGAGCAGTCTACTCCCTACAGATTAGATTATCAAATCCCTACAGGGAGATTATCAAAATGGGATTTGTTTTATAATTCTTTGTGGATCTGTGTAATCTGAGGGAAATATGTGTCTCTAATTTCGCTCGCTGTATCTCTCTCTCTAGCTGTCTCTCTCTCTCTATAACTGTCAAATCTCTCTAGCTGTCTCTCTCTATAGCCGCCTCTCTCCCTAGCTGTCTCTCTCTCTAGCTGTCTCTCTCTCTCTAGCTGTCTCTCTCTCTAGCTGTCTCTCTCTATAGCTGCCTATCTCTCTACTCTAGCTGTCTCTCTCTCTAACTGTCTCCCTCTAGCTGTCTCCCTCTCTAGCTGTCTCTCTCTTGATGTCTCTCTCTCTATAGCTGTCTCTCTCTCTCTAGCTGTCTCTCTCTCTAGCTGTCTCTCTAGCTGTGTCTCTCTCTCGCTATCTCTCTCTCGCTATCTCTCTCTAGCTGTCTCTCTCTCTAGCTGTCTCTCTCTCGCTGTCTCCCTCTCTAGCTGTCTCCATCTCTAGCTGTCTCTCTCTCTCTAGCTGTCTCTCTCTCTCTAGCTGTCTCTCTCTCTAGCTGTCTCTCTCTCTCTCGCTGTCTCTCTCTCCAGCTGTCTCTCTCTCTAGCCGTCTCCCTCTATCTAGCTGTCTCCCTCTCTCTAGCTGTCTCCCTCTCTAGCTGTCTCTCTCTCTAGCTGTCTCTCTCTCTCTAGCTGTCTCTCTCTCTCTAGCTGTATCTCTCTCACTCTCTCTCTCTCTAGCTGTCTCTCTCTAGCTGTCTCTCTCTCTAGCTGTCTCTCTCTCGCTGTCTCTCTCTCTCGCTGTCTCTCTCTCTCACTGTCTCTCTCTCGCTGTCTCTCTCTCCAGCCGTCTCTCACTCTAGCTGTCTCTCTCTCTCTCTCTCTCTCTCTCTCTCTCTCTCTCTCTCTCTCTCTCTCTCTCTCTCTCTCTGTCTCTCTCTCTCTCTCTGTCTCTCTCTCTCACTGTCTCTCCCTCACTGTCTCTCTCTCTCGCTGTCTCCCTCTCCAGCTGTCTCTCTCTCTCGCTGTCTCTCTCTCTCGCTGTCTCTCTCTCACTGTCTCTCTCTCTCGCTGTCTCTCTCTCTCGCTGTCTCTCTCTCTAGCTGTCTCTCTCTCACTGTCTCTCTCTCTCGCTGTCTCTCTCTCACTGTCTCTCTCTCTAGCTGTCTCTCTCTCACTGTCTCTCTCTCTAGCTGTCTCTCCCTCACTGTCTCTCTCTCTAGCTGTCTCTCCCTCACTGTCTCTCTCTCGCTGTCTCTCTCTCTCGCTGTCTCTCTCTCTCTCGCTTTCTCTCTCTCTCGCTGTCTCTCTCTCGCTGTCTCTCTCTCCAGCCGTCTCTCTCTCTAGCTGTCTCTCTCTCTCTCTCTCTCGCTGTCTCTCTCTCTCACCGTCTCTCCCTCACTGTCTCTCTCTCGCTGTCTCTCTCTCCAGCTGTCTCTCTCTCTCGCTGTCTCTCTCTCTCGCTGTCTCTCTCTCACTGTCTCTCTCTCTCGCTGTCTCTCTCTAGCTGTCTCTCTCTCTCTCTCACTGTCTCTCTCTCACTGTCTCTCTCTCACTGTCTCTCTCTCTCGCTGTCTCTCTCTCTCACTGTCTCTCTCTCACTGTCTCTCTCTCACTGTCTCTCTCTCTAGCTGTCTCTCTCTTTCTCTCCTTATATAGTTCTGTTCTTCCCCAGCAGCTCAGAGCAACCAGTTCCTGCTGCTGAAACAATGGTTGCAGTGTGTGGCCAAATACACAGATAGAGCTGAGAAAATACACACAGCCTAAATAGTTAAACAACTCAACAATAAATCACCCCAGGTATGAGGAGAGGGGTGTTATGATGTTAGGAGGGAGGGATGAGGGTCATGGCTGTGAGGAGAGGGGTGTTATGTTGTTAGGAGGATGAGAGATGAGGGTCATGGCTGTGAGGAGAGGGGTGTTATTGTTTGCGTCCCGAATGGCACCCTAAGGGGGCGAGGTGATGAGGTCTGGTAGGGTAATTGGAGCCACATGGTCCCACTTTTATCCTGCCGCCTGTTAGTTCTATTTTACTGCTCCCTTCCTCTCCCTCTCCTCTCCTCTCCCCCCCTCCTCTCCTCTCCCCTCTCTCTCCCTCCTCCCCTTCTCCCCTCACCTCTCCCTCCCTCCTCCTCTCCCCTTCTCTCTCCTCTCCTCTCCTCCCCCTCTCTCTCCCCTCCCCCTCCTCACCTCTCCCCTCTCCCCCCTCCTCCTCCCTCCCCCTTCCTCCCCTCTCCCATCTCCTCCCCCTCCTCCCCTCTCCCCTCCTCTCCTCTCCTCCCCTCCTCCCCTCCCCTCCCCTCCCCTCCCCTCCTCTCCCCTTCTCTCTCCTCTCCTCTCCTCTCCCCTTCTCTCTCCTCTCCTCCCCCTCCTCACCTCTCCCCTCTCCCCTCCCCTCCTCTCCTCCCCCTTCCTCCCCTCTCCCATCTCCTCCCCCTCCTCACCTCTCCCCTCCTCTCCTCCCTCCCCCTCCCCCCTCTCCCCTTCTCTCTCTCCTCTCCTCTCCTCTTCCCCCTCCTCTCCTCTCCTCTCCCCTTCCCTCTCACCTCTCCCATCCTCTCCTCCCCTCTCCTCACCTTTCCAATCTCCCCTAACTCTCCTCTCTCCTCCTCACCTTACCCCTCCTCTCCTCTCCTCTCCCCTTCCCCCTCTCTCCTCTCCTCTCCTCTCCTCTCCTCTCCTCTCCTCTCCTCTCCTCTCCTCTCCTCTCCCTCTCCTCTCCTCTCCCCTCCTCTCTCCTCTCCTCTCCTCTCCTCTCCTCTCCTCTCCTCTCCCCTCCCCTCCCCTCCTCTCCCCTCTCCTCTCCTCTCCTCTCCTCTCCTCTCCTCTCCTCTCCTCTCCTCTCCTCTCCTCTCCTCTCCTCTCTCCCCTCTCCTCTCCTCTTCTCTCCTCTCTCTCCTCTCCTCTCCTCTCCCCTCTCCTCTTATCCTGTAGCCTGTTAGCTGTAATTTACTGCTGTTGGTTCATCTGGCTTTGATCAGCATCCAGCAGAGACAAAATATCCACCCCCAAAATCCCCTCTCCTCTGTATCCCTAGACTAGCCTGTTAGCTGTAAAGGCTTTACCCTGCTGTTGGTTCATCTGAGCCTGTTACCCAAGACTCAGCCTCCAGACAGAGACAAAATATACAAAATCCAAATCAAAATGCCACCTCACTCCCTCCAAACTGTATGTGACCCTAGACTAGAGCCTGTTACCCAAAACTAGAGGACTAAAGGCTGTTACCCTAGACTAGAGGCTGTGAACCTAGACTAGAGCCTGTTACCCAAGACTAGAGGACTAGAGGCTGTGACCCTAGACTAGAGGCTATTACCATAGACTAGAGCCTGTTACCCTAGACCAGGGGACTAGAGGCTGTGACCCTAGACTAGAGCCTGTTACCCTAGACTAGAGGCTGTTACCCTAGAGTAGAGCCTGTGACCCTAGACTAGAGCCTGTTATCCAAGACCAGAGGACTAGAGGCTGTGACCCTAGACTAGAGCCTGTTACCCAAGACTAGAGGACTAGAGGATGTGACCCTAGACTAGAGGCTGTGACCCTAGACTAGAGGCTGTTACCATAGACTCAAGGACTAGGACTAGAGGCTGTTACCCTGGACTAGAGGACTAGAGCATGTTACCCTAGACTAGAGGCTGTTACCCTAGGCTAGAGGACTAGAGGTTGTGACCCTAGACTAGAGGCTGTGACCCTAGACTAGAGGCTGTGACCCTAGAATAGAGCTTGTTACCCGAGACTAGAGGACTAGAGGCTGTGACCCTAGACTAGAGGCTGTTACCCGAGTCTAGAGTCTGTTACCCTAGACTAGAGGACTAGAGGCTATTACCCTAGACTAGAGGACTATAGTCTGTGACCCTAGACTAGAGGCTGTTACCATAGACTAGAGGACTAGAGGCTATTACCCTAGACTAGAGGACTAGAGGCTGTTACCCTAGACTAGAGGACTAGAGGCTGTTACACTAGACTAGAGGCTGTTACCCTAGACTAGAGGCTATTACCCTAGACTAGAGGACTAGAGGCTGTTACCCGAGACAAGAGGCTGTTACCCTAGAGGCTGTGACCTTAGAGAATGTGACCCTAGAGGCTGTGACCTTAGACTAGAGGCTGAGGCCCTAGAGTAAAGGGTGTGACCCTAGACTAGAGCCTGTAACCCTAGAGTAGAGGCTGTGACGCTAGACTAGATGCTGTGACCCTAGACTAGAGGCTGTGACCCTAGACTAGAGCCTGTGACCCTAGACTAGAGACTGTGACCCTAGACCACAGGGTGACTAACGGACCACAGGGTGAATAACAGACCACAGGGTGTCTAACAGACCACAGGGTGACTAACAGACCACAGGGTGACTAACAGACCACAGGTTGACTAACAGACCACAGGGTGACTAACAGACCACAGGGTGACTAACGGACTACTAACAGACCACAGGGTGACTACCAGACCACAGGATGACTAACAGACCACAGGATGACTAACAGACCACAGGGTGACTACCAGACCACAGGATGACTAACAGACCACAGGGTGACTAACAGACCACAGGATGACTAACAGACCACAGGATGACTAACAGACCACAGGGTGACTAACATACCACAGGGTGACTAACAGACCACAGGGTGACTAACAGACTACTAACAGACCACAGGGTGACTAACAGACCACAGGGTGACTAACAGACCACAAGGTGACTAACAGACCACAGGATGACTAATAGACCACAGGGTGACTAACAGACCACAGGGTGACTAACAGACCACAGGGTGACTAACAGACCACAGGATGACTAACAGACCACAGGGTGACTAACAGACCACAGGGTGACTAACAGACCACAGGGTGACTAATGGAACACAGGATGACTAATAGACCACAGGGTGACTAACAGACCACAGGGTGACTAACAGACAACAGGGTGACTAACAGACCACAGGGTGACTAACAGACCACAGGGTGACTAACAGACCACAGGATGACTAACAGACCACAGGATGACTAACAGACCACAGGGTGACTAACAGATCACAGGGTGACTAACAGAACACAGGGTGACTAACAGACCACAGGGTGACTAACAGACCACAGGGTGACTACCGGACTACTAACAGACCACAGGGTGACTAACAGACGACTATCAGACCACAGGGTGACTAACGGACCACAGGATGACTAACAGACCACAGAGTGACTAACAGACCACAGGGTGACTAACAGACCACAGGGTGACTAACAGACCACAGGGTGACTAACAGACCACAGGATGACTAACAGACCACAGGGTGACTAACAGACCACAGGGTGACTAACGGACGACTAACAGACCACAGGATGACTAACAGACCACAGGGTGACTAACGGACCACAGGATGACTAACAGACCACAGGGTGACTAACAGACCACAGGGTGACTAACAGACCACAGCGTGACTAACAGACCACAGGATGACTAACAGACCACAGGATGACTAACAGACCACAGGATGACTAACAGACTACAGGATGACTAACGGACTACTAACAGACCACAGGGTGACTAACGGACTACTAACAGACCACATGATGACTAACAGACCACAGGATGACTAACAGACCACAGGGTGACTAACAGACCACAGGGTGACTAACAGACCACAGGGTGACTAACAGACCACAGGGTGACTAACAGACCACAGGGTGACTAACAGACCACAGGGTGACTAACAGACCACAGGGTGACTAACAGACCACAGGGTGACTAATAGACCACAGGGTGACTAACAGACCACAGGGTGACTAACAGACCACAGGGTGACTAACAGACCACAGGGTGACTACCGGACTACTAACAGACCACAGGGTGACTAACAGACGACTATCAGACCACAGGGTGACTAACGGACCACAGGATGACTAACAGACCACAGGGTGACTAACAGACCACAGGGTGACTAACAGACCACAGGGTGACTAACAGACCACAGGATGACTAACAGACCACAGGGTGACTAACGGACTACTAACAGACCACAGGGTGACTAACGGACGACTAACAGACCACAGGAGGACTAACAGACCACAGGGTGACTAACGGACCACAGGGTGACTAACAGACCACAGGATGACTAACAGACCACAGGATGACTAACGGACTACTAACAGACCACAGGGTGACTAACAGACTACTAACAGACCACATGATGACTAACAGACCACAGGATGACTAACAGACCACAGGGTGACTAACAGACCACAGGATGACTAACAGACCACAGGGTGACTAACAGACCACAGGGTGACTAACAGACCACAGGGTGACTAACAGACCACAGGGTGACTAACAGACCACAGGGTGACTAATAGACCACAGGGTGACTAATAGACCACAGGGTGACTAACAGACCACAGGGTGACTAACAGACCACAGGATGACTAACAGACCACAGGGTGACTGACAGACCACAGGGTGACTAACGGACTACTAACAGACCACAGGGTGACTAACAGACCACAGGATGACTAACAGACCACAGGATGACTAACGGACTACTAACATACCACAGGGTGACTAACAGACCACAGGGTGACTAACAGCCCACAGAGTGACTAACAGACCACAGGATGACTAACAGACCACAGGATGACTAACAGACCACAGGGTGACTAAGATACCACAGGGTGACTAATGGACCACAGGATGACTAACAGACCACAGGGTGACTAACAGACTACTAACAGACCACAGGGTGACTAACAGACCACAGGGTGACTAACAGACCACAGGGTGACTAACAGACCACAGGGTGACTAACGGACTACTAACAGAACACAGGGTGACTAACGGACGACTATCAGACCACAGGGTGACTAACGGACCACAGGATGACTAACAGACCACAGGGTGACTAACAGACCACAGGGTGACTAACAGACCACAGGGTGACTAACGGACTACTAACAGACCACAGGGTGACTAACAGACCACAGGGTGACAAATGGACCACAGGGTGACTAATAGACCACAGGGTGACTAACAGACCACAGGGTGACTAACAGACCACAGAATGACTAACAGACCACAGGGTGACTAACAGACCACAGGGTGACTAACAGACTACTAACAGACCACAGGGTGACTAACAGACCACAGGATGACTAACAGACCACAGGATGACTAACAGACCACAGGATGACTAACGGACTACTAACATACCACAGGGTGACTAACAGACCACAGGGTGACTAACAGACCACAGAGTGACTAACAGACCACAGGATGACTAACAGACCACAGGGTGACTAACAGACCACAGGGTGACTAACAGACCACAGGGTGACTAAGATACCACAGGGTGACTAATGGACCACAGGATGACTAACAGACCACAGGGTGACTAACAGACTACTAACAGACCACAGGGTGACTAACAGACCACAGGGTGACTAACAGACCACAGGGTGACTAACAGACCACAGGGTGACTAACGGACTACTAACAGACCACAGGGTGACTAACGGATGACTATCAGACCACAGGGTGACTAACGGACCACAGGATGACTAACAGACCACAGGGTGACTAACAGACCACAGGGTGACTAACAGACTACTAACAGACCACAGGGTGACTAACGGACGACTAACAGACCACAGGATGACTAACAGACCACAGGGTGACTAACAGACCACAGGGTGACTAACAGACCACAGGGTGACTAATGGACCACAGGATGACTAACAGACCACAGGGTGACTAACAGACCACAGGATGACTAACAGACCACAGGGTGACTAACAGACCACAGGGTGACTATCAGACCACAGGGTGACTAACAGACCACAGGATGACTAACGGACTAAATGGTGACTAACAGACCACAGGATGACTAACAGACCACAGGATGAATAACGGACTACTAACAGACCACAGGGTGACTAACAGACCACAGGATGACTAACAGACCACAGGGTGACTAACAGACCACAGGGTGACTAACAGACCACAGGGTGACTAATGGACCACAGGATGACTAACAGACCACAGGGTGACTAACAGACCACAGGATGACTAACAGACCACAGGGTGACTAACAGACCACAGGGTGACTAACAGACCACAGGATGACTGGACTAACAGACCACAGGATGACTAACAGACCACAGGATGACTAACAGACCACAGGGTGACTAATGGACTACTAACAGACCAGGGTGACTAACAGACCACAGGATGACTAACAGACCACAGGGTGACTAACAGACCACAGGATGACTAACAGACTACTAACAGACCACAGGGTGACTAACAGACCACAGGATGACTAACGGACCACAGGATGACTAACAGACCACAGGATGACTAATAGACCACAGGGTGACTAACAGACCACAGGGTGACTAACGGACTACTAACAGACCACAGGGTGACTAACAGACCACAGGATGACTAAACAGACCACAGGGTGACTAACGGACTACTAACAGACCACAGGGTGACTAACAGACCACAGGGTGACTAACAGAACACTAACAGACCACAGGGTGACTAACGGACTACTAACAGACCACAGGGTGACTAACGGACCTAACAGACCACAGGGTGACTAATAGACCACAGGGTGACTAACAGACCACAGGGTGACTAACAGACCACAGAATGACTAACAGACCACAGGGTGACTAACAGACCACAGGGTGACTAACAGACTACTAACAGACCACAGGGTGACTAACAGACCACAGGATGACTAACAGACCACAGGATGACTAACAGACCACAGGATTACTAACGGACTACTAACATACCACAGGGTGACTAACAGACCACAGGGTGACTAACAGACCACAGAGTGACTAACAGACCACAGGATGACTAACAGACCACAGGGTGACTAACAGACCACAGGGTGACTAACAGACCACAGGGTGACTAAGATACCACGGGGTGACTAATGGACCACAGGATGACTAACAGACCACAGGGTGACTAACAGACCACAGGATGACTAACAGACCACAGGGTGACTGACAGACCACAGGGTGACTAACGGACTACTATCAGACCACAGGGTGACTAACAGACCACAGGATGACTAACAGACCACAGGATGACTAACGGACTACTAACATACCACAGGGTGACTAACAGACCACAGGGTGACTAACAGCCCACAGAGTGACTAACAGACCACAGGATGACTAACAGACCACAGGATGACTAACAGACCACAGGGTGACTAAGATACCACAGGGTGACTAATGGACCACAGGATGACTAACAGACCACAGGGTGACTAACAGACTACTAACAGACCACAGGGTGACTAACAGACCACAGGGTGACTAACAGACCACAGGGTGACTAACAGACCACAGGGTGACTAACGGACTACTAACAGAACACAGGGTGACTAACGGATGACTATCAGACCACAGGGTGACTAACGGACCACAGGATGACTAACAGACCACAGGGTGACTAACAGACCACAGGGTGACTAACAGACCACAGGGTGACTAACGGACTACTAACAGACCACAGGGTGACTAACAGACCACAGGGTGACAAATGGACCACAGGGTGACTAATAGACCACAGGGTGACTAACAGACCACAGGGTGACTAACAGACCACAGAATGACTAACAGACCACAGGGTGACTAACAGACCACAGGGTGACTAACAGACTACTAACAGACCACAGGGTGACTAACAGACCACAGGATGACTAACAGACCACAGGATGACTAACAGACCACAGGATGACTAACGGACTACTAACATACCACAGGGTGACTAACAGACCACAGGGTGACTAACAGACCACAGAGTGACTAACAGACCACAGGATGACTAACAGACCACAGGGTGACTAACAGACCACAGGGTGACTAACAGACCACAGGGTGACTAAGATACCACAGGGTGACTAATGGACCACAGGATGACTAACAGACCACAGGGTGACTAACAGACTACTAACAGACCACAGGGTGACTAACAGACCACAGGGTGACTAACAGACCACAGGGTGACTAACAGACCACAGGGTGACTAACAGACCACAGGGTGACTAACGGACTACTAACAGACCACAGGGTGACTAACGGACGACTATCAGACCACAGGGTGACTAACGGACCACAGGATGACTAACAGACCACAGGGTGACTAACAGACCACAGGGTGACTAACAGACTACTAACAGACCACAGGGTGACTAACGGACGACTAACAGACCACAGGATGACTAACAGACCACAGGGTGACTAACAGACCACAGGGTGACTAACAGACCACAGGGTGACTAATGGACCACAGGATGACTAACAGACCACAGGGTGACTAACAGACCACAGGATGACTAACAGACCACAGGGTGACTAACAGACCACAGGGTGACTATCAGACCACAGGGTGACTAACAGACCACAGGATGACTAACGGACTAAATGGTGACTAACAGACCACAGGATGACTAACAGACCACAGGATGAATAACGGACTACTAACAGACCACAGGGTGACTAACAGACCACAGGATGACTAACAGACCACAGGGTGACTAACAGACCACAGGGTGACTAACAGACCACAGGGTGACTAATGGACCACAGGATGACTAACAGACCACAGGGTGACTAACAGACCACAGGATGACTAACAGACCACAGGGTGACTAACAGACCACAGGGTGACTAACAGACCACAGGATGACTAACGGACTAAATGGTGACTAACAGACCACAGGATGACTAACAGACCACAGGATGACTAACAGACCACAGGGTGACTAATGGACTACTAACAGACCACAGGGTGACTAACAGACCACAGGATGACTAACAGACCACAGGGTGACTAACAGACCACAGGATGACTAACAGACTACTAACAGACCACAGGGTGACTAACAGACCACAGGATGACTAACGGACCACAGGATGACTAACACCACAGGATGTGTAATAGACCACAGGGTGACTAACAGACCACAGGGTGACTAACGGACTACTAACAGACCACAGGGTGACTAACAGACCACAGGGTGACTAACGGACTACTAACAGACCACAGGGTGACTAACGGACTACTAACAGACCACAGGGTGACTAACAGACCACAGGGTGACTAACAGAACACTAACAGACCACAGGGTGACTAACGGACTACTAACAGACCACAGGGTGACTAACGGACTACTAACAGACCACAGGGTGACTAATAGACCACAGGGTGACTAACAGACCACAGGGTGACTAACAGACCACAGAATGACTAACAGACCACAGGGTGACTAACAGACCACAGGGTGACTAACAGACTACTAACAGACCACAGGGTGACTAACAGACCACAGGATGACTAACAGACCACAGGATGACTAACAGACCACAGGATTACTAACGGACTACTAACATACCACAGGGTGACTAACAGACCACAGGGTGACTAACAGACCACAGAGTGACTAACAGACCACAGGATGACTAACAGACCACAGGGTGACTAACAGACCACAGGGTGACTAACAGACCACAGGGTGACTAAGATACCACGGGGTGACTAATGGACCACAGGATGACTAACAGACCACAGGGTGACTAACAGACTACTAACAGACCACAGGGTGACTAACAGACCACAGGGTGACTAACAGACCACAGGGTGACTAACAGACCACAGGGTGACTAACAGACCACAGGGTGACTAACGGACTACTAACAGACCACAGGGTGACTAACGGAGACCACAGGGTGACTAACGGACCACAGGATGACTAACAGACCACAGGGTGACTAACAGACCACAGGGTGACTAACAGACTACTAACAGACCACAGGGTGACTAACGGACGACTAACAGACCACAGGATGACTAACAGACCACAGGGTGACTAACAGACCACAGGGTGACTAACAGACCACAGGGTGACTAATGGACCACAGGATGACTAACAGACCACAGGGTGACTAACAGACCACAGGGTGACTAACAGACCACAGGATGACTAACAGACCACAGGGTGACTAACAGACCACAGGGTGACTATCAGACCACAGGGTGACTAACAGACCACAGGATGACTAACGGACTAAATGGTGACTAACAGACCACAGGATGACTAACAGACCACAGGATGACTAACGGACTACTAACAGACCACAGGGTGACTAACAGACCACAGGATGACTAACAGACCAAAGGGTGACTAACAGACCACAGGGTGACTAACAGACCACAGGGTGACTAATGGACCACAGGATGACTAACAGACCACAGGGTGACTAACAGACCACAGGATGACTAACAGACCACAGGGTGACTAACAGACCACAGGGTGACTAACAGACCACAGGATGACTAACGGACTAAATGGTGACTAACAGACCACAGGATGACTAACAGACCACAGGATGACTAACAGACCACAGGGTGACTAATGGACTACTAACAGACCACAGGGTGACTAACAGACCACAGGATGACTAACAGACCACAGGGTGACTAACAGACCACAGGATGACTAACAGACTACTAACAGACCACAGGGTGACTAACAGACCACAGGATGACTAACGGACCACAGGATGACTAACGGACCACAGGATGTGTAATAGACCACAGGGTGACTAACAGACCACAGGGTGACTAACGGACTACTAACAGACCACAGGGTGACTAACAGACCACAGGGTGACTAACGGACTACTAACAGACCACAGGGTGACTAACGGACTACTAACAGACCACAGGGTGACTAACAGACCACAGGGTGACTAACAGAACACTAACAGACCACAGGGTGACTAACGGACTACTAACAGACCACAGGGTGACTAACGGACTACTAACAGACCACAGGGTGACTAACAGACCACAGGGTGACTAACAGACCACAGGGTGACTAACAGACCACAGGGTGACTAACGGACCACAGGGTCATTCTCAAGGCACAGAACTGGACTAAAATAGATGGATAGATAGATAAACCACACCTCAGAAACTGTTCAGGTCCAGAGATGGAACAAATTAACCTCTACAGGATCAGTGTCCCTAAACATGAATGTCTTGGGTGAGTTGGAGATTGAGGTTGGTGAACCATGTAATGGTGACTAACCCCATTTTTTATTTTATTTTATTTCACCTTTATTTAACCAGGTAGGCTAGTTGAGAACAAGTTCTCATTTGCAACTGCGACCTGGCCAAAATAAAGCATAGCAGTGTGAACAGACAACACAGAGTTACACATGGAGTAAACAATTAACAAGTCAATAACACAGTAGAAAAAAATGGGCAGTCTATATACAATGTGTGCAAAAGGCATGAGGAGGTAGGCGAATAATACAATTTTGCAGATTAACACTGGAGTGATAATTGATCAGATGGTCATGTACAGATAGAGTTATTGGTGTGCAAAAGAGCAGAAAAGTAAATAAATAATAAACAGTATAAAAACAGTATGGGAATGAGGTAGGTGAAAATGGGTGGGCTATTTTCCTATAGACTATATACAGCTGCAGCGATCGGTTAGCTGCTCGGATAGCTGATGTTTGAAGTTGGTGAGGGAGATAAAAGTCTCCAACTTCAGCAATTTTTGCAGTTCATTCCAGTCACAGGCAGCAGAGAACTGGAACGAAAGGCGGCCAAATGAGGTGTTGGCTTTAGGGATGATCAGTGAGATACACCTGCTGGAGCGCGTGCTACGGATGGGTGTTGCCATCGTGACCAGTGAACTGAGATAAGGCGGAGCTTTTCCTAGCATGGACTTGTAGATGACCTGGAGCCAGTGGGTCTGGCGCCAAATATGTAGCGAGGGCCAGCCGACTAGAGCATACAAGTCGCAGTGGTGGGTGGTATAAGGTGCTTTAGTGACAAAACGGATGGCACTGTGATAGACTGCATCCAGTTTGCTGAGTAGAGTGTTGGAAGCGATTTTGTAGATGACATCGCCGAAATCGAGGATCGGTAGGATAGTCAGTTTTACTAGGGTAAGCTTGGCGGCGTGAGTGAAGGAGGCTTTGTTGTGGAATAGAAAGCCGACTCTTGATTTGATTTTCGATTGGAGATGTTTGATGTGAGTCTGGAAGGAGAGTTTGCAGTCTAGCCAGACACCTAGGTACTTATAGATGTCCACATATTCAAGGTCGGAGCCATCCAGTGTGGTGATGCTAGTCGGGCATGCGGGTGCAGGCAGCGATCGGTTGAAAAGCATGCATTTGGTTTTACTCGCGTTTAAGAGCAGTTGGAGGCCACGGAAGGAGTGCTGTATGGCATTGAAGCTCGTTTGGAGGTTAGATAGCACAGTGTCCAATGACAAACAATTCCATACAAATGTGCGCAACCGCAACATTCATATGAGGCTGCAATGAAAACTAATGGGACTGTAGCGACTGTGTTGACTTCAACATCTGGGGTGTGAACAACGTTTCTCTTCAAGCGTTGATCGACATGGTAATTGTATGTAATGACACATTATATAAACTCTTTATAGTGTTTTTTCTTTACATTTTAGGGGCGATAAGGTGAGAAGTTGGACAGATCGAGTGAAAAAAGACGTTTCCTCACACGACATCTCTCCTTCTCACCGTAACGCAATAGGTGTCGCTTCCCCACCCGCCATCTTTAGAAAGACGGATCTCATTGCCTTCTTGAACCATACAGAGATGGGCATCATGAAGGTCTCGTCATGGATTTTGTTGGAAAGGGGAGAAATTGTGCTTTATAATGGTATTGATATTACAGCTGACCTGGAAGTATTATGTTTTTGGCAGTTGAAATTAGGTCAATTGCACGGACCAAGGCGATATACAAAAGTGAGTTAGTTCACGTTAGATGAAAGAGGCTGTCCGGGATCTTAAACCTCTACAGGATCGGTCTCCCTAAACCGGGACAGTTGTTGCTCAATATGAAGTACACAATAAACGGGGAATGGATGACGTTGTAAACAAAAAACGGGGAATGGATGACGTTGTACACAATGAACAGGGAATGGATGATGTTGTACACAATAAACAGGGAATGGATGACGTAGTACACAATAAACGGGGAATGGATGACGTAGTACACAATAAACGGGGAATGGATGATGGTGTACACAATAAACGGGGAAGGGATGACGGTGACACAATAAACGGGGAATGGATGACGGTGTACACAATAAACGGGGAAGGGATGACGGTGACACAATAAACGGGGAATGGATGACGGTGTACACAATAAACGGGGAATGGATGACGGTGTACACAATAAACGGGGAATGGATGACGGTGTACACAATAAACGGGGAATGGATGACGTAGTACACAATAAACGGGGAATGGATGATGTAGTACACAATAAACAGGGAATGGATGACGTAGTACACAATAAACGGGGAATGGATGACGGTGTACACAATAAATGGGGAATGGATGACATAGTACACAATAAATGGGGAATGGATGATGTAGTAGACAATAAACGGGGAATGGATGATGTTGTACACAATAAACGGGTAATGGATGATGTTGTACACAATAAACGGGGAATGGATGATGTTGTACACAATAAACGGGGAATGGATGACGTAGTAGACAATAAACGGGGAAGGGATGACATATTACACAATAAATGGGGAATGGATGACGTTGTACACAATAAATGGGGAATGGATGGCGTAGTAGACAATAAACGGGGAATGGATGACGAAGTACACAATAAACGGGGAATGGATGACGAAGTACACAATAAACGAGGAATGGATGATGTTGTACACAATAAACGGGGAATGGATGATGTACACAATAAACGGGGAATGGATGATGTTGTACACAATAAACGGGGAATGGATGTTGTAGTAGACAATAAACGATGAATGGATGAGGTAGTACACAATAAACGGGGAATGGATGATGTTGTACACAATAAATGGGGAATGGATGATGTTGTACACAATAAATGGGGAATGGATGACGTAGTAGACAATAAACGGGGAATGGATGATGTAGTAGACAATAAACGGGGAATGGATGACGTAGTAGACAATAAACGGGGAATGGATGACGAAGTACACAATAAACGGGGAATGGATGATGTAGTAGACAATAAACGGGGAATGGATGACGTAGTACACAATAAACGGGGAATGGATGACGAAGTACACAATAAACGGGGAATGGATGACAGTGTAGACAATAAACGGGGAATGGATGACATAGTACACAATAAACAGGGAGTGGATGATGGTGTACACAATAAACGGGGAAGGGATGTCGGTGTACACAATAAACGGGGAAGGGATGACGGTGACACAATAAACGGGGATGGATGACGGTGTACACAATAAACTGGGAATGGATGACGTTGTACACAATAAACAGGGAATGGATGATGTTGTACACAATAAATGGGGAATGGATGACGTAGTACACAATAAACGGGGAATGGATGACGTAGTACACAATAAACGGGGAATGGATGATGGTGTACACAATAAACGGGGAAGGGATGACGGTGACACAATAAACGGGGATGGATGATGGTGTACACAATAAACCGGGAATGGATGATGTTGTACACAATAAACGGGGAATGGATGACGGTGTACACAATAAACGGGGAATGGATGACGGTGTACACAATAAACGGGGAATGGATGACGAAGTACACAATAAACGGGGAATGGATGACAGTGTACACAATAAACGGGGAATGGATGACATAGTACACAATAAACGGGGAGTGGATGATGGTGTACACAATAAACGGGGAAGGGATGACGGTGTACACAATAAACGGGGAATGGATGACGTAGTACACAATAAACCGGGAATGGATGATGTAGTACACAATAAACGGGGAATGGATGACGGTGTACACAATAAACGGGGAATGGATGACGGTGTACACAATAAACGGGGAATGGATGACACACAATAAACGGGGAATGGATGACAGTGTACACAATAAACGGGGAATGGATGACATAGTACACAATAAACGGGGAGTGGATGATGGTGTACACAATAAACGGGGAAGGGATGACGGTGTACACAATAAACGGGGAATGGATGACGTAGTACACAATAAACGGGAATGGATGACGGTGTACACAATAAATGGGGAATGGATGACGTAGTACACAATAAACGGGGAATGGATGACGTAGTACACAATAAACGGGGAATGGATGACGTAGTACACAATAAATGGGGAATGGATGATGGTGTACACAATAAACGGGGAAGGGATGACGGTGACACAATAAACGGGGAATGGATGACGGTGTACACAATAAACGGGGAATGGATGATGGTGTACACAATAAACGGGGAATGGATGATGTTGTACACACTAAACGGGGAATGGATGATGTTGTACACAATAAACGGGGAATGGATGACGAAGTACACAATAAACGAGAAATGGATGACGAAGTACACAATAAACGAGGAATGGTTGATGTTGTACACAATAAACGGGGAATGGATGACATTGTACACAATAAACAAGGAATGGATGATGTTGTACACAATAAACGGGGAATGGATGATGTTATACACAATAAACGGGGAAGGGATGACGTTGTAGACAATAAACGGGGAATGGATGACGTAGTAGACAATAAACAGGGAATGGATGATGTTGTACACAATAAACAGGGAATGGATGACGTAGTAGACAATAAATGGGGAATGGATGACGTAGTACACAATAAACGGGGAATGGATGACGTAGTACACAATAAACGGGGAATGGATGATGTAGTACACAATAAATGGGGAATGGATGACGGTGTACACAATAAATGGGGAATGGATGATGGTGTACACAATAAACGGGAAATGGATGATGTTGTACACAATAAACGGGGAATGGATGATGTTGTACACAATAAACGGGGAAGGGATGACGTTGTAGAAAATAAACAGGGAATGGGTGACGTAGTAGACAATAAACGGGGAATGGATGATGTAGTAGACAATAAACGGGGAATGGATGATGTAGTAGACAATACACGAGGAATGGATGACGTAGTACACAATAAACGGGGAATGGATGATGTTGTACACAATATACGGGGAATGGATGACGTAGTAGACAATAAACAGAGAATGGATGATGTAGTAGACAATAAACAGGGAATGGATGATGTAGTAGACAATAAACGGGGAATGGATGATGTTGTACACAATAAACGGGTAATGGATGATGTTGTACACAATAAACGGGGAATGGATGATGTTGTACACAATAAACGGGGAATGGATGATGTAGTAGACAATAAACGATGAATGGATGAGGTAGTACACAATAAACGGGGAATGGATGATGTTGTACACAATAAATGGGGAATGGATGACGTTGTAGACAATAAACGGGGAATGGATGATGTAGTAGACAATAAACGGGGAATGGATGACGTAATAGACAATAAACGGGGAATGGATGACGAAGTACACAATAAACGGGGAATGGATGATGTAGTAGACAATAAACGGGGAATGGATGATGTAGTAGACAATAAACGGGGAATGGATGACGAAGTACACAATAAACGGGGAATGGATGATGTAGTAGACAATAAACGGGGAATGGATGACGTAGTACACAATAAACGGGGAATGGATTACGAAGTACACAATAAACGGGGAATGGATGATGTTATACACAATAAATGGGGAATGGATGATGTTGTACACAATAAATGGGGAATGGATGATGTTGTAAACAATAAATGGGGAATGGATGATGTTGTACACAATAAACAGGGAATGGATGATGTTGTACACAATAAACAGGGAATGGATGATGTTGTACACAATAAACGGGGAATGGATGACGTTGTACACAATAAATGGGGAATGGATGACAAAGTACACAATAAACTAGGAATGGATGACGAAGTACAAAATAAACAGGGAATGGATGATGTTGTACACAATAAACAGGGAATGGATGATGAAGTACACAATAAACAGGGAATGGATGATGTAGTAGACAACAAACGGGGAATGGATGATGTTGTAGACAATAAACGGGGAATGGATGATGTAGTACACAATAAACGGGGAATGGATGATGTAGTAAACAATAAATGGGGAAGGGATGACGTTTTACACATTAAACGGGGAATGGATGATGTTGTAGACAATAAACTGGGAAGAGATGACATAGTAGACATTAAATGCGGAATGGATGATGTAGTAGACAATAAACGGGGAAGGGATGACGTAGTAGACAAAAAACGGGGACCCGTTTTGGCTCGTGACTACTGGCTGAAATCATACAAATTTTCTGGAGCACTTTAACAATGACAGTCATACGATGACCACGATGATGACGCTAACACTGGCGCTGACCAAAAACCATGCGGATGTGTGTTTGTGTGTGAATGTGTGAATGTGTGTGTGTGTGAATGTGTGTATCCGTGTGTGTGTGTGTGTGTGTATGTGTGAATGTGTGTATCCGGGTGTGTGTGTGTGTGTGTGTGTGTGTGTGTGTGTGTGTGTGTGTGTGTGTGTGTGTGTGTGTGTGTGTGTGTGTGTGTGTGTGTGTGTGTGTGTGTGTGTGTGTGTGTGAAAATGCAGGTATCAGTGTGTGCGTGTCTCCGTGTGTGTGTGTGTGTGCGTGTCTCTGTGTGTGTGTGTGTGTGTGTGTGTGTGTGTGTGTGTGTGTGTGTGTGTGTGTGTGTGTGTGTGTGTGTGTGTGTGTGTGTGTGTGTGTGTGTGTGTGTGTGTGTGCGTGTCTCCGTGTGTGTGTGTGTGCGTGCCTCTGTGTGTGTCTGTGTGTATGTGTGTGTGTGCGTGTCTCTGTGTGTGTGTGCGTGTCTCTGTGTGTGCGTGCGTGCGTGCGTGTGTGTGTGTGTGTGTGTATGTGTGAGAGAGTAACAGGATGTGTGCGTGCGTCTCTCTTTGTGTATAAACTCACCTCTGACAAACACATATAGAGTAGCAGCCGTGGTCCCGTCGATCACAGCCTTGACATCTCTGTAGTAACAGCGGTAGTACCCTGTATCATCCCCTTTAGCTCCAGTGAGAACCAGGGTCTTGCAATATGGCCTTCCAGGCTCCCCTGGACACTCCAGGATGCTGACTCCCCTCCTCTGGATAGGGACCGAAGCAGGCGTACCAGTCCGCTCCGCGGCCACGGGGTGGTCTCCCACAACTCCAGCCCCGGGGGTACAAACAGGGGTTCCAGACCCAGTCTTGGCCTCTCTTCCTGGGGCTCTGCTGGGCCAGGGTCCGGCCTGACGGTCAGTCAGCTCCTCTCCCACCAGGGTCGTCTCAGGCCACACCCAGGACAGAGTACGCTGACCCCTGGAGGTCAGAGGTTAGGGGTTAAAGGTCAGAAGAAAGGTCAAGTGAGAGTTCACAGATGGGTCAATTAGGTTTTCAACCAATCAGAAAAGGTTAGGGCTGTACAAATGTCAGGTGTGTGACGTTAGCGACTGCGACAGATTGTGAAATAGCGTGTGTGTGTGTGTGTGTGTGTGTGTGTGTGTGTGTGTGTGTGTGTGTGTGTGTGTGTGTGTGTGTGTGTGTGTGTGTGTGTGTGTGTGTGTGTGTGTGTGTGTGTGTGTGTGTGTTTCCCCCTCTCTTATTCTTCACCCCATCCCCACACCTCCTTGGTGTAAAATTCAAATCAAATATGGTGATGTCCCCCATGATGGTAGAGACAGTCATCCAGCAGAATCAAACTGATGTCCCCCATGATGGTAGAGACAGTCAGCCAGCAGAATCAAACTGATGTCCCCCATGATGGTAGAGACAGTCAGCCAGCTCCTCTACCAAATGATATATTTATAGGGAAAGGGGGATACCAAGTCACTACCCCAGGGGTTCCCAAACTGTTTTCCTTCAAGGCACCTAACCCTAACCCCTAACACTAACCCCTAACCCTAACCCCTAAACACTAACCCTAACCCCTAACACTAACCCTAACCCCTAACCCCTAAACCTAACCCCTAACCCTAACCCCTAAACCTAACCCCTAAACCTAACCCCTAACACTAACCCCTAACCCCTAACCCTAACACTAACCCTAACCCCTAACACTAACCCTAACCCCTAACACTAACCTCTAACCCTAACCCCTAACCCTAACCCCTAACACTAACCCCTAACCCCTAAACCTAACCCCTAACCCTAACCCCTAAACCTAACCCCTAACACTAACCCCCTAACCCCTAACCCTAACACTAACCCTAACCCCTAACACTAACCCTAACCCCTAACACCTCTAACCCTAACCCCTAACACTAACCCCTAACCCTAACACTAACCCTAACCCCTAACAACCCCTAACCCTAACCCCTAAATCTAACCCTAACACTAAACCTAACCCCTAACACTAACCCTAACCCCTAACACTAACCCTAACACTAAACCTAACCCCTAACACTAACCCTAACCCTAACACTAACCCTAACCCTAAACCTAACCCTAACACTAAACCTAACCCCTAACACTAAAACCTCTAACACTAACCCTAACACTAAACCTAACCCCTAACACTAAACCTAACCCCTAACACTAAACCTAACCTCTAACACTAACCTCTAACACTAACCCTAACACTAAACCTAACCCCTAACACTAAACCTAACCCCTAACACTAAACCTAACCTCTAACACTAACCCCTAACACTAAACCTAACCCCTAACACTAACCCCTAACCTCTAACACTAACCCTAACCCCTAAACCTAACCCCTAACACTAAACCTAACCCCTAACACTAACCCTAACCCCTAACACTAACCCTAACACTAAACCTAACCCCTAACACTAACCCTAACCCCTAACACTAACCCTAACACTAAACCTAACCCCTAACACTAACCCCTAACCTCTAACACTAACCCCTAACCCCTAAACCTAACCCCTAACCCTAACCCCTAAACCTAACCCCTAACACTAAACCTAACCCCTAACACTAACCCTAACCCCTAACACTAACCCTAACACTAAACCTAACCCCTAACACTAACCCCTAACCTCTAACACTAACCCCTAACCCCTAAACCTAACCCCTAACCCTTACCCCTAAACCAATCCCTAACACTAAACCTAACCCCTAACACTAACCCTAACCCCTAACACTAACCCTAACACTAAAACTAACCCCTAACACTAACCCTAACCCCTAACACTAACCCCTAACACTAACCCTAACCCCTAACACTAACCCCTAACCCTAACCCCTAACACTAACCCCTAACCCCTAACACTAACCCTAACCCCTAACACTAACCCCTAACCCTAACCCCTAACACTAACCCCTAACCCCTAACACTAACCCCTAACCCCTAACACTAACCCCTAACCCCTAACACTAACCCCTAACCCCTAAAACTAACCCCTAACACTAACCCCTAACCCCTAACACTAACCCCTAACCTGACAGAACATTTGACTGATGTATTTTAAACCAGACTTGTGGAAGTCCATTTTTTTTCTGAGGTCTTGGTTGATTTCTTTAGATTTCCCATGATGTCAAGCAAAGAGGCACTGAGTTTGAAGGTCGGCCTTGAAATACATCCACTGATACACCTCCAATTGACTCAAATGATGTCAATCAGCCTATCAGAAGCTTCTAAAGCCATGACATCATTCTCTGGAATTGTCCAAGCTGTTTAAAGGCACAGTCAACTTAGTGTATGTAAACTTCTGACCCACTGGAATTGTGATACAGTGAATTATAAGTGAAATAATCTGTCTGTAAACAATTGTTGGAAAAATGACTTGTGTCATGCACAAAGTAGATGTCCTAACCGACTTGCCAAAACTATAGTTTGTTAACAAGAAATTTGTGGAGTTCTTGAAAAACAAGTTTTAATGACTACAACCTAAGTGTATGTAAACTTCAGACTTCACCTGTATATACAGTTCCATTATCCTTTCTACTTGGTTTAAGTTGTTTAAATTAAACACTGTTAAGATGTATAGCATGCGATTTTAAAATGGCTATTTTCAGTGGTGTTAAGAGAGCGTTTCCCAAACTCGGTCCTCGGGACCCCAGGGGGTGCACCTTTTGGATTTTGCCCAAACACTACAAAGATTTTTCAAATGATCAAAGCTTGCATGTAATGGACAGAGAGAAAGTACACTACCTACATGTAATGGACAGAGAGAAAGTACACTACCTACATGTAATGGACAGAGAGACAGTACTCTACCTGCATGTAATGGACAGAGAGACAGAGAGACAGGGAGACAGAGAGACAGTACTCTACCTACATGTAATAGACAGAGAGACAGAGAGACAGTACTCTACCTACATGTAATGGACAGAGAGACAGTACTCTACCTACATGTAATGGACAGAGAGACAGTACTCTACCTGCATGTAATGGACAGAGAGACAGAGAGACAGTACTCTACCTACATGTAATGGACAGAGAGACAGAGAGACAGTACTCTACCTACATGTAATGGACAGAGAGACAGAGAGACAGTACTCTACCTGCATGTAATGGACAGAGAGACAGTACTCTACCTACATGTAATGGACAGAGAGACAGTACTCTACCTACATGTAATGGACAGAGAGACAGAGAGTCAGAGAGACAGGGAGACAGTACTCTACCTACATATAATGGAGAGAGAGACAGAGAGACAGTACTCTACCTACATGTAATGGACAGAGAGACAGTACTCTACCTGCATGTAATGGACAGAGAGACAGAGAGACAGTACTCTACCTGCATGTAATGGACAGAGAGACAGAGAGACAGTACTCTACCTGCATGTCATGGACAGAGAGACAGTACTCTACCTACATGTAATGGACAGAGAGACAGAGAGACAGTACTCTACCTCTATGTAATGGACAGAGAGACAGTACTCTACCTACATGTAATGGACAGAGAGACAGAGAGACAGTACTCTACCTCTATGTAATGGACAGAGAGACAGTACTCTACCTACATGTAATGGACAGGGAGACAGAGAGACAGTACTCTACCTCTATGTAATGGACAGAGAGACAGAGAGACAGTACTCTACATACATGTAATGGACAGAGAGACAGTACTCTACCTACATGTAATGGACAGAGAGACAGTACTCTACCTACATGTAATGGACAGAGAGACAGAGAGACAGGGAGACAGTACTCTACCTACATGTAATGGACAGAGAGACAGAGAGACAGTACTCTACCTGCATGTAATGGACAGAGAGACATAGAGACAGTACTCTACCTGCATGTAATGGTCAGTGTTTCATCTGCGTGGATCACAAGGTCTTCTTTGGGGCTGTCAAGGGTGGGCGGAGTCATAGAATAGCCAATCACCAACCCTGAGGGAACAAAACAAAGTCATATGATTGGACGCTGACACTCAAAACACTGATTTGATGAGAAACAGATTCCCACAGAGGTAAATTAGTGTGTATTGGTTTGAAAAGACTGTCAAACCCCCTTAATATCACACTGATCAGGATCTCAACCCAACAGGATGCACCAACCAAATCATAGACCATCTCTATCTATTCACTGATCAGGGTCAACCCAACAGGATGCACCAACCAAAGCTATCATGTCATTATATTACACGTAGCTCAGTGAAATATAGAGATATAGAGATACACACACAGGGCATTACGAAGGTATTCAGACCCCTTCCCTTAATCCATTTTACATTACAGACTTATCACAATACCCCATAACGACATCACAATACCCCATAACGACATCACAATACCCCATAACGACATCACAATACCCCATAATGACATCACAATACCCCATAATGACATCACAATACCCCTTAATGACATCACAATACCCCATAATGACATCACAATACCCCATAATGACATCACAATACCCCATAATGACATCACAACACCCCATAATGACATCACAATACCCCATAATGACATCACAATACCCCATAATGACATCACAATACCCCATAATGACATCACAATACCCCATAATGACATCACAATACCCCATAATGACATCACAATACATATATGAATAATTTTGCACGCCCGATTTTTCAGTTTTTGATTTGTTAAAAAAGTTTGAAATATCCAATAAATGTCGTTCCTCTTCATGATTGTGTCCCACTTGTTGATTCTTCACAAAAAAATACAGTTTTATATCTTTATGTTTGAAGCCTGAAATGTGGCAAAAGGTCGCAAAGTTCAAGGGGGCCGAATACTTTCGCAAGGCACTGTGTACACTCACTAGACTATATATACACTCACTAGACTATATACACACTCACTAGACTATATACACACTCACTAGACTATATACACACTCACTAGACTATATACACACTCACTAGACTATATACACACTCACTAGACTATATACACACTCACTAGACTATATACACACTCACTAGACTATATATACACACTATATACACACTCACTAGACTATATATACACACTATATACACACTCACTAGACTATATACACACTCACTAGACTACATACACACTCACTAGACTATATATACACTCAGACTATATACACACTCACTAGACTATATACACACTCACTAGACTATATACACACTCACTAGACTATATACACACTCACTAGACTATATACACACTCACTAGACTATATACACACTATATACACACTCACTAGACTATATACACACTCACTAGACTATATACACACTCACTAGACTATATATACACTCACACTATATACACACTCACTAGACTATATACACACTCACTAGACTATATACACACTATATACACACTATATACACACTCACTAGACTATATACACACTCACTAGACTATATACACACTCACTAGACTATATACACACTATATACACACTATATACACACTCACTAGACTATATATACACTCACTAGACTATATACACACTCACTAGACTATATACACACTATATACACACTATATACACACTATATACACACTATATACACACTCACTAGACTATATACACACTATATACACACTATATACACACTCACTAGACTATATACACACTCACTAGACTATATACACACTATATACACACTATATACACACTCACTAGACTATATACACACTCACTAGACTATATACACACTATATACACACTATATACACACTCACTAGACTATATACACACTCACTAGACTATATACACACTCACTAGACTATATACACACTCACTAGACTATATACACACTATATACACACTATATACACACTCACTAGACTATATACACACTCACTAGACTATATATACACTCACTAGACTATATACACACTATATACACACTCACTAGACTATATACACACTATATACACACTATATACACACTCACTAGACTATATATACACTCACTAGACTATATACACACTCACTAGACTATATATACACTCACTAGACTATATACACACTCACTAGACTTCCACCATGGCCACCATTGTTCCTGTTCCCAAGAAAGCTAAGGTAACTGAGCTAAACGACTACCGCCCCGTAGCACTCACTTCCGTCATCATGAAGTGCTTTGAGAGACTAGTCAAGGACCATATCACCTCCACCCTACCTGACACCCTAGACCCACTCCAATTTGCTTACCGCCCAAATAGGTCCACAGACGATGCAATCTCAACCACACTGCACACTGCCCTAACCCACCTGGACAAGAGGAATACCTATGTGAGAATGCTGTTCATCGACTACAGCTCGGCATTCAACAACATAGTACCCTCCAAGCTCGTCATCAAGCTCGAGAACCTGGGTCTCGACCCCGCCCTGTGCAACTGGGTACTGGACTTCCTGACGGGCTGCCCCCAGGTGGTGAGGGTAGGCAACAACATCTCCTCCCCGCTGATCCTCAACACGGGGGCCCCACAAGGGTGCGTTCTGAGCCCTCTCCTGTACTCCCTGTTCACCCACGACTGCGTGGCCACGCACGCCTCCAACTCAATCATCAAGTTTGCGGACGACACAACAGTGGTAGGCTTGATTACCAACAACGACGAGACGGCCTACAGGGAGGAGGTGAGGGCCCTTGGAGTGTGGTGTCAGGAAAATAACCTCACACTCAACGTCAACAAAACTAAGGAGATGATTGTGGACTTCAGGAAACAGCAGAGGGAACACCCCCTATCCACATCGATGGAACAGTAGTGGAGAGGGTAGCTAGTTTTAAGTTCCTCGGCATACACATCACAGACAAACTGAATTGGTCCACTCACACTGACAGCGTCGTGAAGAAGGCGCAGCAGCGCCTATTCAACCTCAGGAGGCTGAAAAAATTCGGCTTGTCACCAAAAGCACTCACAAACTTCTACAGATGCACAATCGAGAGCATCCTGGCGGGCTGTATCACCGCCTGGTACGGCAACTGCTCCGCCCTCAACCGTAAGGCTCTCCAGAGGGTAGTGAGGACTGCACAACGCATCACCGGGGCAAACTACCTGCCCTCCAGGACACCTACACCACCCGTTGTTACAGGAAGGCCATAAAGATCATCAAGGACATCAACCACCCGAACCACTGCCTGTTCACCCCACTATCATCCAGAAGGCGAGGTCAGTACAGGTGCATCAAAGCTGGGACCGAGAGACTCAAAAACAGCTTCTATCTCAAGGCCATCAGACTGTTAAATAGCCACCACTAACATTGAGTGGCTGCTGCCAACACACTGTCATTGACACTGACCCAACTCCAGCCATTTTAATAATGGGAATTGATGGAAATGATGTAAATATATCACTAGCCACTTTAAACAATGCTACCTTATATAATGTTACTTACCCTACATTATTCATCTCATATGCATATGTATATACTGTACTCTACAACATCGACTGCATCCTTATGTAACACATGTATCACTAGCCACTTTAACTATGCCACTTTGTTTACTTTGTCTACACACTCATCTCATATGTATATACTGTACTCGATACCATCTACTGTATGCTGCTCTGTACCATCACTCATTCATATATCCTTATGTACATGTTCCTTATCCCCTTACACTGTGTATAAGACAGTAGTTTTGGAATTGTTAGTTAGATTACTTGTTGGTTATCACTGCATTGTCGGAACTAGAAGCACAAGCATTTCGCTACACTCGCATTAACATCTGCTAACCATGTGTATGTGACAAATACAATTTGATTTGATTTGATTTGATTGATTTGATTTGATACACACTCACTAGACTATATACACACTCACTAGACTATATACACACTCAGACTATATACACACTATATACACACTCACTAGACTATATACACACTCACTAGACTATATATACACACTATATATACACTCACTAGTAGTTATATAGGATGGTGTGTATAGACCGTATAGACAGTAGTTATATAGGATGGTGTGTATAGACAGTAGACAGTAGTTATATAGGATGGTGTGTATAGACCGTATAGACAGTAGTTATATAGGATGGTGTGTATAGACAGTAGACAGTAGTTATATAGGATGGTGTGTGTAGACAGTAGTTATATAGAATGGTGTGTATAGACAGTAGTTATATAGGATGGTGTGTATAGACAGTAGTTATATAGTATGGTGTGTATAGTCAGTAGTTATATAGGGTGGTGTGTACGGACAGTAGTTATATAGGATGGTGTGTACAGACAGTAGTTATATAGGATGGTGTGTACAGACAGTAGTTATATAGGATGGTGTGTATAGACAGTAGACAGTTGTTATATAGAATGGTGTGTATAGACAGTTGTTATAAAGGATGGTGTGTATAGACAGTTGTTATATAGGATGGTGTGTATAGACAGTAGACAGTAGTTATATAGGATGGTGTGTATAGACAGTAGTTATATAGGATGGTGTGTATAGACAGTAGTTATATAGAATGGTGTGTATAGACAGTAGTTATATAGGATGGTGTGTATAGACAGTAGACAGTAGTTATATAGAATGGTGTGTATAGACAGTTGTTATATAGAATGGTGTGTATAGACAGTAGACAGTAGTTATATAGGATGGTGTGTATAGACAGTAGTTATATAGAATGGTGTGTATAGACAGTTGTTATATAGAATGGTGTGTATAGACAGTAGACAGTAGTTATATAGGATGGTGTGTATAGACAGTAGTTATATAGAATGGTGTGTATAGACAGTATAGACAGTAGTTATATAGGATGGTGTGTATAGACAGTTGTTATATAGAATGGTGTGTATAGACAGTAGACAGTAGTTATATAGGATGGTGTGTATAGACAGTAGTTATATAGAATGGTGTGTATAGACAGTTGTTATATAGGATGGTGTGTATAGACAGTATAGACCGTAGTTATATTGCATGGTGTGTATAGACAGTAGTTAAATAGGATGGTGTGTATAGACAGTAGTTATTTAGAATGGTGTGTATAGACAGTAGTTATATTGCATGGTGTGTATAGACAGTAGTTAAATAGGATGGTGTGTATAGACAGTAGTTATATAGGATGGTGTGTATAGACAGTAGTTATATAGGGTGGTGTGTATAGACAGTAGTTATATAGGATGGTGTGTATAGACAGTAGACAGTAGTTATATAGGATGGTGTGTATAGACAGTAGTTATATAGGATGGTGTGTATAGACAGTAGTTATTTAGAATGGTGTGTATAGACAGTAGTTATAGAGAATGGTGTGTATAGACAGTAGTTATATAGGATGGTGTGTATAGACAGTAGTTATTTAGAATGGTGTGTATAGACAGTAGTTATAGAGAATGGTGTGTATAGACAGTAGTTATATAGGATGGTGTGTATAGACAGTAGACAGTAGTTATATAGGATGGTGTGTATAGACAGTAGTTATATAGGATGGTGTGTATAGACAGTAGTTATATCGGATGGTGTGTATAGACAGTAGTTATATAGGATGGTGTGTATAGACAGCAGTTATATAGGATGGTGTGTATAGACAGTACAGACAGCAGTTATATAGGATGGTGTGTATAGACAGACAGAAGGAGAGCTGACCACGCTAGGCCTTTCCTCAATGTTAACAATATCCACTGTTCTAGTTCTGTTTATACAAATAAACAAATCAGCTTATTATTTAATCTCTGAGGTCTCATACGAATCTTCCAGTGGTTTGTAGCTCCCTCACAGTTTTGTCTGAGACCAAAGTGAGAAACGTTGATCATAAGAGCTGTGTTTCCCAGAAGCCTCCGCACAGCAGGACAGCTCTGATTGACTCTTATGGCTGCAGGCTAGAAGGTGGGCCCAGCAGGACAGCTGTGATTGACTCTTATGGACCGCAGGCTAAAAGGTGAGCCCAGCAGCATAGCTCTCTTATGATGGACATTTCTCACATTGGCCTCTCAGGCAAAATGTTGCCGTACTATTCAATCTACAGTGTGAGGTTGTTACTAACCACTGAGGGGGGTTAGTAACACACTGTTTGAGGGTAATTTCCCATGAAAAATGCTATTAGGCCTCCACCAATTTTCAGAAAATGACAAAAAGCCCTAGCTACTTATTTGAGTCATTGTCCTCCTTCACAATAGAGGTATTTAGAAACGTGGAGAGATTGATAAAGACTCTGACACGTTCTAGAGGGGCTGTGACATAAGAGATAGACCAATGACATAAGAGATAGACCAATGACATAAGAGATAGACCAATGACATAAGAGATAGACCAATGACATAAGAGATAGACCAATGACATAAGAGATAGACCAATGACATAAGAGATAGACCAATGACATAAGAGATAGACCAAACCACATTCATTCTTTCGTGCGCTGAGAGAAGAGCACTAGGATGATTTCACAAACGTCACTTAATGGACTTCATGATAATCCAGTTGTTTTCTGGACGGCCAGGACATTGTACAGACACGACCACATTCCCTCACATCCTGCTGCCCACGGAGCAACAATAGAGACGTGATGTAAATATTTTATGCTCAGCTACAGAGTTCGAGTTGATTAGGGTTAGTGAGAGTTTATCTCAGTGGCAGCTCTGCCTGTACTCCTATTATCATGAAGTCGGCCATAAGTAGTGGAAAGGGGGAAACCAAGTCAGTTGTACAAATTAATACACTCAACTGAAATGGCGCTCACAGACAGCTCTGTTTCTCGCTCCTAAGCAACATTTTTTTTTTTTTTTACATTATTAGACAAGAACGTTTTTTTTGTGTGTGTTATTACATACAGCCGGAAATAACTTATGTTCAGTCTCTGGACAGTAAAGTAGACGAGCTCAGGGCGAGGATCTCTCTCCAGGGAGACATCAGGGACTGTAACATTCTCTGTTTTACAGAATCATGGCTCTCTCTGGATATACTGTCCCTATACATACAGCCAGCTGGGTCCTCAGTACATCTCTCTCCAGGGAGACATCAGGGACTGTAACATTCTCTGTTTCACAAAATCAAGGATCTCTTCAGATATATTGTCATCGTCCAGACAGCCAGCAGGGTTCTCAGTACATCATGCAGACGGGAATAAAGAACTCTCCGGGAAGTAGAAAGGCGGTGGTGTATGTTTCACGATTAACTACTTATGGTGTGATTGTGATAACGTACAGGAACTCAAAGTCCTTTTGTTCAATAGAATACCTCACAATCAAATGCTGACCATATTACCTCCCAAGAGTATTCTCTTCGGTTATAGTCACAGCCGTGTATATTGAGAATTTCAATAAGCATTTCTCTACGGCTGGCCATGCTTTCCACCTGGCTACCCCTACCCCGTTCAACTGCCCGGCACCCTCCACAGCAACCCACCCAAGCCCCCACCTTTTCTCCTTCACCCAAATCCAGATAGATGATGTTCTGAAAGAGCTGCAAAATCTGGACCACTACAAATCAACCGGGATAGACAATCTGGACCCTCTCTTTCTAAAATGATCTGCCAATTTTTTTTTATAGCAACCCCTATTACCAGCCTGTTCAACCTCTCTTCCGTATCGTCTGAGATTCCCAAAGATTGGAAAGCTGCCGGTGTCATCCCCATCTTCAAAGGGGGTGACACTCTAGACCCAAACTGCTGCAGACCTATATCTATCCTACCCTGCCTTTCTAAGGTCTTCGAAAGCCAAGATAACAAACAGATAACCGACTATTTCGAATCCCACCATACCTTCTCCGCTATGCAATCTGGTTTCAGCGCTGATCATGGGTGCACCTCAGCCACGCTCAAGGTCCTAAATGATAGCGTAACCGCCATTGATAAGAGACATTACTGTGCAGCTGTATTCATCGACCTGGCCAAGGCTTTCGACTCTGTCAATCACAACATTCTTATCGGCAGACTCGACAGCTTTGGCTTCTGAAATGATTGCCTCACCTGGTTTACCAACTACTTATCTGATAGAGCTTAGTGTGTCAAATCGTCAAATCTGAGGGCTTGTTGTCCGGACCTCTGGCCATCTCTATGGGGGTGCCACAGGGGTAAATTCTCGGGCTGACTCTCTTGTCTGTATACATCAATGATGTCGCTCTTGCTGCTGGTGATTCTCTGATCCACCTCTACGCAGATGACACCATTATGTATACTTCTGGCCTCTCTTTGGACACTGTGTTAACTAACCTCCAAACGAGCTTCAATGCCATACAACTCTCCTTCCGTGGCCTCCAACTGCTCTTAAGCGCAAGTAAAACTAAATGCATGCTATTCAATCGATCACTGCCCGCACTTGCCCGCCCGTCTAGCACCACTACACTGGACAGCTCTTTCATTTTGGATTGGAGATGCTTAATGTGAGTCTGGAAGGAGAGTTTACAGTCTAACCAGACACCCAGGTATTTGTAGTTGTCCACGTATTCTAAGTCAGAGCCGTCCAGAGTAGTGATGTTGTACGGGCGAGCAGGTGTGGGGAGCGATCGATTGAAAAGCATGCATTTAGTTTTACTTACTATCAACATTATAGTATAGCTCTGGTCAAACACGTTCTGTCAACACATTGATTATAGTACTAGCTCTAGTCAAACACTACTGATGTTCTATCAACACATTGATTATAGTACTAGCTCTGGTCAAACACTACTGTACTGGCTATGTACATTATGTTTTAGTTCAACATTATATATGTTTGGGCTTCTTGCGGTCAATTTCTTCTATTTTGTCTCCCTTTTTCTCTCCAATTGGTAGTTACAGTCTTGTTCCATCGCTGCAACTCCCCCCATGCACTCGGGAGAGGCAAAGGTCGAGAGCCATGTGTTCTTCGAAATACAACTCTGCCAAGCGGCACTGCTTCTTGACACACTGCCCGCTTAACCCGGAAGCCAGCCGCACCGGAGGAAATGTGTCAGAGGAAACACAGTCCAACTGGCAACCAAAGTCAGCTTTCAAGCATCCAGCCCACCACAAGGAGTCGCTAGAGCGCAATGGGACAAGGAAATCCCGGCCGGCCAAACCCTCCCCTAACCCAGACAGTGCTGGGCCAATTACGCGCCGCCTCATGGGTGTCCCCGGTCACGATTGGCTGTGACACAGCCTGGGATCGAACCCGGGGGCTGTAGTGATGCCTCAAGCGCTGAGATCCAGTGCCTTAGATCTCTGCGCCACTCGGGAGGCCCTACAATTATTTTATTACTCTGTTCCAGCCCCCGTCCATCCACTCCAGCTGGATCTAGATGATGATCTCTGGTGTATTGTGTTGCACTGTGAATCAAAAGGCAGCAACATACACGTGTCTAAGTTATTGACGTTACCCCTGTAAGTGCTTTGTTTACCTTTCACACTTTCCAAACACACTAAGGTCGTTCGTCTGTTGAATGAAGAGAGTCAGACCGAAATGCAGCGTGTAGGTTACTCATGACTTTAATGAAATATATCGCGGCACATGAAATAACTGAATAAATACAAAAACAACAAACGGAACGAGAAACTAATTACAGCCTATCTGGTGAACACAACACAGAGACAGGAACAAACACCCACAAAATACAACGCGAACTCAGGCTACCTAAATACGGTTCTCAATCAGAGACAACGACAAGCACCTGACTCTGATTGAGAATCGCCTCAGGCAGCCAAGCCTAACTAGACACACCCCTAATCATCCGCAATCCCTAATAATACAAACCCCAATACAAAACACAACATATAAACCCATGTCACACCCTGGCCTACCCAAACATATAACAAAAACACAAAATACAATGACCAAGGCGTGACACACACTTTATCACTCTCTCTGTCATGAGACACTGATCAGGATAAGAACAATCCTATTGTACTCTCATCCATCATATCTCTCTGCTGGTGAATGCGTGAGAAGGGCCCAGGTACAAATACTCAAACTGGACCGTTTTATCTCCATCTCTTTATTCAAAAACTCAATCATGGACACTCTTACTGACAGTTGTGGCTGCTTTGTGTGATGTATTGTTGTCTCTACCTTCTTGCCCTTTGTGCTGTTGTCTGTGGCCAATAATGTTTGTACCGTGTTTTGTGCTACTACCATGTTGTGTTGCTACCATGCTGTGTTGTTGTCTTAGGTCTCTCTGTCCTGATGTGAGTTTTGTCCTATATTTATATTGTATTATTTATTTATTTTAATCCCAGGCCCCCGACCTTGCAGGGGCCTTTTGGTAGGCCATCATTGTAAATATAACTTTGTTCTTAACTGACTTGCCTAGTTAAATAAAAATAGATTAAATAAAAATAGACAATTAATTTAGCTGTTTTCCAAACACCACATGATAAAATAGTTTCTTCCTTCGCCACCTAGGGAATGAAAGCAGGCATGGCACCTACACCAGCTGGATGGATGAATGACATAATGTTTTGTCCAGCGTGGCTTTACAGAAAACAATCAATGAGTGGGTCTGAGGTGGGAAGAGAGCATTGGGAAGAGGTGGGAAGAGAGCATTGGGAAGAGGTGGGAAGAGAGCATTGGGAAGCAGTGGTGGGAAGAGGTGGGAAGAGGTGGGAAGAGGTGGGAAGAGAGCATTGGGAAGAGAGCATTGGGAAGAGGTGGGAAGAGAGCATTGGGAAGAGGTGGGAAAAGGTGGGAAGAGGTGTGAAGAGGTGTGAAGAGGTGGGAAGAGGTGGGTAGAGAGCATTGGGAAGAGGTGGGAAGAGGTGTGAAGAGGTGGGTAGAGAGCATTGGGAAGAGGTGGGAAGAGGTGGGAAGAGGTGGGAAGAGGTGGGAAGAGGTGGGAAGAGGTGTGAAGAGGTGGGAAGAGGTGTGAAGAAGTGGGTAGAGAGCATTGGGAAGAGGTGGGAAGAGGTGTGAAGCGGTGTGAAGAGGTGGGAAGAGGTGTGAAGAGGTGGGTAGAGAGCATTGGGAAGAGGTGTGAAGAGGTGTGAAGAGGTGGGAAGAGGTGTGAAGAGGTGGGTAGAGAGCATTGGGAAGAGGTGGGAAGAGGTGGGAAGAGGTGTGAAGCGGTGTGAAGAGGTGGGAAGAGGTGTGAAGAGGTGGGAAGAGGTGTGAAGAGGTGGGTAGAGAGCATTGGGAAGAGGTGTGAAGAGGTGTGAAGAGGTGTGAAGAGGTGTGAAGAGGTGTGTAGAGAGCATTGGGAAGAGGTGGGAAGAGATGTGAAGAGGTGTGAAGAGGTGTGAAGAGGTGGGAAGAGGTGTGAAGAGGTGTGAAGAGGTGGGAAGAGGTGTGAAGAGGTGTGAAGAGGTGGGTAGAGAGCATTGGGAAGAGGTGGGAAGAGGTGTGAAGAGGTGTGAAGAGAGCATTGGGAAGAGGTGGGAAGAGGTGTGAAGAGGTGTGAAGGGGTGGGAAGAGAGCATTGGGAAGAGGTGTGAAGAGGTGTGAAGAGGTGGGTAGAGAGCATTGGGAAGAGGTGGGAAGAGGTGTGAAGAGGTGGGAAGAGAGCATTGGGAAGAGGTGGGAAGAGGTGTGAAGAGGTGGGAAGAGACGGGAAGAGGCGGGAAGAGGTGGGAAGAGAGCATTGGGAAGCAGTGGTTTGTATGGTATGAATTGTATGGTATGAATTGTATGGTTCCCAGCCCCTTCTCGCAGCGCAGTGGTCTGTGAATTGTATGGTTCCCAGCCCCTTCTCGCAGCGCAGTATTCCCACCTAATGTCGGCCTCTCCTTTCAAGGACAGGCTCTGAGTCTCAGTATTTTCCGTAGATATCTTAGGCGTGGTGTGTACGCATGTTGATCTAACTATGTACAAGGACAGCCTATAGGGGTCCCTAAGCCCAGTCTCACTCAGAGAAGCAGCACAGTGTTTCCCTACATATTGTCTGAGACATCATGACATCTTGAGGTCCAGGCTGGAGGGGTATGTCAGCCCGCCTGCCTGCCTTTGTCCAGGTCCTGGGGGGTAACCTGCCCCATTGTCCTGAACCTGTGGAGGTGTGATTCAGACCAGACCTGTGTGGTCAATCAGCCTGCCTCGTATTGTCCTGGTCCTGGAGGGTAACCTGCCTCACACCTGCCCTCTATAGATTCCTGCCTCACACCATCCCTCTATAGATTCCTGCCTCACACCTGCCCTCTATAGATTCCTGCCTCACACCATCCCTCTATAGACTCCTGCCTCACACTGGCCATCTATAGATTCCTGCCTCACACCTGCCCTCTATAGATTCCTGCCTCACACCATCCCTCTATAGATTCCTGCCTCACAGCATCCCTCTATAGATTCCTGCCTCACAGCATCCCTCTATAGATTCCTGCCTCACACCATACCTCTATAGACCCCTGCCTCACACTGGCCATCTATAGATTCCTGCCTCACACTGGCCCTCTATAGATTCCTGCCTCACACCATCCCTCTATAGACTCCTGCCTCACACTGGCCATCTATAGATTCCTGCCTCACACCGGCCCTCTATAGATTCCTGTCTCACACTGGCCCTCTATAGATTCCTGCCTCACACCGGCCCTCTATAGATTCCTGCCTCACACCGGCCCTCTATAGATTCCTGCCTCACACCATCCCTCTATAGATTCCTGCCTCACACCATCCCTCTATAGATTCCTGCCTCACACCATCCCTCTATAGATTCCTGCCTCACACCGGCCCTCTATAGATTCCTGCCTCACACTGGCCCTCTATAGATTCCTGCCTCACACTGGCCCTCTATAGATTCCTGCCTCACACTGGCCCTCTATAGATTCCTGCCTCACACCATCCCTCTATAGATTCCTGCCTCACACCATCCCTCTATAGATTCCTGCCTCACACCGACCCTCTATAGATTCCTGCCTCACACTGGCACTCTGTGGACGGGGGGCCACTCCTTTCAAAGACAGCCCCAGAGTTTTACTAGATATTATCTTAGGTGTGGTGTGATTCAGACCAGGTCCTGAGGGGTCAATCACCGTGCCTTGTATTGTCCAGGGCTCCTGGTGGTGGGATTCAGACCAGGTCCTGAGGGGTCAATCACCATGCCTTGTATTGTCCAGGGCTGCCCTGGGGGTCTCTGTGTGAAACCTGGGACCTCTAGATAAACACAGGGTTTATACACAGAGATAGAGGGCCAACCCAGGGTGTTGACACAGGCCTGGCTGGGGTGTACAGGCCTAACAGTGGGACCCCCATCCAGAGAAGGTTGAAGAAGGCCAACAGGTGAGAGAGAAAGACATTTCCTCAGTGAAAACAATGTGAAATTGGCCTCTTACCAAAATACCATATGACAGACCACGTATACACCATGCATACCCTTTTTGACAAACAAACAAAACAAAACTATATTCTGACGCTTTTACTTCAAAAAAAGCTTTTGACTCAACCTGCTATACAAACCGATGGAAAGCAGTGTTGGGGGGGGGGGACGACGACGACATACGACACTATAAAATGTACCTCATAATGACATCACAATAATGACAAAGCAAAAACGGGTTTTTAGAAAATTTTGCAACTCAACCCCCCCCCCCCCCCGTAAATATCACATTCAGACCCTTTACTCAGTACTTGGTTGAAACACCTTTGACATCGATTGATTCTTTGTGGGTAAAACGCTACAAGCTTGGTACACCTGTATTTGGGGAGTTGTATTGAGAGAGGCCTCCATTGGCAGACCTGGGATGACAGGCTATGTACCCACCGCCCACAAAATGAGGTGGAAACTGAGCTACACTTCCTGAATGACCATATTTGAGACACGCATTTCCCTCAGATTACACAGACCCATAAAGAATTATAAAATAATCATACATCGATAAACTCTCAGAACTGTTAGGTTGAATACAGCAGTGTGTCATCACAGGAGCAAGATTTGTGGCCCGTTGCCATGAGAAAAGGACAACCAGTGGAGAACAAACATTGTAAATACAACCTGTATTGTAAAAAAAAAATGTAAACATATTTTTCCAATGCCAATAAAGCCCTTTGCATTGATCAAGAGAGAGAGAGGAGAGAGACAGAGAGAGAGAAAGAGAGACAGAGAGAGAGAGAAGATTAGAGAGCGAGAGAGAGAAAGAGAGAGAGAGAAAGAGAGAGAGAGCGGATTAGAGAGAGAGAGAGAGAGAGAGAGAGAGAGAGAGAGAGAGAGCATCCCCTGGCATGGCACAGTGCTATATTAGCACACTACCCCTCTGTTATGAGAGCGGGGATTAACGAGGGGTGGAAACTCAGAATACTTGATAACGAGGACTCTGAGTCAAGTAATATAAATATCTATAAGTCCGGAACAGTAATTGTACAGGGTAATCCCAAACAGTTTCAGCTGGACTTTCACCTAATCAAAGAATTAGCCCAGCAGGAGAAGCTCTCCCTTGATAAAGATACCCCCACACCGAGCGGGTCAGACCAGACCTCTTCATTATGTAACCCCACAGACGAGCAACCCCCAGCAGAGAGTCAACCTCCCAGCACAGATTACCACTCCCTCATTGAAATGGACAAATTCACCCAGCTGGAGATAAGGCAGGTGGAGCTGGAACAGCAGGTAATTACACTTCAGTCAGCACAGACCCAGACAACAGTCCAGCACAACAACAGCCCCTTAACCAGACCCGGAGAGCTGGAGGTGGACAGAGACATATCTGCACTTTGGACAGTGGTGAGACAAATATAACAGGAGAAAGAGGAGCAGAACAGAGCACTAGAGGAGAGTGTCAGACTGCTGGTGGAGGAGAGGATGAGGGGGATGGAGGAGAGGTTGAGGGGGGTGGCGTGCGACAGAGAACAACCCACTAGAGAGGTGGCCACCCCCACAGAGAAGCCAGCAGAACAGCCCACCCCAGCACCCAACAAAAGTCTTGACACCACAGCAGAACAGTCCACACCAGACCCTGACCATAGAGTCGACATCACAGCAGAACAGACAAACGAAGAACCCCAAGCCCAGCGGCTCTCACCCCCTCTGAGCACCCCCCCTGTCAGCCTGCCTGATAGCCCTTCTGACAACCCCCCCACACCCACTGAGGACAAACACAAGACACAGATTGTACTACTTATGGACTCAAATGGGAAATATATAGAAGAAAAAACACTTTTTCCCAAACACAGTGTGTCTAAACTCTGGTGTCCAAACACCCAGCGCGTCCTAGACCTTCTGTCTGAGGCCAAACTAGGCTCACCCAGCCACATAATAATACACACAGGCACAAACGACCTGAGAGCACAGCAAGAAAGAGTGGCCACAGCACTGAAGGGAGTGATTGAAAAGGCTTCTTCTACTTTCCCCAACGCACAAGTGGTTATCTCCACCCTGCTACCACGAAAAGACTTCCACCCTGCCACAATACAGCGGGTAAACGCAAGTATTTCCTGTGACTGTGCCTCAAAACCAAACGTTTTCCTGGCCCACCACTCCACCCTGGACTTGAACAGCCTCTATGACCAGGTCCACCTCTACAAGGCAGCAGTGCTCACCTTTGCCCCAACTCTAAAGGACATCGCTCTCAAACGTATCCCCAACACTTCACACAGGAGCAACAGATCAATAGACACCCCACCCAGACCAGCGAGACACCCTCCCAGACCTGCAGGACCCCCCCCCCTGGACCTAAACATAGAGGACCCACGCCAAGAGGAATTACATCCAGACCACCGCACACCCAGACACATCCACACCCCCACCCCGACCAATCAACACCCCCCCCCCCAACGTCAACCATGCCCACACCCCATTTAGGCACCCTCAGATCAGACCTATGCCACTCCTGCCCACCCCATGCACCCCACCCCCGCAAAGAGGGCCTCAACATGGAAGCCACACATACGCCCAGGTAGTGAGCGGGCAAACAGTCCCAACCCCCACTCTCACACTCGCCCAAGCCAATGGCATGTACCAGATGCTCAGCAGGCTCTGCTCACACTTACTGGCCTGAGGCCAAACCACGACCAACAACATTGGACACTCTATGGAACAAAAATAATTCACTATATCATCCTGGAATATCCAAGGCCTGAGGTCATCTGCCTTTGGCCTGAAGAGCAGAAACCCGGACTCCACCAAAGAAATCGGTAATACAGACATTGTCATCCTGCAAGAAACCTGGTATAAAGGAAACAGACCCACTGGTTGCCCTCTATGTTACAGAGAGCTGGTAGTCCCATCCACCAAACTACCAGGTGTGAAACAGGGAAGGGACTCAGGGGGTATGCTAATTTGGTATAGAGCAGACCTAACTCACTCCATTAAATGAATCAATACAGGAACATTCTACATTTGGCTAGAAATTCAAAAGGAAATTATCCTAACAGAGAAAAATGTCCTCCTGTGTGCTACCTATATCCCCCCCACTAGAATCCCCATATTTTAATGAAGACAGCTTCTCCATCCTGGAGGGCGAAATCAATCATTTCCAGGCCCAGGGACATGTACTAGTCTGTGGCGACCTAAATGCCAGAACCGGACAAGAACCTGACACCCTCAGCACACAGGGGGACAAACATCTGCCTGCAGGTGACAGCATTCCCTCCCACATATGCCCCCCTAGGCACAACTATGACAACATAACCAACAAAAATGGGTCACAACTCCTGCAGCTCTGTCGCACGCTGGGTATGTACATAGTCAACGGTAGGCTTCGAGGGGACTCCTATGGTACGTACACCTATAGCTCATCTCTTGGCAGTAGTACTGTAGACTACTTTATCACTGACCTCAACCCAGAATCTCTCAGAGCATTCACGGTCAGCCCACTGACACCCCTATCAGACCACAGCAAAATCACAGTCTACTTAAACAGAGCAATACTCAATCATGTGGCATCAAAGCCAAAGGAACTGAGTAACATTAAGAAATGCTATAGATGGAAGGAATGCAGTTTGGAAACCTACCAAAAAACTATTAGGCAACAACAAATTCAATCCCTTTTAGACAATTTCCTGGGCAAAACGTTCCACTGTAATAGTGAAGGTGTAAACTTGGCAGTAGAAAATCTTAACAGTATATTTGACCTCTCAGCTTCCCTATCAAATCTAAAAATCTCAAATAGAAAATCGAAGAAAATTAACAATAATGACAAATAGTTTGATGAAGAATGCAAAAATCTAAGAAAGAAATTGAGAAACCTGTCCAACCAAAAACATAGAGACCTGGAAAACCTGAGTCTACGCCTTCACTATGGTGAATCACTAAAACAATACAGAAATACACTACGGAAAAAGAAGGAACAGCATGTCAGAAATCAGAATCAGAATGCTATTTGGCCCTACACAGAGAGAACACAGCGGCAGAATACCTGACCACTGTGACTAACCCAAAATTAAGGAAAGCTTTGACTATGTACAGACTCAGTGAGCATAGCCTTGCTATTGAGAAAGGCCGCCGTAGGCAGACATGGCTCTCAAGAGAAGACAGGCTATGTGCTCACTGCCCACAAAATGTGGTGGAAACTGAGCTGCACTTCCTAACCTCCTGCCCAATGTAGGACCATATTAGAGAGACATATTTCCCCCAGATTACACAGATCCACAAAGAATTCGACAACAAATCCAATTTTGATAAACTCTCATATCTACTGGGTGAAATTCCACAGTGTGCCATCACAGCAGCAAGATTTGTGACCTGTTGCCACGAGAAAAGGGCAACCAGCGAAGAACAAACACCATTGTAAATACAACCCATATTTATGCTTATTTATTTTATCTTGTGTCCTTTAACTATTTGTACATTGTATATATATATATATATATATATATCACATTTGTAATGTCTTTACTGTTTTGAAACTTCTGTATGTGTAATGTTTACTGTTAATTTTTGTTGTTTTTCACTTTATATATTCACTTTGTATGTTGTCTACCTCACTTGCTTTGGCAATGTTAACACATGTTTCCCATGCCAATAAAGCCCTTGAATTGAATAGAAAGCGAGAGAGAGAAAGAGAGAGAAAGAGAGAGAGAGAGAGAGAGAGAGAGAGAGAGAGAGAGAGAGAGAGAGAGAGAGAGAGAGAGAGAGAGAGAGAGAGAGAGAGAGAGAGAGAGAGAGAGAGAGAGAGAGAGAGAGAGAGAGAGAGAGAGAGAGAGAGAGAGAGAGAGAGCAGATTACAGCTCTCCTTCAGCTACAGGTCTCCTTCAACATGATCAACACTACTGTGTTCCTGTGTGTCGATAGTAAACACTGCTAACAATGACCACCGACAGGAAAGATCTGGAAGTTGCCTCTTTCCTTCCCAGAGTTCAAGGACTTCACATTGTTGTTCTACCGCTACATACTACACTGAAACGGCACTTTGTACTATTTTACCCTCCCTGTCCCATCTCTCGCTCAGGACTTACCCACCATTTAACCTACTGTCCCATCTCTCTCTCAGGACTTACCCACCATTTAACCTACTGTCCCATCTCTCTCTCAGGACTTACCCACCATTTAACCTACTGTCCCATCTCTCTCTCAGGACTTACCCACCATTTAACCTACTGTCCCTGTCCCATCTCTCTCTCAGGACTTACCCACCATTTGGACATGAATCTACCCCTCCTCTCCACTGTGTTTCCTACAGGAGGAACTAGATCCATTGATGACAGTCAGGGAGAATACTGAAACACACCGTTACACTGTACTGGAGCCCTACTGACTAGACATACTGTTGTACTGTTATACTGGAGCCCTGCTGACTAGACATACTGTTATACTGGAGCCCTACTGACTAGACATACTGTTATACTGTTATACTGGCGCCCTACTGACTAGACATACTGTTATACTGGAGCCCTACTGACTAGACATACTGTTATACTGGAGCCCTACTGACTAGACATACTGTTATACTGGAGCCCTACTGACTAGACATACTGTTATACTGGAGCCCTACTGACTAGACATACTGTTATACTGTTATACTGGAGCCCTGCTGACTAGACATACTGTTATACTGGAGCCCTACTGACTAGACATACTGTTATACTGTTATACTGGAGCCCTGCTGACTAGACATACTGTTATACTGTTATACTGGCGCCCTACTGACTAGACATACTGTTATACTGGAGCCCTACTGACTAGACATACTGTTATACTGGAGCCCTACTGACTAGACATACTGTTATACTGGAGCCCTACTGACTAGACATACTGTTATACTGGAGCCCTACTGACTAGACATACTGTTATACTGTTATACTGGAGCTCTACTGACTAGACATACTGTTATACTGGAGCCCTGCTGACTAGACATACTGTTATACTGTTATACTGGAGCCCTACTGACTAGACATACTGTTATACTGGAGCCCTACTGACTAGACATACTGTTATACTGGAGCCCTGCTGACTAGACATACTGTTATACTGGAGCCCTACTGACTAGACATACTGTTATACTGGAGCCCTACTGACTAGACATACTGTTATACTGTTATACTGGAGCCCTACTGACTAGACATACTGTTATACTGTTATACTGGAGCCCTGCTGACTAGACATACTGTTATACTGTTATACTGGAGCCCTACTGACTAGACATACTGTTATACTGTTATACTGGAGCCCTGCTGACTAGACATACTGTTATACTGGAGCCCTACTGACTAGACATACTGTTATACTGGAGCCCTGCTGACTAGACATACTGTTATACTGGAGCCCTACTGACTAGACATACTGTTATACTGGAGCCCTACTGACTAGACATACTGTTATACTGTTATACTGGAGCCCTACTGACTAGACATACTGTTATACTGTTATACTGGAGCCCTGCTGACTAGACATACTGTTATACTGTTATACTGGAGCCCTACTGACTAGACATACTGTTATACTGTTATACTGGAGCCCTGCTGACTAGACATACTGTTATACTGGAGCCCTACTGACTAGACATACTGTTATACTGGAGCCCTGCTGACTAGACATACTGTTATACTGGAGCCCTACTGACTAGACATACTGTTATACTGGAGCCCTACTGACTAGACATACTGTTATACTGTTATACTGGAGCCCTACTGACTAGACATACTGTTATACTGTTATACTGGAGCCCTACTGACTAGACATACTGTTATACTGTTATACTGGAGCCCTACTGACTAGACATACTGTTATACTGTTATACTGGAGCCCTACTGACTAGACATACTGTTATACTGTTATACTGGAGCCCTACTGACTAGACATACTGTTATACTGGAGCCCTGCTGACTAGACATACTGTTATACTGGAGCCCTGCTGACTAGACATACTGTTATACTGGAGCCCTACTGACTAGACATACTGTTATACTGGAGCCCTACTGACTAGACATACTGTTATACTGGAGCCCTACTGACTAGACATACTGTTATACTGGAGCCCTGCTGACTAGACATACTGTTATACTGGAGCCCTGCTGACTAGACATACTGTTATACTGTTATACTGGAGCCCTGCTGACTAGACATACTGTTATACTGGAGCCCTACTGACTAGACATACTGTTATACTGGAGCCCTGCTGACTAGACATACTGTTATACTGGAGCCCTACTGACTAGACATACTGTTATACTGGAGCCCTACTGACTAGACATACTGTTATACTGGAGCCCTGCTGACTAGACATACTGTTATACTGTTATACTGGAGCCCTACTGACTAGACATACTGTTATACTGGAGCCCTACTGACTAGACATACTGTTATACTGGAGCCCTGCTGACTAGACATACTGTTATACTGGAGCCCTACTGACTAGACATACTGTTATACTGTTATACTGGAGCCCTACTGACTAGACATACTGTTATACTGGAGCCCTACTGACTAGACATACTGTTATACTGGAGCCCTGCTGACTAGACATACTGTTATACTGGAGCCCTACTGACTAGACATACTGTTATACTGTTATACTGGAGCCCTACTGACTAGACATACTGTTATACTGTTATACTGGAGCCCTGCTGACTAGACATACTGTTATACTGTTATACTGGAGCCCTGCTGACTAGACATACTGTTATACTGGAGCCCTACTGACTAGACATACTGTTATACTGTTATACTGGAGCCCTACTGACTAGACATACTGTTGTACTGTTATACTGGAGCCCTGCTGACTAGACATACTGTTATACTGTTATACTGGAGCCCTACTGACTAGACATACTGTTATACTGGAGCCCTACTGACTAGACATACTGTTATACTGTTATACTGGAGCCCTACTGACTAGACATACTGTTATACTGGAGCCCTACTGACTAGACATACTGTTATACTGTTATACTGGAGCCCTACTGACTAGACATACTGTTATACTGGAGCCCTACTGACTAGACATACTGTTATACTGGAGCCCTACTGACTAGACATACTGTTATACTGGAGCCCTGCTGACTAGACATACTGTTATGCTGGAGCCCTACTGACTAGACATACTGTTATGCTGGAGCCCTACTGACTAGACATACTGTTATACTGTTATACTGGAGCCCTGCTGACTAGACATACTGTTATACTGTTATACTGGAGCCCTACTGACTAGACATAATGTTATACTGGAGCCCTACTGACTAGACATACTGTTATACTGGAGCCCTACTGACTAGACATACTGTTATGCTGGAGCCCTACTGACTAGACATACTGTTATACTGTTATACTGGAGCCCTGCTGACTAGACATACTGTTATACTGTTATACTGGAGCCCTGCTGACTAGACATACTGTTATACTGGAGCCCTGCTGACTAGACATACTGTTATACTGGAGCCCTACTGACTAGACATACTGTTATACTGGAGCCCTACTGACTAGACATACTGTTATACTGGAGCCCTACTGACTAGACATACTGTTATACTGGAGCCCTACTGACTAGACATACTGTTATGCTGGAGCCCTACTGACTAGACATACTGTTATACTGTTATACTGGAGCCCTACTGACTAGACATACTGTTATGCTGGAGCCCTACTGACTAGACATACTGTTATACTGTTATACTGGAGCCCTGCTGACTAGACATACTGTTATACTGGAGCCCTGCTGACTAGACATACTGTTATACTGTTATACTGGAGCCCTACTGACTAGACATACTGTTATACTGGAGCCCTACTGACTAGACATACTGTTATACTGTTATACTGTTATACTGGAGCCCTGCTGACTAGACATACTGTTATACTGTTATACTGTTATACTGGAGCCCTGCTGACTAGACATACTGTTATACTGTTATACTGGAGCCCTACTGACTAGACATACTGTTATGCTGGAGCCCTACTGACTAGACATACTGTTATACTGTTATACTGGAGCCCTGCTGACTAGACATACTGTTATACTGTTATACTGGAGCCCTACTGACTAGACATAATGTTATACTGGAGCCCTGCTGACTAGACATACTGTTATACTGTTATACTGGAGCCCTACTGACTAGACATAATGTTATACTGGAGCCCTACTGACTAGACATACTGTTATACTGGAGCCCTACTGACTAGACATACTGTTATGCTGGAGCCCTACTGACTAGACATACTGTTATACTGTTATACTGGAGCCCTGCTGACTAGACATACTGTTATACTGTTATACTGGAGCCCTGCTGACTAGACATACTGTTATACTGGAGCCCTACTGACTAGACATACTGTTATGCTGGAGCCCTACTGACTAGACATACTGTTATACTGTTATACTGGAGCCCTGCTGACTAGACATACTGTTATACTGGAGCCCTGCTGACTAGACATACTGTTATACTGGAGCCCTACTGACTAGACATACTGTTATACTGGAGCCCTACTGACTAGACATACTGTTATGCTGGAGCCCTACTGACTAGACATACTGTTATACTGTTATACTGGAGCCCTACTGACTAGACATACTGTTATGCTGGAGCCCTACTGACTAGACATACTGTTATACTGTTATACTGGAGCCCTGCTGACTAGACATACTGTTATACTGGAGCCCTGCTGACTAGACATACTGTTATACTGTTATACTGGAGCCCTACTGACTAGACATACTGTTATACTGGAGCCCTACTGACTAGACATACTGTTATACTGTTATACTGGAGCCCTGCTGACTAGACATACTGTTATACTGTTATACTGGAGCCCTACTGACTAGACATACTGTTATACTGTTATACTGGAGCCCTACTGATTAGACATACTGTTATACTGTTATACTGGAGCCCTGCTGACTAGACATACTGTTATACTGGAGCCCTACTGACTAGACATACTGTTATGCTGGAGCCCTACTGACTAGACATACTGTTATACTGTTATACTGGAGCCCTGCTGACTAGACATACTGTTATACTGGAGCCCTACTGACTAGACATACTGTTATACTGGAGCCCTACTGACTAGACATACTGTTATACTGGAGCCCTGCTGACTAGACATACTGTTATACTGGAGCCCTACTGACTAGACATACTGTTATACTGGAGCCCTGCTGACTAGACATACTGTTATACTGGAGCCCTACTGACTAGACATACTGTTATACTGGAGCCCTGCTGACTAAACATAATGTTATACTGTTATACTGGCGCCCTACTGACTAGACATACTGTTATACTGGAGCCCTACTGACTAGACATACTGTTATACTGTTATACTGGAGCCCTACTGACTAGACATAATGTTATACTGGAGCCCTACTGACTAGACATACTGTTATACTGGAGCCCTGCTGACTAGACATACTGTTATACTGGAGCCCTACTGACTAGACATACTGTATACTGGAGCCCTGCTGACTAGACATACTGTTATACTGGAGCCCTACTGACCAGACATACTGTTATACTGGAGCCCTACTGACTAGACATACTGTTATACTGGAGCCCTACTGACTAGACATACTGTTATACTGTTATACTGGAGCCCTGTTGACTAGACATACTGTTATACTGTTATACTGGAGCCCTGCTGACTAGACATACTGTTATACTGTTATACTGGAGCCCTGCTGACTAGACATACTGTTATACTGGAGCCCTACTGACTAGACATACTGTTATACTGGAGCCCTGCTGACTAGACATACTGTTATACTGTTATACTGGAGCCCTACTGACTAGACATACTGTTATACTGGAGCCCTACTGACTAGACATACTGTTATACTGGAGCCCTACTGACTAGACATACTGTTATACTGGAGCCCTACTGACTAGACATACTGTTATACTGGAGCCCTACTGACTAGACATACTGTTATACTGGAGCCCTACTGACTAGACATACTGTTATACTGGAGCCCTACTGACTAGACATACTGTTATACTGGAGCCCTACTGACTAGACATACTGTTATACTGTTATACTGGAGCCCTACTGACTAGACATACTGTTATACTGTTATACTGGAGCCCTGCTGACTAGACATACTGTTATACTGTTATACTGGAGCCCTACTGACTAGACATACTGTTATACTGTTATACTGGAGCCCTACTGACTAGACATACTGTTATACTGTTATACTGGAGCCCTACTGACTAGACATACTGTTATACTGGAGCCCTACTGACTAGACATACTGTTATACTCTTATACTGGAGCACTACTGACTAGACATACTGTTATACTGGAGCCCTACTGACTAGACATACTGTTATACTGGAGCCCTACTGATTAGACATAATGTTATACTGGAGCCCTACTGACTAGACATAATGTTATACTGGAGCCCTACTGACTAGACATACTGTTATACTGGAGCCCTACTGACTAGACATACTGTTATACTGGAGCCCTACTGACTAGACATACTGTTATACTGTTATACTGGAGCCCTGTTGACTAGACATACTGTTATACTGGAGCCCTACTGACTAGACATACTGTTATACTGGAGCCCTACTGACTAGACATACTGTTATACTGGAGCCCTACTGACTAGACATACTGTTATACTGGAGCCCTACTGACTAGACATACTGTTATACTGTTATACTGGAGCCCTGCTGACTAGACATACTGTTATACTGGAGCCCTACTGACTAGACATACTGTTATACTGGAGCCCTACTGACTAGACATACTGTTATACTGTTATACTGGAGCCCTACTGACTAGACATACTGTTATGCTGGAGCCCTACTGACTAGACATACTGTTATACTGTTATACTGGAGCCCTGCTGACTAGACATACTGTTATACTGGAGCCCTACTGACTAGACATACTGTTATACTGGAGCCCTACTGACTAGACATACTGTTATACTGGAGCCCTGCTGACTAGACATACTGTTATACTGGAGCCCTACTGACTAGACATACTGTTATACTGGAGCCCTGCTGACTAGACATACTGTTATACTGGAGCCCTACTGACTAGACATACTGTTATACTGGAGCCCTGCTGACTAAACATACTGTTATACTGTTATACTGGCGCCCTACTGACTAGACATACTGTTATACTGGAGCCCTACTGACTAGACATACTGTTATACTGTTATACTGGAGCCCTACTGACTAGACATAATGTTATACTGGAGCCCTACTGACTAGACATACTGTTATACTGGAGCCCTGCTGACTAGACATACTGTTATACTGGAGCCCTACTGACTAGACATACTGTATACTGGAGCCCTGCTGACTAGACATACTGTTATACTGGAGCCCTACTGACCAGACATACTGTTATACTGGAGCCCTACTGACTAGACATACTGTTATACTGGAGCCCTACTGACTAGACATACTGTTATACTGTTATACTGGAGCCCTGTTGACTAGACATACTGTTATACTGTTATACTGGAGCCCTGCTGACTAGACATACTGTTATACTGTTATACTGGAGCCCTGCTGACTAGACATACTGTTATACTGGAGCCCTACTGACTAGACATACTGTTATACTGGAGCCCTACTGACTAGACATACTGTTATACTGTTATACTGGAGCCCTACTGACTAGACATACTGTTATACTGGAGCCCTACTGACTAGACATACTGTTATACTGGAGCCCTACTGACTAGACATACTGTTATACTGGAGCCCTACTGACTAGACATACTGTTATACTGGAGCCCTACTGACTAGACATACTGTTATACTGGAGCCCTACTGACTAGACATACTGTTATACTGTTATACTGGAGCCCTACTGACTAGACATACTGTTATACTGTTATACTGGAGCCCTGCTGACTAGACATACTGTTATACTGTTATACTGGAGCCCTACTGACTAGACATACTGTTATACTGTTATACTGGAGCCCTACTGACTAGACATACTGTTATACTGTTATACTGGAGCCCTACTGACTAGACATACTGTTATACTGGAGCCCTACTGACTAGACATACTGTTATACTCTTATACTGGAGCACTACTGACTAGACATACTGTTATACTGGAGCCCTACTGACTAGACATACTGTTATACTGGAGCCCTACTGATTAGACATAATGTTATACTGGAGCCCTACTGACTAGACATAATGTTATACTGGAGCCCTACTGACTAGACATACTGTTATACTGGAGCCCTACTGACTAGACATACTGTTATACTGGAGCCCTACTGACTAGACATACTGTTATACTGTTATACTGGAGCCCTGTTGACTAGACATACTGTTATACTGGAGCCCTACTGACTAGACATACTGTTATACTGGAGCCCTACTGACTAGACATACTGTTATACTGGAGCCCTACTGACTAGACATACTGTTATACTGGAGCCCTACTGACTAGACATACTGTTATACTGTTATACTGGAGCCCTGCTGACTAGACATACTGTTATACTGGAGCCCTACTGACTAGACATACTGTTATACTGGAGCCCTACTGACTAGACATACTGTTATACTGTTATACTGGAGCCCTACTGACTAGACATACTGTTATACTGTTATACTGGAGCCCTACTGACTAGACATACTGTTATACTGGAGCCCTACTGACTAGACATACTGTTATACTGTTATACTGGAGCACTACTGACTAGACATACTGTTATACTGGAGCCCTACATACTAGACATACTGTTATACTGGAGCCCTACTGATTAGACATACTGTTATACTGTTATACTGGAGCCCTACTGACTAGACATAATGTTATACTGGAGCCCTACTGACTAGACATACTGTTATACTGGAGCCCTGCTGACTAGACATACTGTTATACTGGAGCCCTACTGACTAGACATACTGTATACTGGAGCCCTGCTGACTAGACATACTGTTATACTGGAGCCCTACTGACCAGACATACTGTTATACTGGAGCCCTACTGACTAGACATACTGTTATACTGGAGCCCTACTGACTAGACATACTGTTATACTGTTATACTGGAGCCCTGTTGACTAGACATACTGTTATACTGTTATACTGGAGCCCTACTGACTAGACATACTGTTATACTGTTATAATGGAGCCCTACTGACTAGACATACTGTTATACTGTTATACTGGAGCCCTACTGACTAGACATACTGTTATACTGGAGCCCTACTGACTAGACATACTGTTATACTGGAGCCCTGCTGACTAGACATACTGTTATACTGTTATAATGGAGCCCTACTGACTAGACATACTGTTATACTGGAGCCCTACTGACTAGACATACTGTTATACTGGAGCCCTGCTGACTAGACATACTGTTATACTGGAGCCCTACTGACTAGACATACTGTTATACTGGAGCCCTACTGACTAGACATACTGTTATACTGTTATACTGGAGCCCTACTGACTAGACATACTGTTATACTGTTATACTGGAGCCCTGCTGACTAGACATACTGTTATACTGTTATACTGGAGCCCTACTGACTAGACATACTGTTATACTGTTATACTGGAGCCCTACTGACTAGACATACTGTTATACTGTTATACTGGAGCCCTACTGACTAGACATACTGTTATACTGTTATACTGGAGCCCTACTGACTAGACATACTGTTATACTGGAGCCCTACTGACTAGACATACTGTTATACTGTTATACTGGAGCCCTACTGACCAGACATACTGTTATGATGGAGCCCTACTGACTAGACATACTGTTATACAGGAGCCCTACTGAATAGGCATACTGTTATACTGGAGCCCTACTGACTAGACATACTGTTATACTGGAGCCCTGCTGACTAGACATACTGTTATACTGGAGCCCTACTGACTAGACATACTGTTATACTGGAGCCCTACTGACTAGACATACTGTTATACTGGAGCCCTACTGACTAGACATACTGTTATACTGTTATACTGGAGCCCTACTGACTAGACATACTGTTATACTGTTATACTGGAGCCCTGCTGACTAGACATACTGTTATACTGGAGCCCTACTGACTAGACATACTGTTATACTGTTATACTGGAGCCCTACTGACTAGACATACTGTTATACTGGAGCCCTGCTGACTAGACATACTGTTATACTGGAGCCCTGCTGACTAGACATACTGTTATACTGGAGCCCTACTGACTAGACATACTGTTATACTGGAGCCCTACTGACTAGACATACTGTTATACTGGAGCCCTACTGACTAGACATACTGTTATACTGGAGCCCTACTGACTAGACATACTGTTATACTGGAGCCCTACTGACTAGACATACTGTTATACTGTTATACTGGAGCCCTACTGACTAGACATACTGTTATACTGTTATACTGGAGCCCTGCTGACTAGACATACTGTTATACTGGAGCCCTACTGACTAGACATACTGTTATACTGGAGCCCTACTGACTAGACATACTGTTATACTGGAGCCCTACTGACTAGACATACTGTTATACTGGAGCCCTACTGACTAGACATACTGTTATACTGTTATACTGGAGCCCTACTGACTAGACATACTGTTATACTGGAGCCCTGCTGACTAGACATACTGTTATACTGGAGCCCTACTGACTAGACATACTGTTATACTGTTATACTGGAGCCCTGCTGACTAGACATACTGTTATACTGGAGCCCTACTGACTAGACATACTGTTATACTGGAGCCCTACTGACTAGACATACTGTTATACTGGAGCCCTGCTGACTAGACATACTGTTATACTGGAGCCCTACTGACTAGACATACTGTTATACTGGAGCCCTGCTGACTAGACATACTGTTATACTGGAGCCCTACTGACTAGACATACTGTTATACTGTTATACTGGAGCCCTACTGACTAGACATACTGTTATACTGGAGCCCTACTGACTAGACATACTGTTATACTGTTATACTGGAGCCCTACTGACTAGACATACTGTTATACTGGACACCTGCTGACTAGACATACTGTTATACTGTTATACTGGACACCTGCTGACTAGACATACTGTTATACTGTTATACTGGAGCCCTACTGACTAGACATACTGTTATACTGTTATACTGGAGCCCTACTGACTAGACTAGTTTGCGGACGACACAACAGTGGTAGGCTTGATTACCAACAACGACGAGACGGCCTACAGGGAGGAGGTGAGGGCCCTTGGAGTGTGGTGTCAGGAAAATAACCTCACACTCAACGTCAACAAAACTAAGGAGATGATTGTGGACTTCAGGAAACAGCAGAGGGAACACCCCCCTATCCACATCGATGGAACAGTAGTGGAGAGGGTAGCTAGTTTTAAGTTCCTCGGCATACACATCACAGACAAACTGAATTGGTCCACTCACACTGACAGCGTATGAAGAAGGCGCAGCAGCGCCTATTCAACCTCAGGAGGCTGAAGAAATTCATCACCAAAAGCACTCACAAACTTCTACAGATGCACAATCGAGAGCATCCTGGCGGGCTGTATCACCGCCTGGTACGGCAACTGCTCCGCCCTCAACCGTAAGGCTCTCCAGAGGGTAGTGAGGACTGCACAACGCATCACCGGGGCCAAACTACCTGCCCTCCAGGACACCTACACCACCCGTTATTACAGGAAGGCCATAAAGATCATCAAGGACATCAACCACCCGAACCACTGCCTGTTCACCCCGCTATCATCCAGAAGGCGAGGTCAGTACAGGTGCATCAAAGCTGGGACCGAGAGACTGAAAAACAGCTTCTATCTCAAGGCCATCAGACTGTTAAATAGCCACCACTAACATTGAGTGGCTGCTGCCAACACACTGTCATTGACACTGACCCAACTCCAGCCATTTTAATAATGGGAATTGATGGGAAATGATGTAAATATATCACTAGCCACTTTAAACAATGCTACCTTATATAATGTTACTTACCCTACATTATTCATCTCATATGCATATGTATATACTGTACTCTACAACATCGACTGCATCCTTATGTAACACATGTATCACTAGCCACTTTAACTATGCCACTTTGTTTACTTTGTCTACACACTCATCTCATATGTATATACTGTACTCGATACCATCTACTGTATGCTGCTCTGTACCATCACTCATTCATATATCCTTATGTACATGTTCCTTATCCCCTTACACTGTGTATAAGACAGTAGTTTTGGAATTGTTAGTTAGATTACTTGTTGGTTATCACTGCATTGTCGGAACTAGAAGCACAAGCATTTCGCTACACTCGCATTAACATCTGCTAACCATGTGTATGTGACAAATAAAATTTGATTTGATTTGATTTGATTTATACTGGAGCCCTACTGACTAGACATACTGTTATACTGTTATACTGGAGCCCTACTGACTAGACATACTGTTATACTGTTATACTGGAGCCCTACTGACTAGACATACTGTTATACTGGACACCTGCTGACTAGACATACTGTTATACTGTTATACTGGAGCCCTACTGACTAGACATACTGTTATACTGGAGCCCTACTGACTAGACATACTGTTATACTGGAGCCCTACTGACTAGACATACTGTTATACTGTTATACTGGAGCCCTACTGACTAGACATACTGTTATACTGTTATACTGGAGCCCTGCTGACTAGACATACTGTTATACTGTTATACTGGAGCCCTACTGACTAGACATACTGTTATACTGTTATACTGGAGCCCTACTGACTAGACATACTGTTATACTGTTATACTGGAGCCCTACTGACTAGACATACTGTTATACTGGAGCCCTACTGACTAGACATACTGTTATACTGTTATACTGGAGCACTACTGACTAGACATACTGTTATACTGGAGCCCTACTGACTAGACATACTGTTATACTGGAGCCCTACTGATTAGACATAATGTTATACTGGAGCCCTACTGACTAGACATAATGTTATACTGGAGCCCTACTGACTAGACATACTGTTATACTGGAGCCCTACTGACTAGACATACTGTTATACTGGAGCCCTACTGACTAGACATACTGTTATACTGTTATACTGGAGCCCTGTTGACTAGACATACTGTTATACTGGAGCCCTACTGACTAGACATACTGTTATACTGGAGCCCTACTGACTAGACATACTGTTATACTGGAGCCCTACTGACTAGACATACTGTTATACTGGAGCCCTACTGACTAGACATACTGTTATACTGTTATACTGGAGCCCTGCTGACTAGACATACTGTTATACTGGAGCCCTACTGACTAGACATACTGTTATGCTGTTATACTGGAGCCCTGCTGACTAGACATACTGTTATACTGTTATACTGGAGCCCTACTGACTAGACATACTGTTATACTGTTATACTGGAGCCCTACTGACTAGACATACTGTTATACTGTTATACTGGAGCCCTACTGACTAGACATACTGTTATACTGGAGCCCTGCTGACTAGACATACTGTTATACTGGAGCCCTACTGACTAGACATACTGTTATACTGGAGCCCTACTGACTAGACATACTGTTATACTGTTATACTGGAGCCCTACTGACTAGACATACTGTTATACTGTTATACTGGAGCCCTACTGACTAGACATACTGTTATACTGGAGCCCTACTGACTAGACATACTGTTATACTGTTATACTGGAGCACTACTGACTAGACATACTGTTATACTGGAGCCCTACTGACTAGACATACTGTTATACTGGAGCCCTACTGATTAGACATACTGTTATACTGTTATACTGGAGCCCTACTGACTAGACATAATGTTATACTGGAGCCCTACTGACTAGACATACTGTTATACTGGAGCCCTGCTGACTAGACATACTGTTATACTGGAGCCCTACTGACTAGACATACTGTATACTGGAGCCCTGCTGACTAGACATACTGTTATACTGGAGCCCTACTGACCAGACATACTGTTATACTGGAGCCCTACTGACTAGACATACTGTTATACTGGAGCCCTACTGACTAGACATACTGTTATACTGTTATACTGGAGCCCTGTTGACTAGACATACTGTTATACTGTTATACTGGAGCCCTACTGACTAGACATACTGTTATACTGTTATAATGGAGCCCTACTGACTAGACATACTGTTATACTGTTATACTGGAGCCCTACTGACTAGACATACTGTTATACTGGAGCCCTACTGACTAGACATACTGTTATACTGGAGCCCTGCTGACTAGACATACTGTTATACTGTTATAATGGAGCCCTACTGACTAGACATACTGTTATACTGGAGCCCTACTGACTAGACATACTGTTATACTGGAGCCCTGCTGACTAGACATACTGTTATACTGGAGCCCTACTGACTAGACATACTGTTATACTGGAGCCCTGCTGACTAGACATACTGTTATACTGGAGCCCTACTGACTAGACATACTGTTATACTGGAGCCCTACTGACTAGACATACTGTTATACTGTTATACTGGAGCCCTACTGACTAGACATACTGTTATACTGTTATACTGGAGCCCTGCTGACTAGACATACTGTTATACTGTTATACTGGAGCCCTACTGACTAGACATACTGTTATACTGTTATACTGGAGCCCTACTGACTAGACATACTGTTATACTGGAGCCCTACTGACTAGACATACTGTTATACTGGAGCCCTACTGACTAGACATACTGTTATACTGGAGCCCTACTGACTAGACATACTGTTATACTGTTATACTGGAGCCCTACTGACTAGACATACTGTTATACTGGAGCCCTGCTGACTAGACATACTGTTATACTGGAGCCCTACTGACTAGACATACTGTTATACTGGAGCCCTGCTGACTAGACATACTGTTATACTGGAGCCCTACTGACTAGACATACTGTTATACTGGAGCCCTACTGACTAGACATACTGTTATACTGGAGCCCTACTGACTAGACATACTGTTATACTGGAGCCCTACTGACTAGACATACTGTTATACTGTTATACTGGAGCCCTACTGACTAGACATACTGTTATACTGGAGCCCTACTGACTAGACATACTGTTATACTGGAGCCCTACTGACTAGACATACTGTTATACTGGAGCCCTGCTGACTAGACATACTGTTATACTGGAGCCCTACTGACTAGACATACTGTTATACTGGAGCCCTACTGACTAGACATACTGTTATACTGGAGCCCTGCTGACTAGACATACTGTTATACTGTTATACTGGAGCCCTGCTGACTAGACATACTGTTATACTGTTATACTGGAGCCCTACTGACTAGACATACTGTTATACTGTTATACTGGAGCCCTGCTGACTAGACATACTGTTATACTGGAGCCCTACTGACTAGACATACTGTTATACTGGAGCCCTGCTGACTAGACATACTGTTATACTGGAGCCCTACTGACTAGACATACTGTTATACTGGAGCCCTACTGACTAGACATACTGTTATACTGGAGCCCTACTGACTAGACATACTGTTATACTGGAGCCCTACTGACTAGACATACTGTTATACTGGACACCTGCTGACTAGACATACTGTTATACTGTTATACTGGAGCCCTACTGACTAGACATACTGTTATACTGTTATACTGGAGCCCTACTGACTAGACATACTGTTATACTGTTATACTGGAGCCCTACTGACTAGACATACTGTTATACTGTTATACTGGAGCCCTACTGACTAGACATACTGTTATACTGGAGCCCTACTGACTAGACATACTGTTATACTGTTATACTGGAGCCCTACTGACTAGACATACTGTTATACTGGAGCCCTACTGACTAGACATACTGTTATACTGGAGCCCTACTGACTAGACATACTGTTATACTGGAGCCCTACTGACTAGACATACTGTTATACTGGAGCCCTACTGACTAGACATACTGTTATACTGGACACCTGCTGACTAGACATACTGTTATACTGGAGCCCTACTGACTAGACATACTGTTATACTGTTATATTGGAGCACTACTGACTAGACATACTGTTATACTGTTATACTGGAGCCCTACTGACTAGACATACTGTTATACTGTTATACTGGAGCCCTACTGACTAGACATACTGTTATACTGTTATACTGGAGCCCTACTGACTAGACATACTGTTATACTGGAGCCCTACTGACTAGACATACTGTTATACTGTTATACTGGAGCCCTACTGACTAGACATACTGTTATACTGTTATACTGGAGCCCTACTGACTAGACATACTGTTATACTGGACACCTACTGACTAGACATACTGTTATACTGTTATACTGGAGCCCTGTTGACTAGACATACTGTTATACTGTTATACTGGAGCCCTACTGACTAGACATACTGTTATACTGTTATACTGGAGCCCTACTGACTAGACATACTGTTATACTGTTATACTGGAGCCCTGCTGACTAGACATACTGTTATACTGGAGCCCTACTGACTAGACATACTGTTATACTGGAGCCCTACTGACTAGACATACTGTTATACTGGAGCCCTACTGACTAGACATACTGTTATACTGGAGCCCTACTGACTAGACATACTGTTATACTGGAGCCCTACTGACTAGACATACTGTTATACTGTTATACTGGAGCCCTACTGACTAGACATACTGTTATACTGGAGCCCTGCTGACTAGACATACTGTTATACTGGAGCCCTACTGACTAGACATACTGTTATACTGTTATACTGGAGCCCTGCTGACTAGACATACTGTTATACTGGAGCCCTACTGACTAGACATACTGTTATACTGGAGCCCTACTGACTAGACATACTGTTATACTGGAGCCCTACTGACTAGACATACTGTTATACTGGAGCCCTACTGACTAGACATACTGTTATACTGGAGCCCTACTGAGTAGACATACTGTTATACTGTTATACTGGAGCCCTACTGACTAGACATACTGTTATACTGGAGCCCTACTGACTAGACATACTGTTATAATGGAGCCCTACTGACTAGACATACTGTTATACTGGAGCCCTACTGACTAGACATACTGTTATACTGTTATACTGAGCACCTGCTGACTAGACATACTGTTATACTGTTATACTGGAGCCCTACTGACTAGACATACTGTTATACTGTTATACTGGAGCCCTGCTGACTAGACATACTGTTATACTGTTATACTGGAGCACTACTGACTAGACATACTGTTATACTGGAGCCCTACTGACTAGACATACTGTTATACTGTTATACTGGAGCCCTACTGACTAGACATACTGTTATACTGTTATACTGGAGCCCTACTGACTAGACATACTGTTATACTGGAGCCCTACTGACTAGACATACTGTTATACTGTTATACTGGAGCCCTACTGACTAGACATACTGTTATACTGGAGCCCTACTGACTAGACATACTGTTATACTGGAGCCCTACTGACTAGACATACTGTTATACTGTTATACTGGAGCCCTACTGACTAGACATACTGTTATACTGTTATACTGGAGCCCTGCTGACTAGACATACTGTTATACTGTTATACTGGAGCCCTACTGACTAGACATACTGTTATACTGGAGCCCTGCTGACTAGACATACTGTTATTCTGTTATACTGGAGCCCTACTGACTAGACATACTGTTATACTGTTATACTGGAGCCCTACTGACTAGACATACTGTTATACTGTTATACTGGAGCCCTACTGACTAGACATACTGTTATACTGTTATACTGAGCCCTACTGACTAGACATACTGTTATACTGTTATACTGGAGCCCTACTGACTAGACATACTGTTATACTGTTATACTGGAGCCCTACTGACTAGACATACTGTTATACTGTTATACTGGAGCCCTACTGACTAGACATACTGTTATACTGTTATACTGAGCCCTACTGACTAGACATACTGTTATACTGTTATACTGGAGCCCTACTGACTAGACATACTGTTATACTGTTATACTGGAGCCCTACTGACTAGACATACTGTTATACTGTTATACTGGAGCCCTACTGACTAGACATACTGTTATACTGTTATACTGGAGCCCTACTGATTAGACATACTGTTATACTGTTATACTGGAGCCCTACTGACTAGACATACTGTTATACTGTTATACTGGAGCCCTACTGACTAGACATACTGTTATACTGTTATACTGGAGCCCTACTGACTAGACATACTGTTATACTGTTATACTGGAGCCCTACTGACTAGACATACTGTTATACTGGAGCCCTACTGACTAGACATACGGTTATACTGTTATACTGGAGCCCTACTGACTAGACATACTGTTATACTGGAGCCCTACTGACTATACATACTGTTATACTGGAGCCCTACTGACTAGACATACTGTTATACTGGAGCCCTACTGACTAGACATACTGTTATACTGTTATACTGGAGCCCTACTGACTAGACATACTGTTATACTGGAGCCCTACTGACTAGACATACTGTTATACTGGAGCCCTGCTGACTAGACATACTGTTATACTGGAGCCCTACTGACTAGACATACTGTTATACTGTACTGACTACATACTGTTATACTGTTATACTGAGCCCTACTGACTATACATACTGTTATACTGTACTATAGACATACTGTTATACTGGAGCCCTACTGACTAGACATACTGTTATACTGTTATACTGAGCCCTACTGACTAGACATACTGTTATACTGGAGCCCTACTGACTAGACATACTGTTATGATAGACATACTGTTATACTGGAGCCCTACTGACTAGACATACTGTTATACTGGAGCCCTACTGACTAGACATACTGTTATACTGGAGCCCTACTGACTAGACATACTGTTATACTGGAGCCCTACTGACTAGACATACTGTTATACTGGAGCCCTACTGACTAGACATACTGTTATACTGTTATACTGGAGCCCTACTGACTAGACATACTGTTATACTGTTATACTGGAGCCCTACTGACTAGACATACTGTTATACTGGAGCCCTACTGACTAGACATACTGTTATACTGGAGCCCTACTGACTAGACATACTGTTATACTGACATGCTGACTAGACATACTGTTATACTGTTATACTGGAGCCCTACTGACTAGACATACTGTTATACTGACTAGACATACTGTTATACTGGAGCCCTACTGACTAGACATACTGTTATACTGTTATGAGCCCTACTGACTAGACATACTGTTATACTGTTATACTGGAGCCCTGCTGACTAGACATACTGTTATACTGGAGCCCTACTGACTAGACATACTGTTATACTGGAGCCCTACTGACTAGACATACTGTTATACTGTACTGACTAGACATACTGTTATACTGGAGCCCTACTGACTAGACATACTGTTATACTGGAGCCCTACTGACTAGACATACTGTTATACTGTTACTGGAGCCCTACTGACTAGACATACTGTTATACTGTTATACTGGAGCCCTGCTGACTAGACATACTGTTATACTGGAGCCCTACTGACTAGACATACTGTTATACTGGAGCCCTACTGACTAGACATACTGTTATACTGGAGCCCTACTGACTAGACATACTGTTATACTGTTATACTGGAGCCCTACTGACTAGACATACTGTTATACTGTTATAATGGAGCCCTACTGACTAGACATACTGTTATACTGGAGCCCTACTGACTAGACATACTGTTATACTGTTATACTGGAGCCCTGCTGACTAGACATACTGTTATACTGTTATACTGGAGCCCTACTGACTAGACATACTGTTATACTGGAGCCCTACTGACTAGACATACTGTTATACTGTTATACTGGAGCCCTACTGACTAGACATACTGTTATAC
>NC_060195.1:310000-360000 GCF_021184085.1 Oncorhynchus gorbuscha | reverse complement strand
GGTTAACCCACTGTTCCTAGAACAGTTAACCCACTGTTCCTAGACCAGTTAACCCACTGTTCCTAGACCAGTTAACCCACTGTTCCTAGACCAGTTAACCCACTGTTCCTAGACCAGTTAACCCACTGTTCCTAGACCAGTTAACCCACTGTTCCTAGAACAGTTAACCAACTGTTCCTAGACCAGTTAACCCACTGTTCCTAGACCCAGTTAACCCACTGTTCCTAGACCAGTTAACCCACTGTTCCTAGACCCAGTTAACCCACTGTTCCTAGACCAGTTAACCCACTGTTCCTAGACCAGTTAACCCACTGTTCCTAGACCAGTTAACCCACTGTTCCTAGGCCAGTTAACCCACTGTTCCTAGGCCAGTTAACCCACTGTTCCTAGGCCAGTTAACCCACTGTTCCTAGGCCAGTTAACCCACTGTTCCTAGGCCAGTTAACCCACTGTTCCTAGGCCGGTTAACCCACTGTTCCTAGACCGGTTAACCCACTGTTCCTAGAACAGTTAACCCACTGTTCCTAGAACAGTTAACCCACTGTTCCTAGACCAGTTAACCCACTGTTCCTAGACCAGTTAACCCTCTGTTCCTAGACCAGTTCACCCACTGTTCCTAGACCCAGTTAACCCACTGTTCCTAGACCAGTTAACCCACTGTTCCTAGACCAGTTAACCCACTGTTCCTAGACCAGTTAACCCACTGTTCCTAGGCCAGTTAACCCACTGTTCCTAGAACAGTTAAACCACTGTTCCTAGGCCAGTTAACCCACTGTTCCTAGGCCAGTTAACCCATTGTTCCTAGACCAGTTAACCCACTGTTCCTAGACCAGTTAACCCACTGTTCCTAGGCCCTCATTGAAATTAAGAATTTATTCTTAACTGACTTGCCTGGGCCATACATTCTCTGTTTACATTGAATGAAAGAATCAGCATCAGAAGTCCATATTAACGAATTATGGCTCACAGTGTAGCTCGGGGTCAAAGCTGTGGAGATCTGAAATAGCACTGTGTGTCAGTCTGGTTGGAGCCTGGAGGAGGGAAGCCAGCCAGGAGGGCAGTCAGGCCACACAACAGACCTCCTGCCTGGGCTGTGGAGTCAGCAGCCCCCCCCCCCCCCCTGTAGCTCCCTGGATTTACCAGGAGACAGGGACAGGCCTCACCTTGTACAGGGGACAGGGACAGGCCTCACCTTGTACAGGGGACAGGACATATATTTCTCTTCATGTCACTCTCTCCCTGAGGAGGAGGAGGAGGAGGAGGAGGAGGAGGAGGAGGAGGAGGAGGTGGGCTAGAGAAGGAGGAGAGTTAGAGGAGGAGGAGGAGGGCTAGAGAAGGAGGATGATGGTAGGAGGGATAGAGGAGGTGAGGAGGAGGGCAGTTAGAGGAGGAGGGATAGAGGAGGTGGGCAGGTAGAGGAGGAGGAGGAGGGCGGGTAGAGGAGGGGAGGAGGGGGTGTTTATAGGGTGTGAAGTGAGGATGTTATGGGGCCATCTGGATCTGTTTCCTGTATCCCTTCCCAGCAGCCTCTCTGTCTGACCCTGACTATGTTTTCCTGTACCTGTCCACACAGGACATCTCTCTCCCCCACCCCCCGGCCTATCAGCCCACCAGACACCTCAGTGTCTTCCTCTGCAACCAGACACTTTTAATATCTCATCACTTTTATCACTCAGAAATGATTTCCCCTGCAGGGAAAGGGGTGAGGAGAGAGTATACTCCGATAACAACTTTTGTATTGTGGTTCGAGTCAAATTCTACCTCTCTCCCGCTTGTGAAACATAATACATATTATCATTTGATTAGAGCACCAGCCGGTAGCACAGACACATCTCTAAAGCACAGTCACGCTGTGACGTCACACAGCGCTACTAAACTGTCTGTCGGGCACGCAGCGCTACTAAACCACGGTCTGTTGGGCACGCAGCGCTACTAAACCACGGTCTGTTGGGCACGCAGCGCTACTAAACCACGGTCTGTTGGGCACGCAGCGCTACTAAACCACGGTCTGTCGGGCACGCAGCGCTACTAAACCACGGTCTGTTGGGCACGCAGCGCTACTAAACCACGGTCTGTCGGGCACGCAGCGCTACTAAACCACGGTCTGTTGGGCACACAGCGCTACTAAACCACGGTCTGTCAGGCACACAGCGCTACTAAACCACGGTCTGTTGGGCACACAGCGCTGTCGGGCACGCAGCGCTACTAAACCACGGTCTGTCGGGCACACAGCGCTACTAAACCACGGTCTGTCGGGCACGCAGCGCTACTAAACCACGGTCTGTTGGGCACACAGCGCTACTAAACCACGGTCTGTCGGGCACGCAGCGCTACTAAACCACGGTCTGTCGGGCACACAGCGCTACTAAACCACGGTCTGTCGGGCACGCAGCGCTACTAAACCACGGTCTGTCGGGCACACAGCGCTACTAAACCACGGTCTGTCGGGCACGCAGCGCTACTAAACCACGGTCTGTCAGGCACACAGCGCTACTAAACCACGGTCTGTTGGGCACACAGCGCTGTCGGGCACGCAGCGCTACTAAACCACGGTCTGTCGGGCACACAGCGCTACTAAACCACGGTCTGTCGGGCACACAGTGATGAATGCCTCGTCACTAATCTGACTCAGGTGTCCCTGTGAGGTGGAGAAACGCTGGCCGACCGCGGCTCGGGTGTCCTGTCCTCCGCTACAAACTGCATCCCCAATGGCAACCTATTCCCTTTATAATGCCCATAGGACTCAATAGTAGGGCTCTATGGAGGACTCTGGTCAATAGTAGGGCTCTATGTAAGACTCTGGTCAATAGTAGGGCTCTATGGAGGACTCTGGTCAATAGTAGGGCTCTATGGAGGGCTCTGGTCAATAGTAGGGCTCTACGTAGGACTCTGGTCAATAGTAGGGCTCTACGTAGGACTCTGGTCAATAGTAGGGCTCTACGTAGGACTCTGGTCAATAGTAGGGCTCTACGTAGGACTCTGGTCAATAGTAGGGCTCTACGTAGGACTCTGGTCAATAGTAGGGCTCTACGTAGGACTCTGGTCAATAGTAGGGCTCTACGTAGGACTCTGGTCAATAGTAGGGCTCTACGTAGGACTCTGGTCAATAGTAGGGCTCTACGTAGGACTCTGGTCAATAGTAGGGCTCTACGTAGGACTCTGGTCAATAGTAGGGCTCTACGTAGGACTCTGGTCAATAGTAGGGCTCTACGTAGGACTCTGGTCAATAGTAGGGCTCTACGTAGGACTCTGGTCGTGTAGGGCTCTACGTAGGACTCTGGTCGTGTAGGGCTCTACGTAGGACTCTGGTCGTGTAGGGCTCTACGTAGGACTCTGGTCAATAGTAGGGCTCTATGTAGGACTCTGGTCAATAGTAGGGCTCTACGTAGGACTCTGGTCAATAGTAGGGCTCTACGTAGGACTCTGGTCAATAGTAGGGCTCTACGTAGGACTCTGGTCAATAGTAGGGCTCTACGTAGGACTCTGGACAATAGTAGGGCTCTATGTAGGACTCTGGACAATAGTAGGGCTCTATGTAGGACACTGGTCAATAGTAGGGCTCTATGTGACCCAGCCCAGTATCTCTCTCTCTGACCCAGCCCAGTATCTATGTAGGACTCTGGTCAATAGTAGGGCTCTATGTAGGACTCTGGTCAATAGTAGGGCTCTATGTAGGACTCTGGTCAATAGTAGGGCTCTATGTAGGACTCTGGTCAATAGTAGGGCTCTATGTAGGACTCTGGTCAATAGTAGGGCTCTATGTAGGACTCTGGTCAATAGTAGGGCTCTATGTAGGACTCTGGTCAGGCTCTATGTAGGACTCTGGTCAATAGTAGGGCTCTATGTAGGACTCTGGTCAATAGTAGGGCTCTATGTAGGACTCTGGACAATAGTAGGGCTCTATGTAGGACTCTGGACAATAGTAGGGCTCTATGTAGGACTCTGGACAATAGTAGGGCTCTATGTAGGACTCTGGACAATAGTAGGGCTCTATGTAGGACTCTGGACAATAGTAGGGCTCTATGTAGGACTCTGGACAATAGTAAGGCTCTATGTAGGACTCTGGACAATAGTAGGGCTCTATGTAGGACTCTGGACAATAGTAGGGCTCTATGTAGGACACCGGTCAATAGTAGGGCTCTATGTGACCCAGCCCAGTATCTCTCTCTCTGACCCAGCCCAGTATCTATGTAGGACTCTGGTCAATAGTAAGGCTCTATGTAGGACTCTGGTCAATAGTAAGGTGATACTGGCCTGGGTCAGGGACAGAGAGACTGGGCTGAGTCAGAGATAGAGACAGAAGGACTGGGTCAGAGACAGAGACAGAAGAACTGGGTCAGAGAAAGGGTGACAGTGGGCTGGGTCAGAGACAGAGATACTGGGCTGGGTCAGAGACAGAGACAGAGAGACTGGGCTGGGTCAGAGACAGAGAGACTGGGCTGGGTCAGAGACAGAGAGACTGGGCTGGGTCAGAGGCAGAGAGACTGGGCTGCTTCAGAGACAGAAGGGCTGGGCTGGGTCAGAAGGACTGGGTCAGATACAGAGGTACTGGGCTGGGTCAGGGACAGAGAGACTGGGCTGGGTCAGAGACAGAAGGGCTGGGTCAGAGATAGAGAGACTGGGAAGGGTCAGAGACAGAGAGACAGGGCTGGGTCAGAGACAGAGAGACTGGGCTGGGTCAGAGACAGAGACAGAGAGACTGGGCTGGGTCAGAGACAGAGAGACTGGGCTGGGTCAGAGACAGAGATACTGGGCTGGGTCAGAGACAGAGATACTGGGCTGGGTCAGAGACAGAGATACTGGGCTGGGTCAGAGACAGAAATACTGGGCTGGGTCAGAGACAGAGATACTGGGCTGGGTCAGAGACAGAGAGACTGGGCTGCTTCAGAGACAGAAGGGCTGGGCTGGGTGAGAAGGACTGGGTCAGAGACAGAGACAGAGACTGGGTCAGAGACAGAGACATAGACAGAAGGGCTGGGTCAGAGATACTGGGCTGGGTCAGATACAGAGATACTGGGTCAGAGACAGAAGGGCTGGGCTTGGTCAGAGACAGAGACAGAAGGGCTGGGTCAGAGATACTGGGCTGGGTCAGATACAGAGATACTGGGTCAGATACAGAGATACTGGGTCAGAGACAGAGATACTGGGTCAGAGACAGAGATACTGGGCTGGGTCAGATACAGAGATACTGGGCTGGGTCAGATACAGAGATACTGGGCTGGGTCAGATACAGAGATACTGGGTCAGAGAGAGATACTGGGCTGGGTCAGATCCAGAGATACTGGGTCGGAGACAGAAGGGCTGGGTCAGAGACAGAAGGGCTGGGCTTGGTCAGAGACAGAAGGGCTGGGCTTGGTCAGAGACAGAAGGGCTGGGCTTGGTCAGAGACAGAAGGGCTTGGTCAGAGACAGAGGGGCTGGGTCAGAGATACTGGGCTGGGTCAGAGACAGAGATACTGGGTCAGAGACAGAAGGGCTGGGCTTGGTCAGAAACAGAGACAGAAGGGCTGGGTCAGAGATACTGGGCTGGGTCAAAGACAGAAGGGCTGGGTCAGAGTCAGAAGGGCTGGGTCAGATATACTGGGCTGGGTTTGAGACAGAAGGGCTGGGCTGGGTCAGAGACCGAGATACTGGGCTGGGTCAGGGACAGAGATACTGGGCTGGGTCAGAGACAGAAGGGCTGGGTCAGAGACAGAAGGGCTGGGCTGGGTCAGAGACAGAAGGGCTGGGCTGGGTCAGAGACAGAGATACTGGGCTGGGTCAGGGACAGAGATACTGGGCTGTGTCAGGGACAGAGATACTGGGCTGGGTCAGTGACCGAGATACTGGGCTGGGTCAGAGATAGAGATACTGGGCTGGGTCAGAGACAGAAGGGCTGGGTCAGAGACAGAAGGGCTGGGCTTGGTCAGAGAGAGACAGAGACAGAAGGGCTGGGTCAGAGATACTGGGCTGGGTCAGATACAGGGTCAGAGACAGAAGGGCTGGGCTGGGTCAGATACAGGGTCAGAGACAGAAGGGCTGAGTCATATATACTGGGCTGGGTTTGAGACAGAAGTGCTGGGCGGGGTCAGAGACAGAGAGACTGGGCTGGGTAAGGGACAGAGATACTGGGCTGGGTCAGGGACAGAGATACTGGGCTGGGTCAGAGACAGAAGGGCTGGGTCAGAGACAGAAGGGCTTGGCTGGGTCAGAGACAGAAGGGATGGCCTGGGTCAGAGACAGAGAGACTGGGCTGGGTCAGAGACAGAGAGACTGGTCTGGGTCAGAGACAGAAGGGCTGGGCTGGGTCAGAGACAGGGAGACTGGGCTGGGTCAGAGACAGAAGGGCTGGGCTGGGTCAGAGACAGAGATACTGGGCTGGGTCAGGGACAGAGATACTGGGCTGGGTCAGAGACAGAAGGGCTGGGTCAGAGACAGAAGGGCTGGGCTGGGTCAGAGACAGAAGGGCTGGGTCAGAGACAGAGAGACTGGGCTGGGTCAGAGACAGAGAGACTGGGCTGGGTCAGAGACAGAGAGACTGGGCTGGGGCAGAGACCGAGAGACTGGGCTGGGTCAGAGACAGAAGGACTGGGCTGGGTCAGAGACAGAAGGACTGGGCTGGGTCAGAGACAGAGATACTGGGCTGGGTCAGGGACAGAGATACTGGGCTGGGTCAGAGACAGAGATACTGGGCTGGGTCAGAGACAGAGATACTGGGCTGGGTCAGGGACAGTGATACTGGGCTGGGTCAGAGACAGAAGGGCTGGGCTGGGTCAGAGACAGAGAGACTGGGCTGGGTCAGAGACAGAGAGACTGGGCTGGGTCAGAGACAGAAGGGCTGGGCTGGTTCAGGGACAGAGATACTGGGCTGCGTCAGGGACAGAGATACTGGGCTGGGTCTGGGACAGAGATACTGGGCTGGGTCAGAGACAGAAGGGCTGGGTCAGAGACAGAAGGGCTGGGCTGGGTCAGAGACAGATGGGCTGGCCTGGGTCAGAGACAGAGAGACTGGGCTGGGTCAGAGACAGAGAGACTGGGCTGGGTCAGGGACAGAGATACTGGGCTGGGTCAGGGACAGTGATACTGGGCTGGGTCAGAGACCGAGATACTGGGCTGGGTCAGGGACAGTGATACTGGGCTGGGTCAGAGACAGAGACAAAAGGACTGGGTCAGAGACAGAGACAGAAGAACTGGGTCAGAGAAAGGGTGACAGTGGGCTGGGTCAGGGACAGTGATACTGGGCTGGGTCAGAGACAGAAGGGCTGGGCTGGGTCAGAGACAGAGAGACTGGGCTGGGTCAGAGACAGAGAGACTGGGCTGGGTCAGAGACAGAGAGACTGGGCTGGGTCAGAGACAGAGAGACTGGGCTGGGTCAGAGACAGAGAGACTGGGCTGGGTCAGAGACAGAAGGGCTGGGCTGGGTCAGAGACAGAGAGACTGGGCTGGGTCAGAGACAGAGAGACTGGGCTGGGTCAGAGACAGAGAGACTGGGCTGGGTCAGAGAATGAAGGGCCGGGTCAGAGATAGAGAGACTGGGCTGGGTCAGAGACAGACATACTGGGCTGGGTCAGAGACAGAGATACTGGGCTGGGTTAGAGACAGAGATACTGGGCTGGGTCAGAGACAGAGATACTGGGCTGGGTCAGAGACAGAGAGACTGGGCTGGGTCAGAGACAGAGATACTGGGCTGGGTCAGAGACAGAGAGACTGGGCTGGGTCAGAGACAGAAGGGCTGGGCTGGGTCACAGACAGAGGGGCTGGGTCAGAGACAGATTGGCTGGCCTGGGTCAGAGACAGAGAGACTGGGCTGGGTCAGAGACAGAGAGACTGGGCTGGGTCAGAGACAGAGAGACTAGGCTGGGTCAGAGATACTGGGCTTGGTCAGATACAGAGATACTGGGTGAGATACAGAGATACTGGGTCAGAGACAGAGATACTGGGCTGGGTCAGATACAGAGATACTGAGCTGGGTCAGATACAGAGATACTGGGTCAGAGAGAGATACTGGGCTGGGTCAGATCCAGAGATACTGGGTCGGAGACAGAAGGGCTGGGTCAGAGACAGAAGGGTTGGGCTTGGTCAGAGACAGAAGGGCTGGGCTGGGTCAGAGACAGAGATACTGGGCTGGGTCAGGGACAGAGATACTGGGCTGTGTCAGGGATAGAGATACTGGGCTGGGTCAGAGACAGAAGGGCTGGGTCAGAGACAGAAGGGCTGGGCTGGGTCAGAGACAGAAGGGCTGGGCTGGGTCAGAGACAGAGATACTGGGCTGGGTCAGGGACAGAGATACTGGGCTGTGTCAGGTACAGAGATACTGGGCTGAGTCAGGGACAGAGATACTGGGCTGGGTCAGTGACCGAGATACTGGGCTGGGTCAGAGATAGAGATACTGGGCTGGGTCAGAGACAGAAGGGCTGGGTCAGAGACAGAAGGGCTGGGCTTGGTCAGAGAGAGACAGAGACAGAAGGGCTGGGTCAGAGATACTGGGCTGGGTCAGATACAGGGTCAGAGACAGAAGGGCTGGGCTGGGTCAGATACAGGGTCAGAGACAGAAGGGCTGAGTCATATATACTGGGCTGGGTTTGAGACAGAAGTGCTGGGCGGGGTCAGAGACAGAGAGACTGGGCTGGGTAAGGGACAGAGATACTGGGCTGGGTCAGGGACAGAGATACTGGGCTGGGTCAGAGACAGAAGGGCTGGGTCAGAGACAGAAGGGCTTGGCTGGGTCAGAGACAGAAGGGATGGCCTGGGTCAGAGACAGAGAGACTGGGCTGGGTCAGAGACAGAGAGACTGGTCTGGGTCAGAGACAGAAGGGCTGGGCTGGGTCAGAGACAGAGAGACTGGGCTGGGTCAGAGACAGAAGGGCTGGGCTGGGTCAGAGACAGAGATACTGGGCTGGGTCAGGGACAGAGATACTGGGCTGGGTCAGAGACAGAAGGGCTGGGTCAGAGACAGAAGGGCTGGGCTGGGTCAGAGACAGAAGGGCTGGGTCAGAGACAGAGAGACTGGGCTGGGTCAGAGACAGAGAGACTGGGCTGGGGCAGAGACCGAGAGACTGGGCTGGGGCAGAGACCGAGAGACTGGGCTGGGTCAGAGACAGAAGGACTGGGCTGGGTCAGAGACAGAAGGACTGGGCTGGGTCAGAGACAGAGATACTGGGCTGGGTCAGGGACAGAGATACTGGGCTGGGTCAGAGACAGAGATACTGGGCTGGGTCAGAGACAGAGATACTGGGCTGGGTCAGGGACAGTGATACTGGGCTGGGTCAGAGACAGAAGGGCTGGGCTGGGTCAGAGACAGAGAGACTGGGCTGGGTCAGAGACAGAGAGACTGGGCTGGGTCAGAGACAGAAGGGCTGGGCTGGTTCAGGGACAGAGATACTGGGCTGCGTCAGGGACAGAGATACTGGGCTGGGTCTGGGACAGAGATACTGGGCTGGGTCAGAGACAGAAGGGCTGGGTCAGAGACAGATGGGCTGGCCTGGGTCAGAGACAGAGAGACAGGGCTGGGTCAGAGACAGAGAGACTGGGCTGGGTCAGAGACAGAGAGACTGGGCTGGGTCAGAGACAGAGAGACTGGGCTGGGTCAGAGACAGAGAGACTGGGCTGGGTCAGAGACAGAGAGACTGGGCTGGGTCAGAGACAGAAGGACTGGGCTGGGTCAGAGACAGAGATACTGGGCTGGGTCAGGGACAGAGATACTGGGCTGGGTCAGGGACAGAGATACTGGGCTGGGTCAGGGACAGAGATACTGGGCTGGGTCAGGGACAGTGATACTGGGCTGGGTCAGAGACAGAAGTGCTGGGTCAGAGACAGAAGGGCTGGGCTGGGTCAGAGACAGAGAGACTGGGCTGGGTCAGAGACAGAGAGACTGGGCTGGGTCAGAGACAGAAGGACTGGGCTGGGTCAGAGACAGAGATACTGGCCTGCGTCAGGGACAGAGATACTGGGCTGGGTCAGGGACAGAGATACTGGGCTGGGTCAGGGACAGAGATACTGGGCTGGGTCAGGGACAGAGATACTGGGTCAGATATACTGGGCTGGGTTTGAGACAGAAGTGCTGGGCTGGGTCAGAGACAGAGAGACTGGGCTGGGTTAGAGATAGAGATACTGGGCTGGGTCAAAGACAGAGATACTGGGCTGGGTCAGAGACAGAAGGGCTGGGTCAGAGACAGAATGGCTGGGCTGGGTCAGAGACAGAGAGACTGGGCTGGGTCAGAGACAGAGAGACTGGGCTGGGTCAGAGACAGAAGGGCTGGGCTGGGTCAGAGACAGAAGGGCTGGGTCAGAGACAGATGGGCTGGCCTGGGTCAGAGACAGAGAGACTGGGCTTAGTCAGAGACAGAGATACTGGGCTGGGTCAGAGACAGAGATACTGGGCTGGGTCAGAGACAGAGATACTGGGCTGGGTCAGGGACAGAAGGGATGGGTCAGAGACAGAAGGGCTGGGCTGGGTCAGAGACAGAAGGGCTGGGTCAGAGACAGATGGGCTGGGTCAGAGACAGATGGGCTGGCCTGGGTCAGAGACAGAGAGACTGGGCTGGGGCAGAGACAGAGAGACTGGGCTGGGGCAGAGACAGAGAGACTTGGCTGGGTCAGAGACAGAGAGACTGGGCTGGGTCAGAGACAGAAGGGCTGGGCTGGGTCAGAGACAGATGGGCTGGCCTGGGTCAGAGACAGAGAGACTGGGCTGGGTCAGAGACAGAGAGACTGGGCTGGGTCAGGGACAGAGATACTGGGCTGGGTCAGGGACAGTGATACTGGGCTGGGTCAGAGACCGAGATACTGGGCTGGGTCAGGGACAGTGATACTGGGCTGGGTCAGAGACAGAGACAAAAGGACTGGGTCAGAGACAGAGACAGAAGAACTGGGTCAGAGAAAGGGTGACAGTGGGCTGGGTCAGGGACAGTGATACTGGGCTGGGTCAGAGACAGAAGGGCTGGGCTGGGTCAGAGACAGAGAGACTGGGCTGGGTCAGAGACAGAGAGTCTGGGCTGGGTCAGAGACAGAGAGACTGGGCTGGGTCAGAGACAGAGAGACTGGGCTGGGTCAGAGACAGAGAGACTGGGCTGGGTCAGAGACAGAAGGGCTGGGCTGGGTCAGAGACAGAGATACTGGGCTGCGTCAGGGACAGAGATACTGGGCTGGGTCAGAGACCGAGATACTGGGCTGGGTCAGGGACAGTGATACTGGGCTGGGTCAGAGACAGAGACAAAAGGACTGGGTCAGAGACAGAGACAGAAGAACTGGGTCAGAGAAAGGGTGACAGTGGGCTGGGTCAGAGACAGAGATACTGGGCTGGGTCAGGGACAGAGATACTGGGCTGGGTCAGGGACAGTGATACTGGGCTGGGTCAGAGACCGAGATACTGGGCTGGGTCAGGGACAGTGATACTGGGCTGGGTCAGAGACAGAGACAAAAGGACTGGGTCAGAGACAGAGACAGAAGAACTGGGTCAGAGAAAGGGTGACAGTGGGCTGGGTCAGGGACAGTGATACTGGGCTGGGTCAGAGACAGAAGGGCTGGGCTGGGTCAGAGACAGAGAGACTGGGCTGGGTCAGAGACAGAGAGTCTGGGCTGGGTCAGAGACAGAGAGACTGGGCTGGGTCAGAGACAGAGAGACTGGGCTGGGTCAGAGACAGAGAGACTGGGCTGGGTCAGAGACAGAAGGGCTGGGCTGGGTCAGAGACAGAGATACTGGGCTGCGTCAGGGACAGAGATACTGGGCTGGGTCAGAGACCGAGATACTGGGCTGGGTCAGGGACAGTGATACTGGGCTGGGTCAGAGACAGAGACAAAAGGACTGGGTCAGAGACAGAGACAGAAGAACTGGGTCAGAGAAAGGGTGACAGTGGGCTGGGTCAGAGACAGAGATACTGGGCTGGGTCAGAGACAGAGACAGAGAGACTGGGCTGGGTCAGAGACAGAGACTGGGCTGGGTCAGAGACATAGATACTGGGTTGGGTCAGAGACAGAGACAGAAGGGCTGGGCTGGGTCAGAAGGACTGGGTCAGATACAGAGGTACTGGGCTGGGTCAGGGACAGAGAGACTGGGTTGGGTCAGAGACAGAGAGACTGGACTGGGTCAGAGACAGAGAGACTGGGCTGGGTCAGAGGCAGAGAGACTGGGCTGCTTCAGAGACAGAAGGGCTGGGCTGGGTCAGAAGGACTGGGTCAGATACAGAGGTACTGGGCTGGGTCAGGGACAGAGACAGAGAGACTGGACTGGGTCAGAGACAGAGAGACTGGGCTGGGTCAGAGGCAGAGAGACTGGGCTGCTTCAGAGACAGAAGGGCTGGGCTGGGTCAGAAGGACTGGGTCAGATACAGAGGTACTGGGCTGGGTCAGGGACAGAGAGACTGGGCTGGGTCAGAGACAGAAGGGCTGTGTCAGAGATAGAGAGACTGGGCTGGGTCAGAGACAGACATACTGGGCTGGGTCAGAGACAGAGATACTGGGCTGGGTCAGAGACAGAGATACTGGGCTGGGTCAGAGACAGAGATACTGGGCTGGGTCAGAGACAGAGAGACTGGGCTGGGTCAGAGACAGAGAGACTGGGCTGGGTCAGAGAATGAAGGGCCGGGTCAGAGATAGAGAGACTGGGCTGGGTCAGAGACAGACATACTGGGCTGGGTCAGAGACAGAGATACTGGGCTGGGTTAGAGACAGAGATACTGGGCTGGGTCAGAGACAGAGATACTGGGCTGGGTCAGAGACAGAGAGACTGGGCTGGGTCAGAGACAGAGATACTGGGCTGGGTCAGAGACAGAGAGACTGGGCTGGGTCAGAGACAGAAGGGCTGGGCTGGGTCACAGACAGAGGGGCTGGGTCAGAGACAGATTGGCTGGCCTGGGTCAGAGACAGAGAGACTGGGCTGGGTCAGAGACAGAGAGACTGGGCTGGGTCAGAGACAGAGAGACTAGGCTGGGTCAGAGATACTGGGCTTGGTCAGATACAGAGATACTGGGTCAGATACAGAGATACTGGGTCAGAGACAGAGATACTGGGCTGGGTCAGATACAGAGATACTGAGCTGGGTCAGATACAGAGATACTGGGTCAGAGAGAGATACTGGGCTGGGTCAGATCCAGAGATACTGGGTCGGAGACAGAAGGGCTGGGTCAGAGACAGAAGGGTTGGGCTTGGTCAGAGAGAGACAGAGACAGAAGGGCTGGGTCAGAGATACTGGGCTGGGTCAGATACAGGGTCAGAGACAGAAGGGCTGGGTCAGAGAGACTGGGCTGGGTCAGAGACAGAAGGACTGGGCTGGGTCAGAGACAGAGATACTGGGCTGGGTCAGGGACAGAGATACTGGGCTGGGTCAGAGACAGAGATACTGGGCTGGGTCAGAGACAGAGATACTGGGCTGGGTCAGAGACAGAGATACTGGGCTGGGTCAGGGACAGTGATACTGGGCTGGGTCAGAGACAGAAGTGCTGGGTCAGAGACAGAAGGGCTGGGTCAGAGACAGAAGGGCTGGGCTGGGTCAGAGACAGAGAGACTGGGCTTGGTCAGAGACAGAGAGACTGGGCTTGGTCAGAGACAGAAGGGCTGGGCTGGGTCAGAGACAGAGATACTGGGCTGCGTCAGGGACAGAGATACTGGGCTGGGTCAGGGACAGAGATACTGGGCTGGGTCAGAGACCGAGATACTGGGCTGGGTCAGAGACCGAGATACTGGGCTGGGTCAGGGACAGTGATACTGGGCTGGGTCAGAGACAGAAGTGCTGGGTCAGAGACAGAAGGGTTGGGCTGGGTCAGAGATAGAGTTACTGGGCTGGGTCAGAGACAGAAGGGCTGGGTCAGAGACAGATGGGCTGGCCTGGGTCAGAGACAGAGAGACAGGGCTGGGTCAGAGACAGAGAGACTGGGCTGGGTCAGAGACAGAGAGACTGGGCTGGGTCAGAGACAGAGAGACTGGGCTGGGTCAGAGACAGAGAGACTGGGCTGGGTCAGAGACAGAGAGACTGGGCTGGGTCAGAGACAGAAGGACTGGGCTGGGTCAGAGACAGAGATACTGGGCTGGGTCAGGGACAGAGATACTGGGCTGGGTCAGGGACAGAGATACTGGGCTGGGTCAGGGACAGAGATACTGGGCTGGGTCAGGGACAGTGATACTGGGCTGGGTCAGAGACAGAAGTGCTGGGTCAGAGACAGAGAGACTGGGCTGGGTCAGAGACAGAGAGACTGGGCTGGGTCAGAGACAGAAGGGCTGGGCTGGGTCACAGACAGAGGAGCTGGGTCAGAGACAGATTGGCTGGCCTGGGTCAGAGACAGAGAGACTGGGCTGGGTCAGAGACAGAGAGACTGGGCTGGGTCAGAGACAGAGAGACTAGACTGGGTCAGAGATACTGGGCTTGGTCAGATACAGAGATACTGGGTCAGATACAGAGATACTGGGTCAGAGACAGAGATACTGGGCTGGGTCAGATACAGAGATACTGAGCTGGGTCAGATACAGAGATACTGGGTCAGAGAGAGATACTGGGCTGGGTCAGATCCAGAGATACTGGGTCAGAGACAGAAGTGCTGGGTCAGAGACAGAAGGGCTGGGCTGGGTCAGAGACAGAGAGACTGGGCTGGGTCAGAGACAGAGAGACTGGGCTGGGTCAGAGACAGAAGGGCTGGGCTGGGTCACAGACAGAGGGGCTGGGTCAGAGACAGATTGGCTGGCCTGGGTCAGAGACAGAGAGACTGGGCTGGGTCAGAGACAGAGAGACTGGGCTGGGTCAGAGACAGAGAGACTAGGCTGGGTCAGAGATACTGGGCTTGGTCAGATACAGAGATACTGGGTCAGATACAGAGATACTGGGTCAGAGACAGAGATACTGGGCTGGGTCAGATACAGAGATACTGAGCTGGGTCAGATACAGAGATACTGGGTCAGAGAGAGATACTGGGCTGGGTCAGATCCAGAGATACTGGGTCGGAGACAGAAGGGCTGGGTCAGAGACAGAAGGGTTGGGCTTGGTCAGAGAGAGACAGAGACAGAAGGGCTGGGTCAGAGATACTGGGCTGGGTCAGATACAGGGTCAGAGACAGAAGGGCTGGGTCAGAGAGACTGGGCTGGGTCAGAGACAGAAGGACTGGGCTGGGTCAGAGACAGAGATACTGGGCTGGGTCAGGGACAGAGATACTGGGCTGGGTCAGAGACAGAGATACTGGGCTGGGTCAGGGACAGTGATACTGGGCTGGGTCAGAGACAGAAGTGCTGGGTCAGAGACAGAAGGGCTGGGCTGGGTCAGAGACAGAGAGACTGGGCTGGGTCAGAGACAGAGAGACTGGGCTGGGTCAGAGACAGAAGGGCTGGGCTGGGTCAGAGACAGACGGGCTGGGCTGGGTCAGAGACAGAAGGGCTGGGCTGGGTCAGAGACAGAGATACTGGGCTGCGTCAGGGACAGAGATGCTGGGCTGGGTCAGGGACAGAGATACTGGGCTGGGTCAGAGACAGAAGGGCTGGGTCAGAGACAGAAGGGCTGGGCTGGGTCAGAGACAGAAGGGCTGGGTCAGAGACAGATGGGCTGGCCTGGGTCAGAGACAGAGAGACTGGGCTGGGGCAGAGACAAAGAGACTGGGCTGGGTCAGAGACAGAATGACTGGGCTGCGTCAGACAGAGATACTGGGCTGGGTCAGGGACAAAGATACTGGGTCAGATATACTGGGCTGGGTTTGAGACAGAAGTGCTGGGCTGGGTCAGAGACAGAGAGACTGGGCTGGGTTAGAGATAGAGATACTGGGCTGGGTCAGGGACAGAGATACTGGGCTGGGTCAGGGACAGAGATACTGGGCTGGGTCAGAGACAGAAGGGCTGGGTCAGAGACAGAATGGCTGGGCTGGGTCAGAGACAGAGAGACTGGGCTGGGTCAGAGACAGAGAGACTGGGCTGGGTCAGAGACAGAAGGGCTGGGCTGGGTCAGAGACAGAAGGGCTGGGTCAGAGACAGATGGGCTGGCCTGGGTCAGAGACAGAGAGACTGGGCTGGGGCAGAGACAGAGATACTGGGCTGGGTCAGAGACAGAGATACTGGGCTGGGTCAGAGACAGAGATACTGGGCTGGGTCAGGGACAGAGATACTGGGCTGGGTCAGGGACAGAAGGGCTGGGTCAGAGACAGAAGGGCTGGGCTGGGTCAGAGACAGAAGGGCTGGGTTAGAGACAGATGGGCTGGGTCAGAGACAGATGGGCTGGCCTGGGTCAGAGACAGAGAGACTGGGCTGGGGCAGAGACAGAGAGACTGGGCTGGGGCAGAGACAGAGAGACTGGGCTGGGTCAGAGACAGAGAGACTGGGCTGGGTCAGAGACAGAAGGACTGGGCTGGGTCAGAGACAGAGATACTGGGCTGGGTCAGGGACAGAGATACTGGGCTGGGTCAGAGACAGAGATAATGGGCTGGGTCAGGGACAGTGATACTGGGCTGGGTCAGAGACAGAAGTGCTGGGTCAGAGACAGAAGGGCTGGGCTGGGTCAGAGACAGAGAGACTGGGCTGGGTCAGAGACAGAGAGACTGGGCTGGGTCAGAGACAGAAGGGCTGGGCTGGGTCACAGACAGAGGGGCTGGGTCAGAGACAGATTGGCTGGCCTGGGTCAGAGACAGAGAGACTGGGCTGGGTCAGAGACAGAGAGACTGGGCTGGGTCAGAGACAGAGAGGCTGGGTCAGAGACAGAGAGACTGGGCTGGGTCAGAGACAGGGAGACTGGGCTGGGTCAGAGACAGAGAGACTGGGCTGGGTCAGAGACAGAAGGACTGGGCTGGGTCAGAGACAGAGATACTGGGCTGGGTCAGGGACAGAGATACTGGGCTGGGTCAGGGACAGAGATACTGGGCTGTGTCAGAGACAGAGATACTGGGCTGGGTCAGAGACAGAGATACTGGGCTGGGTCAGGGACAGTGATACTGGGCTGGGTCAGAGACAGAAGTGCTGGGTCAGAGACAGAAGGGCTGGGTCAGAGACAGAAGGGCTGGGCTGGGTCAGAGACAGAGAGACTGGGCTTGGTCAGAGACAGAGAGACTGGGCTTCGTCAGAGACAGAAGGGCTGGGCTGGGTCAGAGACAGAGATACTGGGCTGCGTCAGGGACAGAGATACTGGGCTGGGTCAGGGACAGAGATACTGGGCTGGGTCAGAGACCGAGATACTGGGCTGGGTCAGAGACCGAGATACTGGGCTGGGTCAGGGACAGTGATACTGGGCTGGGTCAGAGACAGAAGTGCTGGGTCAGAGACAGAAGGGTTGGGCTGGGTCAGAGATAGAGTTACTGGGCTGGGTCAGAGACAGAAGGGCTGGGCTGGGTCAGAGACAGAGATACTGGGCTGCGTCAGGGACAGAGATACTGGGCTGGGACAGAGATACTGGGCTGGGTCAGGGACAGAGATACTGGGCTGGGTCAGGGACAGAGATACTGGGCTGGGTCAGGGACAGTGATACTGGGCTGGGTCAGAGACAGAAGTGCTGGGTCAGAGACAGAAGGGCTGGGCTGGGTCAGAGACAGAGAGACTGGGCTGGGTCAGAGACAGAGAGACTGGGCTGGGTCAGAGGCAGAAGGGCTGGGCTGGGTCAGAGACAGAGATACTGGCCTGCGTCAGGGACAGAGATACTGGGCTGGGTCAGGGACAGAGATACTGGGCTGGGTCAGGGACAGAGATACTGGGCTGGGTCAGGGACAGAGATACTGGGTCAGATATACTGGGCTGGGTTTGAGACAGAAGTGCTGGGCTGGGTCAGAGACAGAGAGACTGGGCTGGGTTAGAGATAGAGATACTGGGCTGGGTCAAAGACAGAGATACTGGGCTGGGTCAAAGACAGAGATACTGGGCTGGGTAAGGGACAGAGATACTGGGCTGGGTCAGGGACAGAGATACTGGGCTGGGTCAGAGACAGAAGGGCTGGGTCAGAGACAGAATGGCTGGGCTGGGTCAGAGACAGAGAGACTGGGCTGGGTCAGAGACAGAGAGACTGGGCTGGGTCAGAGACAGAAGGGCTGGGCTGGGTCAGAGACAGAAGGGCTGGGTCAGAGACAGATGGGCTGGCCTGGGTCAGAGACAGAGAGACTGGGCTTGGTCAGAGACAGAGATACTGGGCTGGGTCAGAGACAGAGATACTGGGCTGGGTCAGAGACAGAGATACTGGGCTGGGTCAGGGACAGAAGGGCTGGGTCAGAGACAGAAGGGCTGGGCTGGGTCAGAGACAGAAGGGCTGGGTCAGAGACAGATGGGCTGGGTCAGAGACAGATGGGCTGGCCTGGGTCAGAGACAGAGAGACTGGGCTGGGGCAGAGACAGAGAGACTGGGCTGGGGCAGAGACAGAGAGACTGGGCTGGGTCAGAGACAGAGAGACTGGGCTGGGTCAGAGACAGAGATACTGGGCTGGGTCAGGGACAGAGATACTGGGCTGGGTCAGAGACAGAGATACTGGGCTGGGTCAGGGACAGTGATACTGGGCTGGGTCAGAGACAGAAGTGCTGGGTCAGAGACAGAAGGGCTGGGCTGGGTCAGAGACAGAGAGACTGGGCTGGGTCAGAGACAGAGAGACTGGGCTGGGTCAGAGACAGAAGGGCTGGGCTGGGTCAGAGACAGAAGGGCTGGGCTGGGTCAGAGACAGAGATACTGGGCTGCGTCAGGGACAGAGATACTGGGCTGGGTCAGGGACAGAGATACTGGGCTGGGTCAGAGACAGAAGGGCTGGGCTGGGTCAGAGACAGAAGGGCTGGGTCAGAGACAGAAGGGCTGGGTCAGAGACAGATGGGCTGGCCTGGGTCAGAGACAGAGAGACTGGGCTGGGTCAGAGACAGAGAGACTGGGCTGGGTCAGAGACAGAGAGACTGGGCTGGGTCAGAGACAGAGAGACTGGGCTGGGTCAGAGACAGAGAGACTGGGCTGGGTCAGGGACAGAGATACTGGGCTGGGTCAGGGACAGAGATACTGGGCTGGGTCAGGGACAGATATACTGGGCTGGGTCAGAGACAGAGATACTGGGCTGGGTCAGAGACAGAGATACTGGGCTGGGTCAGGGACAGTGATACTGGGCTGGGTCAGAGACAGAAGTGCTGGGTCAGAGACAGAAGGGCTGGGTCAGAGACAGAAGGGCTGGGCTGGGTCAGAGACAGAGAGACTGTGCTGGGTCAGAGACAGAAGGGCTGGGCTGGGTCAGGGACAGAGATACTGGGCTGCATCAGGGACAGAGATACTGGGCTGGGTCAGGGACAGAGATACTGGGCTGGGTCAGAGACCGAGATACTGGGCTGGGTCAGAGACCGAGATACTGGGCTGGGTCAGAGACAGAAGTGCTGGGTCAGAGACAGAAGGGTTGGGCTGGGTCAGAGATAGAGTTACTGGGCTGGGTCAGAGACAGAAGGGCTGGGTCAGAGACAGAAGGGCTGGGTCAGAGACAGATGGGCTGGCCTGGGTCAGAGACAGAGACTGGGCTGGGTCAGAGACAGAGAGACTGGGCTGGGTCAGAGACAGAGAGACTGGGCTGGGTCAGAGACAGAAGGACTGGGCTGGGTCAGAGACAGAAGGACTGGGCTGGGTCAGAGACAGAGATACTGGGCTGGGTCAGGGACAGAGATACTGGGCTGGGTCAGGGACAGAGATACTGGGCTGGGTCAGGGACAGAGATACTGGGCTGGGTCAGGGACAGTGATACTGGGCTGGGTCAGAGACAGAAGTGCTGGGTCAGAGACAGAAGGGCTGGGCTGGGTCAGAGACAGAGAGACTGGGCTGGGTCAGAGACAGAGAGACTGGGCTGGGTCAGAGACAGAAGGGCTGGGCTGGGTCAGAGACAGAGATACTGGCCTGCGTCAGGGACAGAGATACTGGGCTGGGTCAGGGACAGAGATACTGGGCTGGGTCAGGGACAGAGATACTGGGCTGGGTCAGAGACAGAAGTGCTGGGTCAGAGACTTCTTCTGACATCCGATCCTCGTTTGCTAAGTCAAACGACACTGCTGGTTCTGCTCACACTGCCCTACCCTGTGCTCTGACCTCTTTCTCCCCTCTCTCTCCAGATGAAATCTCGCGTCTTGTGACGGCCGGCCGCCCAACAACCTGCCCGCTTGACCCTATCCCCTCCTCTCTTCTCCAGACCATTTCCGGAGACCTTCTCCCTTACCTCACCTCGCTCATCAACTCATCCCTGACCGTTGGCTACGTCCCTTCCGTCTTCAAGAGAGCGAGAGTTGCACCCCTTCTGAAAAAACCTACACTCGATCCCTCCGATGTCAACAATTACAGACCAGTATCCCTTCTTTCTTTTCTCTCCAAAACTCTTGAACGTGCCGTCCTTGGCCAGCTCTCCCGCTATCTCTCTCTGAATGACCTTCTTGATCCAAATCAGTCAGGTTTCAAGACTAGTCATTCAACTGAGACTGCTCTCCTCTGTATCACGGAGGCGCTCCGCACTGCTAAAGCTAACTCTCTCTCCTCTGCTCTCATCCTTCTAGATCTATCGGCTGCCTTCGATACTGTGAACCATCAGATCCTCCTCTCCACCCTCTCCGAGTTGGGCATCTCCGGCGCGGCCCACGCTTGGATTGCGTCCTACCTGACAGGTCGCTCCTACCAGGTGGCGTGGCGAGAATCTGTCTCCTCACCACGCGCTCTCACCACTGGTGTCCCCCAGGGCTCTGTTCTTGGCCCTCTCCTATTCTCGCTATACACCAAGTCACTTGGCTCTGTCATAACCTCACATGGTCTCTCTTATCATTGCTATGCAGACGACACACAATTAATCTTCTCCTTTCCCCCTTCTGATGACCAGGTGGCGAATCGCATCTCTGCATGTCTGGCAGACATATCAGTGTGGATGACGGATCACCACCTCAAGCTGAACCTCGGCAAGACGGAGCTGCTCTTCCTCCCGGGGAAGGACTGCCCGTTCCATGATCTCGCCATCACGGTTGACAACTCCATTGTGTCCTCCTCCCAGAGCGCCAAGAACCTCGGCGTGATCCTGGACAACACCCTGTCGTTCTCAACTAACATCAAGGCGGTGGCCCGTTCCTGTAGGTTCATGCTCTACAACATCCGCAGAGTACGACCCTGCCTCACACAGGAAGCGGCGCAGGTCCTAATCCAGGCACTTGTCATCTCCCGTCTGGATTACTGCAACTCGCTGTTGGCTGGGCTCCCTGCCTGTGCCATTAAACCCCTTCAACTCATCCAGAACGCCGCAGCCCGTCTGGTGTTCAACCTTCCCAAGTTCTCTCACGTCACCCCGCTCCTCCGTTCTCTCCACTGGCTTCCAGTTGAAGCTCGCATCCGCTACAAGACCATGGTGCTTGCCTACGGAGCTGTGAGGGGAACGGCACCTCAGTACCTCCAGGCTCTGATCAGGCCCTACACCCAAACAAGGGCACTGCGTTCATCCACCTCTGGCCTGCTCGCCTCCCTACCACTGAGGAAGTACAGCTCCCGCTCAGCCCAGTCAAAACTGTTCGCTGCCCTGGCCCCCCAATGGTGGAACAAACTCCCTCACGACGCCAGGACAGCGGAGTCAATCACCACCTTCCGGAGACACCTGAAACCCCACCTCTTTAAGGAATACCTAGGATAGGTTAAGTAATCCCTCTCACCCCACCCCCCCTAAGTTTTAGATGCACTATTGTTAAGTGACTGTCCCACTGGATGTCATAAGGTGAATGCACCAATTTGTAAGTCGCTCTGGATAAGAGCGTCTGCTAAATGACTTAAATGTAAATGTAATGTAAGAGACAGAAGGGCTGGGCTGGGTCAGAGATAGAGATACTGGGCTGGGTCAGAGACAGAAGGGCTGGGTCAGAGACAGAAGGGCTGGGTCAGAGACAGATGGGCTGGCCTGGGTCAGAGATAGAGATACTGGGCTGGGTCAGAGACAGAAGGGCTGGGTCAGAGACAGAAGGGCTGGGTCAGAGACAGATGGGCTGGCCTGGGTCAGAGACAGAGAGACTGGGCTGGGTCAGAGACAGAGAGACTGGGCTGGGTCAGAGACAGAGAGACTGGGCTGGGTCAGAGACAGAGAGACTGGGCTGGGTCAGAGACAGAGAGACTGGGCTGGGTCAGGGACAGAGATACTGGGCTGGGTCAGGGACAGAGATACTGGGCTGGGTCAGGGACAGAGATACTGGGCTGGGTCAGAGACAGAGATACTGGGCTGGGTCAGAGACAGAGATACTGGGCTGGGTCAGGGACAGTGATACTGGGCTGGGTCAGAGACAGAAGTGCTGGGTCAGAGACAGAAGGGCTGGGTCAGAGACAGAAGGGCTGGGCTGGGTCAGAGACAGAGAGACTGTGCTGGGTCAGAGACAGAAGGGCTGGGCTGGGTCAGGGACAGAGATACTGGGCTGCATCAGGGACAGAGATACTGGGCTGGGTCAGGGACAGAGATACTGGGCTGGGTCAGAGACCGAGATACTGGGCTGGGTCAGAGACCGAGATACTGGGCTGGGTCAGAGACAGAAGTGCTGGGTCAGAGACAGAAGGGTTGGGCTGGGTCAGAGATAGAGTTACTGGGCTGGGTCAGAGACAGAAGGGCTGGGTCAGAGACAGAAGGGCTGGGTCAGAGACAGATGGGCTGGCCTGGGTCAGAGACAGAGACTGGGCTGGGTCAGAGACAGAGAGACTGGGCTGGGTCAGAGACAGAGAGACTGGGCTGGGTCAGAGACAGAAGGACTGGGCTGGGTCAGAGACAGAGATACTGGGCTGGGTCAGGGACAGAGATACTGGGCTGGGTCAGGGACAGAGATACTGGGCTGGGTCAGGGACAGAGATACTGGGCTGGGTCAGGGACAGTGATACTGGGCTGGGTCAGAGACAGAAGTGCTGGGTCAGAGACAGAAGGGCTGGGCTGGGTCAGAGACAGAGAGACTGGGCTGGGTCAGAGACAGAGAGACTGGGCTGGGTCAGAGACAGAAGGGCTGGGCTGGGTCAGAGACAGAGATACTGGCCTGCGTCAGGGACAGAGATACTGGGCTGGGTCAGGGACAGAGATACTGGGCTGGGTCAGGGACAGAGATACTGGGCTGGGTCAGAGACAGAAGTGCTGGGTCAGAGACAGAAGGGCTGGGCTGGGTCAGAGATAGAGATACTGGGCTGGGTCAGAGACAGAAGGGCTGGGTCAGAGACAGAAGGGCTGGGTCAGAGACAGATGGGCTGGCCTGGGTCAGAGACAGAGACTGGGCTGGGTCAGAGACAGAGAGACTGGGCTGGGTCAGAGACAGAGAGACTGGGCTGGGTCAGAGACAGAAGGACTGGGCTGGGTCAGAGACAGAGATACTGGGCTGGGTCAGGGACAGAGATACTGGGCTGGGTCAGGGACAGAGATACTGGGCTGGGTCAGGGACAGAGATACTGGGCTGGGTCAGGGACAGTGATACTGGGCTGGGTCAGAGACAGAAGTGCTGGGTCAGAGACAGAAGGGCTGGGCTGGGTCAGAGACAGAGAGACTGGGCTGGGTCAGAGACAGAGAGACTGGGCTGGGTCAGAGACAGAAGGGCTGGGCTGGGTCAGAGACAGAGATACTGGCCTGCGTCAGGGACAGAGATACTGGGCTGGGTCAGGGACAGAGATACTGGGCTGGGTCAGGGACAGAGATACTGGGCTGGGTCAGAGACAGAAGTGCTGGGTCAGAGACAGAAGGGCTGGGCTGGGTCAGAGATAGAGATACTGGGCTGGGTCAGAGACAGAAGGGCTGGGTCAGAGACAGAAGGGCTTGGTCAGAGAGAGACAGAGACAGAAGGGCTGGGTCAGAGATACTGGGCTGGGTCAGATACAGAGATACTGGGTCAGAGACAGAAGGGCTGGGCTTGGTCAGAGACAGAGACAGAGACAGAAGGGCTGGGTCAGAGATACTGGGCTAGGTTTGAGACAGAAGGATTGGGCTGGGTCAGAGACAGAGATACTGGGCTGGGTCAGAGATACTGGGCTGGGTCAGGGACAGAGATACTAGGCTGGGTCAGAGACAGAAGGGCTGGGTCAGAGACAGAAGGGCTGGGCTGGGTCAGAGACAGAAGGGCTGGGTCAGAGACATGGGCTGGCCTGGGTCAGAGACAGAGAGACTGGGCTGGGTCAGAGACAGAAGGGCTGGGCTGGGTCAGAGACAGAAGAGCTGGGCTGGGTCAGAGACAGAGATACTGGGCTGGGTCAGGGACAGAGATACTGGGCTGGGTCAGGGACAGAGATACTGGGCTGGGTCAGAGACAGAGATACTGGGCTGGGGACAGTGATACAGGGCTGGGTCAGAGACAGAAGTGCTGGGTCAGAGACAGAAGGGCTGGGCTGGGTCAGAGACAGAGATACTGGGCTGGGTCAGAGACAGAAGGGCTGGGTCAGAGACAGAAGGGCTGGGTCAGAGACAGAAGGGCTGGGCTTGGTCAGAGACAGAGACAGAGACAGAAGGGTTGGGTCAGAGATACTGGGCTGGGTCAGATACAGAGATACTGGGTCAGATACAGAGATTCAGAGACAGAGATACTGGGCTGGGTCAGATACAGAGATACTGGGCTGGGTCAGATACAGAGATACTGGGCTGGGTCAGATACAGAGATACTGGGTCAGAGAGAGATACTGGGCTGGGTCAGATACAGAGATACTGGGTCAGAGACAGAAGGGCTGGGTCAGAGACAGAAGGGTTGGGCTTGGTCAGAGACCGGGACAAAAGGGCTGGGTCAGAGATACTGGGCTGGGTCAGAGACAGAGATACTGGGCTGGGTCAGAGACAGATATACTGGGCTGGGTCAGAGACAGAGATACTGGGCTGGGTCAGGGACAGAGATACTGGGCTGGGTCAGGGACAGAGATACTGGGCTGGGTCAGGGACAGAGATACTGGGCTGGGTCAGAGACAGAGATACTGGGCTGGGTCAGGGACAGTGATACTGAGCTGGGTCAGAGACAGAAGTGCTGGGTCAGAGACAGAAGGGCTGGGCTGGGTCAGAGACAGAGATACTGGGCTGGGTCAGAGACAGAAGGGCTGGGTCAGAGACAGAAGTGCTGGGCTTGGTCAGAGACAGAGACAGAAGGGCTGGGTCAGAGATACTGGGCTGGGTCAGATACAGAGATACTGGGTCAGAGACAGAAGGGCTGGGCTTGGTCAGAAACAGAGACAGAAGGGCTGGGTCAGAGATACTGGGCTGGGTCAGATACAGAGATACTGGGTCAGATACAGAGATACTGGGTCAGAGAGAGATACTGGGCTGGGTCAGATACAGAGATACTGGGCTGGGTCAGATACAGAGATACTGGGTCAGAGAGAGATACTGGGCTGGGTCAGATACAGAGATACTGGGTCAGAGACAGAAGGGCTGGGTCAGAGACAGAAGGGTTGGGCTTGGTCAGAGACCGAGACAAAAGGGCTGGGTCAGAGATACTGGGCTGGGTCAGATACAGCGATACTGGGTTAGAGACAGAAGCGCTGGGCTTGGTCAGAGACAGAAGGGTTGGGCTTGGTCAGAGACAGAGACAGAAGGGCTGGGTCAGAGATACTGGGCTGTGTCAGATACAGAGATAATGGGTCAGAGACAGAAGGGCTGGGCTTGGTCAGAGACAGAAGGGCTGGGCTTGGTCAGAGACAGAAGGGCTGGGATTGGTCAGAGACAGAGACAGAAGGGCTGGGTCAGAGATACTGGGCTGGGTCAGAGACAGAGATACTGGGTCAGAGACAGAAGGGCTGGGCTTGGTCAGAAACAGAGACAGAAGGGCTGGGTCAGAGATACTGGGCTGGGTCAGATACAGAGATACTGGGCTGGGTCAGGGACAGTGATACTGGGCTGGGTCAAAGACAGAAGGGCTGGGTCAGAGTCAGAAGGGCTGGGTCAGATATACTGGGCTGGGTTTGAGACAGAAGGGCTGGGCTGGGTCAGAGACAGAGAGACTGGGCTGGGTTAGAGATAGAGATACTGGGCTGGGTTAGAGACAGAGATACTGGGCTGGGTCGGGGACAGAGATACTGGGCTGGGTCAGGGACAGAGATACTGGGCTGGGTCAGGGACAGAGATACTGGGCTGGGTCAGGGACAGAGATACTGGGCTGGGTCAGAGACAGAAGGGCTGGGCTGCGTCAGAGACAGAAGGGCTGGGCTGGGTCAGAGACAGAGATACTGGGCTGCGTCAGAGACAGAGATACTGGGTCAGAGACAGAAGGGCTGGGTCAGAGACAGAAGGGTTGGGCTTGGTCAGAGACCGGGACAAAAGGGCTGGGTCAGAGATACTGGGCTGGGTCAGATACAGAGATACTGGGTTAGAGACAGAAGGGCTGGGCTTGGTCAGAGACAGAAGGGCTGGGCTTGGTCAGAGACAGAGACAGAAGGGCTGGGTCAGAGATACTGGGCTGGGTCAGAGACAGAGATACTGGGCTGGGTCAGAGACAGACATACTGGGCTGGGTCAGAGACAGAGATACTGGGCTGGGTCAGGGACAGAGATACTGGGCTGGGTCAGGGACAGAGATACTGGGCTGGGTCAGGGACAGAGATACTGGGCTGGGTCAGAGACAGAGATACTGGGCTGGGTCAGGGACAGTGATACTGGGCTGGGTCAGAGACAGAAATACTGGGCTGGGTCAGGGACAGTGATACTGGGCTGGGTCAGAGACAGAAGTGCTGGGTCAGAGACAGAAGGGCTGGGCTGGGTCAGAGACAGAGATACTGGGCTGGGTCAGAGACAGAAGGGCTGGGTCAGAGACAGAAGGGCTGGGCTTGGTCAGAGACAGAGACAGAAGGGCTGGGTCAGAGATACTGGGCTGGGTCAGATACAGAGATACTGGGTCAGATACAGAGATACTGGGTCAGAGAGAGATACTGGGCTGGGTCAGATACAGTGATACTGGGCTGGGTCAGGGACAGAGATACTGGGCGGGGTTAGAGACAGAAGTGCTGGGTCAGATATACTGGGCTGGGTTTGAGACAGAGATACTGGGTCAGATACAGAGATACTGGGTCAGAGAGAGATACTGGGCTGGGTCAGAGACAGAGAGACTGGGCTGGGTCAGGGACAGAGATACTGGGCTGGGTCAGGGACAGAGATACTGGGCTGGGTCAGGGACAGAGATACTGGGCTGGGTCAGAGACAGAAGGGCTGGGCTGCGTCAGAGACAGAAGGGCTGGGCTGGGTCAGAGACAGAGATACTGGGCTGCGTCAGAGACAGAGATACTGGGTCAGAGACAGAAGGGCTGGGTCAGAGACAGAAGGGTTGGGCTTGGTCAGAGACCGGGACAAAAGGGCTGGGTCAGAGATACTGGGCTGGGTCAGATACAGAGATACTGGGTTAGAGACAGAAGGGCTGGGCTTGGTCAGAGACAGAAGGGCTGGGCTTGGTCAGAGACAGAGACAGAAGGGCTGGGTCAGAGATACTGGGCTGGGTCAGAGACAGAGAAACTGGGCTGGGTCAGAGACAGATATACTGGGCTGGGTCAGAGACAGAGATACTGGGCTGGGTCAGGGACAGAGATACTGGGCTGGGTCAGGGACAGAGATACTGGGCTGGGTCAGGGACAGAGATACTGGGCTGGGTCAGAGACAGAGATACTGGGCTGGGTCAGGGACAGTGATACTGGGCTGGGTCAGAGACAGAAGTGCTGGGTCAGAGACAGAAGCGCTGGGCTGGGTCAGAGACAGAGATACTGGGCTGGGTCAGAGACAGAAGGGCTGGGTCAGAGACAGAAGGGCTGGGCTTGGTCAGAGACAGAGACAGAAGGGCTGGGTCAGAGATACTGGGCTGGGTCAGATACAGAGATACTGGGTCAGATACAGAGATACTGGGTCAGAGAGAGATACTGGGCTGGGTCAGATACAGAGATACTGGGCTGGGTCAGGGACAGAGATACTGGGCTGGGTCAGAGACAGAAGGGCTGGGCTGCGTCAGAGACAGAAGGGCTGGGCTGGGTCAGAGACAGAGATACTGGGCTGCGTCAGAGACAGAGATACTGGGCTGCGTCAGGGACAGAGATACTGAGCTGCATCAGGGACAGAGATACTGGGCTGTGTCAGGGACAGAGATACTGGGCTGGGTCAGGGACAGAGATACTGGGCTGGGTCAGGGACAGAGATACTGGGCTGGGTCAGATACCGAGATACTGGGCTGGGTCAGGGACAGTGATACTGGGCTGGGTCAGGGACAGTGATACTGGGCTGGGTCAGAGACAGAAGGGCTGGGTCAGAGACAGATGGGCTGGGCTGGGTCAGAGATAGAGATACTGGGCTGGGTCAGAGACAGAAGGGCTGGGTCAGAGACAGATGGGCTGGGCTTGGTCAGAGAGAGACAGAGACAGAAGGGCTGGGTCAGAGATACTGGGCTGGGTCAGAGACAGAAGGGCTGGGCTTGGTCAGAGACAGAGACAGAAGGGCTGGGTCAGATATACTGGGCTAGGTTTGAGACAGAAGGGCTGGGTTGGGTCAGAGACAGAGAGACTGGGCTGGGTTAGAGATAGAGATACTGGGCTGGGTCAGAGACAGAGATACTGGGCTGGGTCAGGGACAGAGATACTGGGCTGGGTCAGAGACAGAAGGGCTGGGTCAGAGACAGAAGGGCTGGGTCAGAGACAGATGGGCTGGCCTGGGTCAGAGACAGAGACAGAGAGACTGGGCTGGGTCAGAGACAGAGAGACTGGGCTGGGTCAGAGACAGAAGGGCTGGGCTGGGTCAGGGACAGAGATACTGGGCTGGGTCAGGGACAGAGATACTGGGCTGGGTCAGAGACAGAGATACTGGGCTGGGTCAGGGACAGTGAGACTGGGCTGGGTCAGAGACAGAAGGGCTGGGCTGGGTCAGGGACAGAGATACTGGGCTGGGTCAGGGACAGAGATACTGGGCTGGGTCAGGGACAGAGATACTGGGCCGGGTCAGGGACAGTGATACTGGGCTGGGTCAGAGACAGAGATACTGGGCTGGGTCAGAGACGGAAGGGCTGGGTCAGAGACAGAAGGGCTGGGCTTGGTCAGAGACAGAGACAGAGACAGAAGGGCTGGGTCAGAGATACTGGGCTGGGTCAGATACAGAGATACTGGGTCAGAGACAGAAGGGCTGGGCTTGGTCAGAGACAGAGACAGAAGGGCTGGGTCAGAGATACTGGGCTGGGTCAGATACAGTGATACTGGGTCAGATACAGAGATACTGGGTCAGAGACAGAGATACTGGGTCAGAGACAGAGATACTGGGCTGGGTTAGAGACAGAAGGGCTGGGCTTGGTCAGAGACAGAAGGGCTGGGCTTGGTCAGAGACAGAAGGGCTGGGCTTGGTCAGAGACAGAGACAGAAGGGCTGGGTCAGAGATATTGGGCTGGGTCAGATACAGAGATACTGGGTCAGAGACAGAAGGGCTTGGTCAGAGACAGAGACAGAAGGGCTGGGTCAGAGATACTGGGCTGGGTCAGAGACAGAAGGGCTGGGCTTGGTCAGAGACAGAGACAGAAGGGCTGGGTCAGAGCTACTGGGCTGGGTCAGGGACAGTGATACTGGGCTGGGTCAAAGACAGAAGGGCTGGGTCAGAGTCAGAAGGGCTGGGTCAGATATACTGGGCTGGGTTAGAGATAGAGATACTGGGCTGGGTCAGAGACAGAGATACTGGGCTGGGTCAGAGACAGAGATACTGGGCTGGGTCAGAGACAGAAGGGCTGGGTCAGAGGCAGAAGGGCTGGGTCAGAGACAGAAGGGCTGGGCTGGGTCAGAGACAGAAGGACTGGGTCAGAAACAGATGGGCTGGCCTGGGTCAGAGACAGAGAGAATGGGCTGGGTCAGAGACAGAGAGACTGGGCTGGGTCAGAGACAGAGAGACTGGGCTGGGTCAGAGACAGAGAGACTGGGCTGGGTCAGAGACAGAAGGGCTGGGCTGGGTCAGAGACAGAGATACTGGGCTGGGTCAGGGACAGAGATACTGGGCTGGGTCAGGGACAGAGATACTGGGCTGGGTCAGAGACAGAGATACTGGGCTGGGTCAGGGACAATGATACTGGGCTGGGTCAGGGACAGAAGTGCTGGGTCAGAGACAAAAGGGCTGGGCTGGGTCAGAGACAGAGAGACTGGGCTGGGTCAGAGACAGAGAGACTGGGCTGGGTCAGAGACAGAGAGACTGGGCTGGGTCAGAGACAGAAGGGCTGGGCTGGGTCAGGGACAGTGATACTGGGCTGGGTCAGAGACAGAAGTGCTGGGTCAGAGACAGAGGGGCTGGGCTGGGTCAGAGACAGAGAGACTGGGCTGGGTCAGAGACAGAGAGACTGGGCTGGGTCAGAGACAGAAGGGCTGGGCTGGGTCAGAGACAGAGATACTGGGCTGCGTCAGGGACAGAGATACTGGGCTGGGTCAGGGACAGAGATACTGGGCTGGGTCAGAGACCGAGATACTGGGCTGGGTCAGAGACCGAGATACTGGGCTGGGTCAGGGACAGTGATACTGGGCTGGGTCAGAGACAGAAGGGCTGGGCTGGGTCAGGGACAGTGATACTGGGCTGGGTCAGAGACAGAAGTGCTGGGTCAGAGACAGAGGGGCTGGGCTGGGTCAGAGACAGAGAGACTGGGCTGGGTCAGAGACAGAGAGACTGGGCTGGGTCAGAGACAGAAGGGCTGGGCTGGGTCAGAGACAGAGATACTGGGCTGCGTCAGGGACAGAGATACTGGGCTGGGTCAGGGACAGAGATACTGGGCTGGGTCAGAGACCGAGATACTGGGCTGAGTCAGAGACCGAGATACTGGGCTGGGTCAGGGACAGCGATACTGGGCTGGGTCAGAGACAGAAGTGCTGGGTCAGAGACAGAAGGGCTGGGCTGGGTTAGAGACAGAGATACTGGGCTGGGTCAGAAACAGAAGGTCTGGGCTTGGTCAGAGAGAGACAGAGACAGAAGGGCTGGGTCAGAGATACTGGGCTGGGTCAGAGATACTGGGCTGGGTCAGATACAGAGATACTGGGTCAGAGACAGAAGGGCTGGGCTTGGTCAGAGACATATGGGCTGGCCTGGGTCAGAGACAGAGAGACTGGGCTGGGTCAGAGACAGAGAGACTGGGCTGGGTCAGAGACAGAGAGACTGGGCTGGGTCAGAGACAGAAGGGCTGGGCTGGGTCAGGGACAGTGATACTGGGCTGGGTCAGAGACAGAGGGGCTGGGCTGGGTCAGAGACAGAGAGACTGGGCTGGGTCAGAGACAGAGAGACTGGGCTGGGTCAGAGACAGAAGGGCTGGGCTGGGTCAGAGACCGAGATACTGGGCTGGGTCAGGGACAGTGATACTGGGCTGGGTCAGAGACAGAAGTGCTGGGTCAGAGACAGAAGGGCTGGGCTGGGTCAGAGACAGAGATACTGGGCTGGGTCAGAAACAGAAGGGCTGGGCTTGGTCAGAGAGAGACAGAGACAGAAGGTCTGGGTCAGAGATACTGGGCTGGGTCAGAAACAGAAGGGCTGGGCTTGGTCAGAGACAGAGACAGAAACAGAAGGGCTGGGTCAGAGATACTGGGCTAGGTTTGAGACAGAAGGGCTGGGCTGGGTCAGAGACAGAGAGACTGGGCTGAGTTAGAGATAGAGATACTGGGCTGGGTCAGAGACAGAAGGGCTGGGTCAGAGACAGAAGGGCTGGGCTGGGTCAGAGACAGATGGGCTGGCCTGGGTCAGAGACAGAGATACTGGGCTGGGTCAGGGACAGAGATACTGGGCTGGGTCAGGGACAGAGATACTGGGCTGGGTCAGGGACAGAGATACAGGGCTGGGTCAGGGACAGAGATACTGGGCTGGGTCAGAGACAGAGATACTGGGCTGGGTCAGAGACAGAAGGGCTGGGTCAGAGACAGAAGGGCTGGGCTTGGTCAGAGACAGAGACAGAGACAGAGACAGAAGGGCTGGGTCAGAGATACTGTGCTGGGTCAGATACAGAGATACTGGGTCAGAGACAGAAGGGCTGGGCTGGGTCAGAGACAGATGGGCTGGCCTGGGTCAGAGACAGAGATACTGGGCTGGGTCAGGGACAGAGATACTGGGCTGGGTCAGGGACAGAGATACTGGGCTGGGTCAGGGACAGAGATACAGGGCTGGGTCAGGGACAGAGATACTGGGCTGGGTCAGAGACAGAGATACTGGGCTGGGTCAGAGACAGAAGGGCTGGGTCAGAGACAGAAGGGCTGGGCTTGGTCAGAGACAGAGACAGAGACAGAGACAGAAGGGCTGGGTCAGAGATACTGTGCTGGGTCAGATACAGAGATACTGGGTCAGAGACAGAAGGGCTGGGTCAGAGATACTGGGCTGGGTCAGATACAGAGATACTGGGTCAGATACAGAGATACTGGGTCAGAGACAGAGATACTGGGCTGGGTCAGATACAGAGATACTGGGTCAGAGACAGAGATACTGGGCTGGGTCAGATACAGAGATACTGGGTCAGAGAGAGATACTGGGCTGGGTCAGATACAGAGATACTGGGTCAGAGACAGAAGGGCTGGGTCAGAGACAGTAGAGTTGGGCTTGGTCAGAGACAGAGACAGAAGGGCTGGGTCAGAGATACTGGGCTGGGTCAGATACAGAGATACTGGGTTAGAGACAGAAGAGCTGGGCTTGGTCAGAGACAGAAGGGCTGGGCTTGGTCAGAGACAGAAGGGCTGGGCTTGGTCAGAGACAGAAGGGCTGGGCTTGGTCAGAGACAGAGACAGAAGGGCTGGGCTTGGTCAGAGACAGAAGGGCTGGGCTTGGTCAGAGACAGAGACAGAAGGGCTGGGTCAGAGATACTGGGCTGGGTCAGATACAGAGATACTGGGTCAGAGACAGAAGGGCTGGGCTTGGTCAGAGACAGAAGGGCTGGGCTTGGTCAGAGACAGAAGGGCTGGGCTTGGTCAGAGACAGAGACAGAAGGGCTGGGTCAGAGATACTGGGCTGGGTCAGAGACAGAGATACTGGGTCAGAGACAGAAGGGCTGGGCTTGGTCAGAGACAGAGACAGAAGGGCTGGGTCAGAGATACTGGGCTGGGTCAGATACAGAGATACTGGGCTGGGTCAGGGACAGTGATACTGGGCTGGGTCAAAGACAGAAGGGATGGGTCAGAGTCAGAAGGGCTGGGCTGGGTCAGAGACAGAGAGACTGGGCTGGGTCAGGGACAGAGATACTGGGCTGGGTCAGGGACAGAGATACTGGGCTGGGTCAGAGACAGAAGGGCTGGGTCAGAGACAGAAGGGCTGGGTCAGAGACAGAAGGGCTGGGTCAGAGACAGAAGGGCTGGGCTGGGTCAGAGACAGAAGGGCTGGGCTGGGTCAGAGACAGAAGGGCTGGGTCAGAGACAGATGGGCTGGGTCAGAGACAGATGGGCTGGCCTGGGTCAGAGACAGAGAGACTGGGCTGGGTCAGAGACAGAGAGACTGGGCTGGGTCAGAGACAGAAGGGCTGAGCTGGGTCAGAGACAGAAGGGCTGGGCTGGGTCAGAGACAGAGATACTGGGCTGGGTCAGGGACAGAGATACTGGGCTGGGTCAGGGACAGAGATACTGGGCTGGGTCAGAGACAGAGATACTGGGCTGGGTCAGGGACAGTGATACTGGGCTGGGTCAGAGACAGTGATACTGGGTCAGAGATACTGGGCTGGGTCAGATACAGAGATACTGGGTCAGAGACAGAAGTGCTGGGTCAGAGACAGAGATACTGGGCTGGGTCAGAGACAGAAGGGCTGGGTCAGAGACAGAAGGGCTGGGCTTGGTCAGAGACAGAGACAGAGACAGAAGGGCTGGGTCAGAGATACTGGGCTGGGTCAGATACAGAGATACTGGGTCAGATACAGAGATACTGGGCTGGGTCAGGGACAGTGATACTGGGCTGGGTCAAAGACAGAAGGGATGGGTCAGAGTCAGAAGGGCTGGGCTGGGTCAGAGACAGAAGGGCTGGGCTGGGTCAGAGACAGAGAGACTGGGCTGGGTCAGGGACAGAGATACAGGGCTGGGTCAGGGACAGAGATACTGGGCTGGGTCAGAGACAGAAGGGCTGGGTCAGAGACAGAAGGGCTGGGTCAGAGACAGAAGGGCTGGGTCAGAGACAGAAGGGCTGGGCTGGGTCAGAGACAGAAGGGCTGGGTCAGAGACAGAAGGGCTGGGTCAGAGACAGATGGGCTGGCCTGGGTCAGAGACAGAAGGGCTGGGCTGGGTCAGAGACAGAGAGACTGGGCTGGGTCAGAGACAGAGAGACTGGGCTGGGTCAGAGACAGAAGGGCTGGGCTGGGTCAGAGACAGAGATACTGGGCTGGGTCAGGGACAGAGATACTGGGCTGGGTCAGGGACAGAGATACTGGGCTGGGTCAGATACAGAGATACTGGGTCAGGGACAGTGATACTGGGCTGGGTCAGAGACAGTGATACTGGGCTGGGTCAGAGACAGAAGTGCTGGGTCAGAGACAGAGATACTGGGCTGGGTCAGAGACAGAAGGGCTGGGTCAGAGACAGAAGGGCTGGGCTTGGTCAGAGACAGAGACAGAGACAGAAGGGCTGGGTCAGAGATACTGGGCTGGGTCAGATACAGAGATACTGGGTCAGAGACAGAGATACTGGGCTGGGTCAGATACAGAGATACTGGGTCAGAGAGATACTGGGCTGGGTCAGATACAGAGATACTGGGTCAGAGACAGAAGGGCTTGGTCAGAGACAGAAGGCCTGGGCTTGGTGAGAGACAGAGACAGAAGGGCTGGGTCAGAGATACTGGGCTGGGTCAGATACAGAGATACTGGGTCAGAGACAAAAGGGCTGGGCTTGGTCAGAGACAGAAGGGCTGGGCTTGGTCAGAGACAGAGACAGAGACAGAAGGGCTGGGTCAGAGATACTGGGCTGGGTCAGATACAGAGATACTGGGTCAGAGGCAGAAGGGCTGGGCTTGGTCAGAGACAGAAGGGCTTGGTCAGAGACAGAGACAGAAGGGCTGGGTCAGAGATACTGGGCTGGGTCAGATACAGAGATACTGGGCTGGGTCAGGGACAGTGATACTGGGCTGGGTCAAAGACAGAAGGGCTGGGTCAGAGTCAGAAGGGCTGGGCTGGGTCAGATATACTGGGCTGGGTTTGAGACAGAAAGGCTGGGCTGGGTCAGAGACAGAGAGGCTGGGCTGGGTCAGAGACAGAGAGGCTGGGCTGGGTCAGAGACAGAGAGACTGGGCTGGGTCAGAGACAGAGATACTGGGCTGGGTCAGAGACAGAAGGGCTGGGTCAGGGACAGAGATACTGGGCTGGGTCAGAGACAGAAGGGCTGGGTCAGAGACAGAAGGGCTGGGTCAGAGACAGAAGGGCTGGGTCAGAGACAGAAGGGCTGGGTCAGAGACAGAAGGGCTGGGTCAGAGACAGAAGGGCTGGGCTGGGTCAGAGACAGAGATACTGGGCTGGGTCAGAGACAGAAGGGCTGGGTCAGAGACAGAAGGGCTGGGTCAGAGACAGAAGGGCTGGGTCAGAGACAGAAGGGCTGGGTCAGAGACAGAAGGGCTGGGCTGGGTCAGAGACAGAAGGGCTGGGCTGGGTCAGCGACAGAAGGGATGGGTCAGAGACAGAAGGGCTGGGTCAGAGACAGAAGGGCTGGTCTGGGTCAGAGACAGAGAGACTGGGCTGGGTCAGAGACAGAGATACTGGGCTGGGTCAGGGACAGAGATACTGGGCTGGGTCAGGGACAGAGATACTGGGCTGTGTCAGATACAGAGATACTGGGTCAGAGACAGAAGGGCTGGGCTTGGTCAGAGACAGAAGGGCTTGGTCAGAGACAGAAGGGCTGGGCTTGGTCAGAGACAGAGACAGAAGGGCTGGGTCAGAGATACTGGGCTGGGTCAGGGACAGAGATACTGGGCTGTGTCAGATACAGAGATACTGGGTCAGAGACAGAAGGGCTGGGCTTGGTCAGAGACAGAAGGGCTTGGTCAGAGACAGAAGGGCTGGGCTTGGTCAGAGACAGAGACAGAAGGGCTGGGTCAGAGATACTGGGCTGGGTCAGATACAGAGATACTGGGTCAGAGGCAGAAGGGCTGGGCTTGGTCAGAGACAGAAGGGCTTGGTCAGAGACAGAGACAGAAGGGCTGGGTCAGAGATACTGGGCTTGGTCAGATACAGAGATACTGGGTCAGAGACAGAAGGGCTGGGCTTGGTCAGAGACAGAAGGGCTGTGCTTGGTCAGAGACAGAGACAGAAGGGCTGGGTCAGAGATACTGGGCTGGGTCAGATACAGAGATACTGGGTCAGAGACAGAAGGGCTGGGCTTGGTCAGAGACAGAAGGGCTGGGTCAGAGATACTGGGCTGGGTCAGATACAGAGATACTGGGTCAGAGACAGAATGGCTGGGTCAGAGATACTGGGCTGGATCAGATACAGAGATACTGGGTCAGAGATACTGGGCTGGGTCAGATACAGAGATACTGGGTAAGAGATACTGGGCTGGGTCAGAGACAGAGATACTGGGTCAGATACAGAGATACTGGGTCAGATACAGAGATACTGGGTCAGATACAGAGATACTGGGTCAGAGATACTGGGCTGGGTCAGATACAGAGATACTGGGTCAGAGACAAAAGGGCTGGGCTTGGTCAGAGACAGAAGGGCTGGGCTTGGTCAGAGACAGAGACAGAGACAGAAGGGCTGGGTCAGAGATACTGGGCTGGGTCAGATACAGAGATACTGGGTCAGAGACAGAAGGGCTGGGCTTGGTCAGAGACAGAGACAGACAGAAGTGCTGGGTCAGATACAGTGATACTGGGCTGGGTCAAAGACAGAAGGGCTGGGCTGGGTCAGATATACTGGGCTGGGTTTGAGACAGAAAGGCTGGGCTTGGTCAGAGACAGAGAGGCTGGGCTGGGTCAGAGACAGGGAGACTGGGCTGGGTCAGAGACAGAGATACTGGGCTGGGTCAGAGACAGAAGGGCTGGGTCAGGGACAGAGATACTGGGCTGGGTCAGAGACAGAAGGGCTGGGTCAGAGACAGAAGGGCTGGGTCAGAGACAGAAGGGCTGGGTCAGAGACAGAAGGGCTGGGCTGGGTCAGAGACAGAGATACTGGGCTGGGTCAGAGACAGAAGGGCTGGGTCAGAGACAGAAGGGCTGGGTCAGAGACAGAAGGGCTGGGTCAGAGACAGAAGGGCTGGGCTGGGTCAGAGACAGAAGGGCTGGGCTGGGTCAGAGACAGAAGGGCTGGGCTGGGTCAGAGACAGAAGGGCTGGGCTGGGTCAGCGACAGAAGGGCTGGGTCAGAGACAGAAGGGCTGGGTCAGAGACAGAAGGGCTGGGCTGGGTCAGAGACAGAGAGACTGGGCTGGGTCAGAGACAGAGATACTGGGCTGGGTCAGGGACAGAGATACTGGGCTGGGTCAGGGACAGAGATACTGGGCTGGGTCAGGGACAGAGATACTGGGCTGGGTCAGGGACAGAGATACTGGGCTGGGTCAGGGACAGAGATACTGGGCTGTGTCAGATACAGAGATACTGGGTCAGAGACAGAAGGGCTGGGCTTGGTCAGAGACAGAAGGGCTGGGCTTGGTCAGAGACAGAGACAGAAGGGCTGGGTCAGAGATACTGGGCTGGGTCAGATACAGAGATACTGGGTCAGAGACAGAAGGGCTGGGTCAGAGATACTGGGCTGGGTCAGATACAGAGATACTGGGTAAGAGATACTGGGCTTGGTCAGAGACAGAGATACTGGGTCAGATACAGAGATACTGGGTCAGATACAGAGATACTGGGTCAGAGATACTGGGCTGGGTCAGATACAGAGATACTGGGTCAGAGACAGAAGGGCTGGGATTGGTCAGAGACAGAAGGGCTGGGCTTGGTCAGAGACAGAGACAGAAGGGCTGGGTCAGAGATACTGGGCTGGGTCAGATACAGAGATACTGGGTCAGAGACAGAAGGGCTGGGCTTGGTCAGAGACAGAGACAGAAGGGCTGGGTCAGAGATACTGGGCTGGGTCAGATACAGAGATACTGGGTCAGAGACAGAAGGGCTGGGTCAGAGATACTGGGCTGGGTCAGATACAGAGATACTGGGTCAGAGATACTGGGCTGGGTCAGATACAGAGATACTGGGTCAGAGATACTGGGCTGGGTCAGATACAGAGATACTGGGTAAGAGATACTGGGCTGGGTCAGAGACAGAGATACTGGGTCAGATACAGAGATACTGGGTCAGATACAGAGATACTGGGTCAGAGATACTGGGCTGGGTCAGATACAGAGATACTGGGTCAGAGACAGAAGGGCTGGGCTTGGTCAGAGACAGAGACAGAAGGGCTGGGTCAGAGATACTGGGCTGGGTCAGATACAGAGATACTGGGTCAGAGACAGAAGGGCTGGGTCAGAGATACTGGGCTGGGTCAGATACAGAGATACTGGGTCAGAGATACTGGGCTGGGTCAGATACAGAGATACTGGGTCAGAGATACTGGGCTGGGTCAGATACAGAGATACTGGGTCAGAGATACTGGGCTGGGTCAGAGACAGAGATACTGGGTCAGATACAGAGATAATGGGTCAGATACAGAGGTACTGGGTCAGAGATACTGGGCTGGGTCAGATACAGAGATACTGGGTCAGAGACAGAGATACTGGGTCAGAGACAGAGATACTGGGTCAGAGACAGAGATACTGGGTCAGAGAGAGACAGAGACAGAAGGGCTGGTTCAGAGATACTGGGCTGGGTCAGATACAGAGATACTGGGTCAGAGACAGGGTGATAGTGGGGGAAGAGAAGGTCCCACGGAGGGAAACTGGTCCTTTTCTCTGGCTCTTGTTCCTGGGGGAACCATGGAGTGGAGGCGTGGCTTAGTAGGGATATGACTTGGTACGGCAACTGCTCCGCCCTCAACCGTAAGGCTCTCCAGAGGGTAGTGAGGTCTGCACAACGCATCACCGGGGGCAAACTACCTGCCCTCCAGGACACCTACACCACCCGATGTTACAGGAAGGCCATAAAGATCATCAAGGACATCAACCACCCGAGCCACTGCCTGTTCACCCCGCTATCATCCAGAAGGCGAGGTCAGTACAGGTGCATCAAAGCTGGGACCGAGAGACTGAAAAACAGCTTCTATCTCAAGGCCATCAGACTGTTAAACAGCCACCACTAACATTGAGTGGCTGCTGCCAACACACTGACTCAACTCCAGCCACTTTAATAATGGGAATTGATGGGAAATGATGTAAATATATCACTCGCCACTTTAAACAATGCTACCTTATATAATGTTACTTACCCTACATTATTCATCTCATATGCATATGTATATACTGTACTCTACATCATCGACTGCATCCTTATGTAATACATGTATCACTAGCCACTTGAACTATGCCACTTTGTTTACATACTCATCTCATATGTATATACTGGACTCGATACCATCTACTGTATGCTGCTCTGTACCATCACTCATTCATATATCCTTATGTACATATTCTTTATCCCCTTACACTGTGTATAAGACAGTAGTTTTGGAATTGTTATTTAGATTACTTGTTGGTTATTACCGCATTGTCAGAACTAGAAGCACAAGCATTGCTACACTCGCATTAACATCTGCTAACCGTGTGTATGTGACAAGTAAAATTTGATTTGATTTGAGATTTTTTTAGTTCACCGGGGAAAGTTTTGTATCTTCAATGAGGCTAACAGAGGTGTCAGAGTTTCTCATGAGCCTGAAAAACACAAAGATGGAAAAGTTCCCAATTTAAAATCAGCAAATTTAATATTAATATTTGGAACAACTCTAGCCTAGTGGTTAGAGTGGCAGGGTAGCCTAGTGGTTAGAGTGGCAGGGTAGCCTAGTGGTTAGAGTGGCAGGATAGCCTAGTGGTTAGAGTGGCAGGGTAGCCTAGTGGTTAGAGTGGCAGGATAGCCTAGTGGTTAGAGTGGCAGGGTAGCCTAGTGGTTAGAGTGGCAGGGTAGCCTAGTGGTTAGAGTGGCAGGGTAGCCTAGTGGTTAGAGTGGCAGGGTAGCCTAGTGGTTAGAGTGGCAGGGTAGCCTAGTGGTTAGAGTGGCAGGGTAGCCTAGTGGTTAGAGTGGCAGGGTAGCCTAGTGGTTAGAGTGGCAGGGTAGCCTAGTGGTTAGAGTGGCAGGGTAGCCTAGTGGTTAGAGTGGCAGGGTAGCCTAGTGGTTAGAGTGGCAGGGTAGCCTAGTGGTTAGAGTGGCAGGGTAGCCTAGTGGTTAGAGTGGCAGGGTAGCCTAGTGGTTAGAGTGGCAGGGTAGCCTAGTGGTTAGAGTGGCTGGGTAGCCTAGTGGTTAGAGTGGCAGGGTAGCCTAGTGGTTAGAGTGGAGAGGTGGCAGGGTAGCCTAGTGGTTAGAGTGGCAGGGTAGCCTAGTGGTTAGAGTGGCAGGGTAGCCTAGTGGTTAGAGTGGCAGGGTAGCCTAGTGGTTAGAGTGGCAGGGTAGCCTAGTGGTTAGAGTGGCAGGGTAGCCTAGTGGTTAGAGTGGCTGGGTAGCCTAGTGGTTAGAGTGGCAGGGTAGCCTAGTGGTTAGAGTGGAGAGGTGGCAGGGTAGCCTAGTGGTTAGAGTGGCAGGGTAGCCTAGTGGTTAGAGTGGCAGGGTAGCCTAGTGGTTAGAGTGGCAGGTAGCCTAGTGGTTAGAGTGTAGAGGTGGCAGGGTAGCCTAGTGGTTAGAGTGGAGGGGTGGCAGGGTAGCCTAGTGGTTAGAGTGTAGAGGTGGCAGGGTAGCCTAGTGGTTAGAGTGGAGGGGTGGCAGGGTAGCCTAGTGGTTAGAGTGGAGGGGTGGCAGGGTAGCCTAGTGGTTAGAGTGGAGGGGTGGCAGGGTAGCCTAGTGGTTAGAGTGGAGGGGTGGCAGGGTAGCCTAGTGGTTAGAGTGGAGGGGCGGCAGGGTAGCCTAGTGGTTAGAGTGGAGGGGTGGCAGGGTAGCCTAGTGGTTAGAGTGTAGGGGTGGTAGGTAGCCTAGTGGTTAGAGTGTAGAGGTGGCAGGGTAGCCTAGTGGTTAGAGTGTAGGGGTGGCAGGGTAGCCTAGTGGTTAGAGTGTAGAGGTGGCAGGGTAGCCTAGTGGTTAGAGTGTAGGGGTGGCAGGGTAGCCTAGTGGTTAGAGTGTAGAGGTGGTAGGTAGCCTAGTGGTTAGAGTGGAGAGGTGGCAGGGTAGCCTAGTGGTTAGAGTGTAGAGGTGGTAGGTAGCCTAGTGGTTAGAGTGGAGAGGTGGCAGGGTAGCCTAGTGGTTAGAGTGTAGAGGTGGCAGGGTAGCCTAGTGGTTAGAGTGTAGAGGTGGCAGGGTAGCCTAGTGGTTAGAGTGTAGGGGTGGCAGGGTAGCCTAGTGGTTAGAGTGTAGAGGCGGCAGGGTAGCCTAGTGGTTAGAGTGTAGAGGTGGCAGGGTAGCCTAGTGGTTAGAGTGTAGAGGTGGTAGGTAGCCTAGTGGTTAGAGTGGAGAGGTGGCAGGGTAGCCTAGTGGTTAGAGTGTAGAGGTGGCAGGGTAGCCTAGTGGTTAGAGTGGCAGGGTAGCCTAGTGGTTAGAGTGGCAGGGTAGCCTAGTGGTTAGAGTGGCAGGGTAGCCTAGTGGTTAGAGTGGCAGGGTAGCCTAGTGGTTAGAGTGGCAGGGTAGCCTAGTGGTTAGAGTGGCAGGGTAGCCTAGTGGTTAGAGTGGCTGGGTAGCCTAGTGGTTAGAGTGTAGGGGTGGCAGGGTAGCCTAGTGGTTAGAGTGGAGGGGTGGCAGGGTAGCCTAGTGGTTAGAGTGTAGGGGTGGCAGGGTAGCCTAGTGGTTAGAGTGGAGGGGTGGCAGGGTAGCCTAGTGGTTAGAGTGGAGGGGTGGCAGGGTAGCCTAGTGGTTAGAGTGTAGAGGTGGTAGGTAGCCTAGTGGTTAGAGTGGAGAGGTGGCAGGGTAGCCTAGTGGTTAGAGTGTAGAGGTGGCAGGGTAGCCTAGTGGTTAGAGTGGAGAGGTGGCAGGGTAGCCTAGTGGTTAGAGTGTAGAGGTGGCAGGGTAGCCTAGTGGTTAGAGTGGCAGGGTAGCCTAGTGGTTAGAGTGGCAGGGTAGCCTAGTGGTTAGAGTGGCAGGGTAGCCTAGTGGTTAGAGTGGCAGGGTAGCCTAGTGGTTAGAGTGGCAGGGTAGCCTAGTGGTTAGAGTGGCAGGGTAGCCTAGTGGTTAGAGTGGCTGGGTAGCCTAGTGGTTAGAGTGTAGGGGTGGCAGGGTAGCCTAGTGGTTAGAGTGGAGGGGTGGCAGGGTAGCCTAGTGGTTAGAGTGTAGGGGTGGCAGGGTAGCCTAGTGGTTAGAGTGGAGGGGTGGCAGGGTAGCCTAGTGGTTAGAGTGGAGGGGTGGCAGGGTAGCCTAGTGGTTAGAGTGGCAGGGTAGCCTAGTGGTTAGAGTGGCAGGGTAGCCTAGTGGTTAGAGTGGCAGGGTAGCCTAGTGGTTAGAGTGGCAGGGTAGCCTAGTGGTTAGAGTGGCAGGGTAGCCTAGTGGTTAGAGTGGCAGGGTAGCCTAGTGGTTAGAGTGGCAGGGTAGCCTAGTGGTTAGAGTGGCTGGGTAGCCTAGTGGTTAGAGTGTAGGGGTGGCAGGGTAGCCTAGTGGTTAGAGTGGAGGGGTGGCAGGGTAGCCTAGTGGTTAGAGTGGAGGGGTGGCAGGGTAGCCTAGTGGTTAGAGTGGAGGGAAGGCAGGGTAGCCTAGTGGTTAGAGTGGAGGGGTGGCAGGGTAGCCTAGTGGTTAGAGTGGAGGGGTGGCAGGGTAGCCTAGTGGTTAGAGTGGAGGGGTGGCAGGGTAGCCTAGTGGTTAGAGTGGAGGGGTGGCAGGGTAGCCTAGTGGTTAGAGTGGAGGGGTGGCAGGGTAGCCTAGTGGTTAGAGTGGAGGGGTGGCAGGGTGGCCTAGTGGTTAGAGTGTAGGGGAGGCAGGGTAGCCTAGTGGTTAGAGTGGAGGGGAGACAGGTAGCCTAGTGGTTAGAGTGGAGAGGTGGCAGGGTAGCCTAGTGGTTAGAGTGTAGAGGCGGCAGGGTAGCCTAGTGGTTAGAGTGTAGAGGTGGCAGGGTAGCCTAGTGGTTAGAGTGTAGAGGTGGTAGGTAGCCTAGTGGTTAGAGTGGAGAGGTGGCAGGGTAGCCTAGTGGTTAGAGTGTAGGGGAGACAGGTAGCCTAGTGGTTAGAGTGTAGAGGTGGCAGGGTAGCCTAGTGGTTAGAGTGTAGAGGTGGCAGGGTAGCCTAGTGGTTAGAGTGTAGGGGTGGCAGGGTAGCCTAGTGGTTAGAGTGTAGAGGCGGCAGGGTAGCCTAGTGGTTAGAGTGTAGAGGTGGCAGGGTAGCCTAGTGGTTAGAGTGTAGAGGTGGTAGGTAGCCTAGTGGTTAGAGTGGAGAGGTGGCAGGGTAGCCTAGTGGTTAGAGTGTAGAGGTGGCAGGGTAGCCTAGTGGTTAGAGTGGAGAGGTGGCAGGGTAGCCTAGTGGTTAGAGTGTAGAGGTGGCAGGGTAGCCTAGTGGTTAGAGTGGCAGGGTAGCCTAGTGGTTAGAGTGGCAGGGTAGCCTAGTGGTTAGAGTGGCAGGGTAGCCTAGTGGTTAGAGTGGCAGGGTAGCCTAGTGGTTAGAGTGGCAGGGTAGCCTAGTGGTTAGAGTGGCAGGGTAGCCTAGTGGTTAGAGTGGCTGGGTAGCCTAGTGGTTAGAGTGTAGGGGTGGCAGGGTAGCCTAGTGGTTAGAGTGGAGGGGTGGCAGGGTAGCCTAGTGGTTAGAGTGTAGGGGTGGCAGGGTAGCCTAGTGGTTAGAGTGGAGGGGTGGCAGGGTAGCCTAGTGGTTAGAGTGGAGGGGTGGCAGGGTAGCCTAGTGGTTAGAGTGGCAGGGTAGCCTAGTGGTTAGAGTGGCAGGGTAGCCTAGTGGTTAGAGTGGCAGGGTAGCCTAGTGGTTAGAGTGGCAGGGTAGCCTAGTGGTTAGAGTGGCAGGGTAGCCTAGTGGTTAGAGTGGCAGGGTAGCCTAGTGGTTAGAGTGGCTGGGTAGCCTAGTGGTTAGAGTGTAGGGGTGGCAGGGTAGCCTAGTGGTTAGAGTGGAGGGGTGGCAGGGTAGCCTAGTGGTTAGAGTGGAGGGGTGGCAGGGTAGCCTAGTGGTTAGAGTGGAGGGAAGGCAGGGTAGCCTAGTGGTTAGAGTGGAGGGGTGGCAGGGTAGCCTAGTGGTTAGAGTGGAGGGGTGGCAGGGTAGCCTAGTGGTTAGAGTGGAGGGGTGGCAGGGTAGCCTAGTGGTTAGAGTGGAGGGGTGGCAGGGTAGCCTAGTGGTTAGAGTGGAGGGGTGGCAGGGTAGCCTAGTGGTTAGAGTGGAGGGGTGGCAGGGTGGCCTAGTGGTTAGAGTGTAGGGGAGGCAGGGTAGCCTAGTGGTTAGAGTGGAGGGGAGACAGGTAGCCTAGTGGTTAGAGTGGAGGGGTGGCAGGGTAGCCTAGTGGTTAGAGTGGAGGGGAGGCAGGTAGCCTAGTGGTTAGAGTGGAGGGGTGGCAGGGTAGCCTAGTGGTTAGAGTGGAGGGGTGGCAGGGTGGCCTAGTGGTTAGAGTGTAGGGGAGGCAGGTAGCCTAGTGGTTAGAGTGGAGGGGTGGCAGGGTAGCCTAGTGGTTAGAGTGGAGGGGAGGCAGGTAGCCTAGTGGTTAGAGTGTAGAGGTGGCAGGTAGCCTAGTGGTTAGAGTGTAGAGGTGGCAGGTAGCCTAGTGGTTAGAGTGTAGAGGCGGCAGGTAGCCTAGTGGTTAGAGTGTAGAGGCTGCAGGTAGCCTAGTGGTTAGAGTGTACAGGTGGCAGGGTAGCCTAGTGGTTAGAGTGTAGAGGTGGCAGGTAGCCTAGTGGTTAGACTGGAGGTGTGTCAGGTAGCCTAGTGGTTAGACTGGAGGGGTGGCAGGGTAGCCTAGTGGTTAGAGTGGAGGGGTGGCAGGGTAGCCTAGTGGTTAGAGTGGAGGGGTGGCAGGGTAGCCTAGTGGTTAGAGTGGAGGGGTGGCAGGGTAGCCTAGTGGTTAGAGTGGAGAGGTGGCAGGGTAGCCTAGTGGTTAGAGTGGAGGGGTGGCAGGGTAGCCTAGTGGTTAGAGTGGAGGGTGGCAGGGTAGCCTAGTGGTTAGAGTGGAGGGGTGGCAGGGTAGCCTAGTGGTTAGAGTGGAGGGGTGGCAGGGTAGCCTAGTGGTTAGAGTGTAGGGGAGGCAGGGTAGCCTAGTGGTTAGAGTGGAGGGGAGGCAGGTAGCCTAGTGGTTAGAGTGGAGGGGTGGCAGGGTAGCCTAGTGGTTAGAGTGGAGGGGTGGCAGGGTAGCCTAGTGGTTAGAGTGGAGGGGTGGCAGGGTGGCCTAGTGGTTAGAGTGTAGGGGAGGCAGGTAGCCTAGTGGTTAGAGTGGAGGGGTGGCAGGGTAGCCTAGTGGTTAGAGTGGAGGGGTGGCAGGGTAGCCTAGTGGTTAGAGTGGAGGGGTGGCAGGGTAGCCTAGTGGTTAGAGTGTAGATGTGGCAGGTAGCCTAGTTGTTAGAGTGTAGAGGCGGCAGGTAGTCTAGTGGTTAGAGTGTAGAGGTGGCAGGTAGCCTAGTGGTTAGAGTGTAGGGGAGGCAGGTAGCCTAGTGGTTAGAGTGTAGAGGTGGCAGGTAGCCTAGTGGTTAGAGTGTAGAGGCGGGCAGCAGGTAGCCTAGTGGTTAGAGTGTAGAGGCGGGCAGCAGGTAGCCTAGTGGTTAGAGTGTAGAGGCGGCAGGTAGCCTAGTGGTTAGAGTGTAGAGGTGGCAGGTAGCCTAGTGGTTAGAGTGTAGAGGTGGCAGGTAGCCTAGTGGTTAGAGTGTAGAGGCGGCAGGTAGTCTAGTGGTTAGAGTGTAGAGGTGGCAGGTAGCCTAGTGGTTAGAGTGTAGGGGAGGCAGGTAGCCTAGTGGTTAGAGTGTAGAGTTGGCAGGTAGCCTAGTGGTTAGAGTGTAGAGGTGGCAGGTAGCCTAGTGGTTAGAGTGTAGATGTGGCAGGTAGCCTAGTGGTTAGAGTGTAGAGGCAGCAGGTAGCCTAGTGGTTAGATTGTAGAGGTGGAAGGTAGCCTAGTGGTTAGAGTGTAGAGGAGGCAGGTAGCCTAGTGGTTAGATTGTAGAGGTGGCAGGTAGCCTAGTGGTTAGAGTGTAGAGGAAGCAGGTAGCCTAGTGGTTAGATTGTAGAGGTGGAAGGTAGCCTAGTGGTTAGAGTGTAGAGGAGGCAGGTAGCCTAGTGGTTAGATTGTAGAGGTGGCAGGTAGCCTAGTGGTTAGAGCGTAGAGGAGGCAGGTAGCCTAGTGGTTAGAGTGTAGAGGAGGCAGGGTAGCCTAGTGGTTAGAGCGTAGAGGAGGCAGGTAGCCTAGTGGTTAGAGTGTAGAGGAGGCAGGTAGCCTAGTGGTTAGATTGTGGAGGTGGCAGGTAGCCTAGTGGTTAGAGTGTAGAGGAGGCAGGTAGCCTAGTGGTTAGAGTGTAGAGGAGGCAGGTAGCCTAGTGGTTAGAGTGTAGAGGTGGCAGGTAGCCTAGTGGTTAGAGTGTAGAGGAGGCAGGTAGCCTAGTGGTTAGAGCGTAGAGGCGGCAGTAGGGCAAGCTTGGATTTTCCAAAAGGTTTTTCCCCAGGTGCATACTGATCTGACTTCAGCGACGTCATTAACAAAATGGCCTCCAACACTCTACTCAGCAAACTGTCAGTCCATCAGAGTGCCATCCATTTTGTCACCAAAGCCCCACCACTGCAACCTGTAGTGGCCCTCGCTACATATTCGTCGCCAAACCCACTGGCACCAGGTCATCTACAAGTCCATGCTAGGTAAAGCTCCGCCTTATCTCAGTTCACTGGTCACGATGGCAACACCCACCCGTAGCACGCGCTCCAGCAGGTATATCTCACTGATCATCCCTAAAGCCAACACCTCTTTGGCCGCCTTTCCTTCCAGTTCTCTGCTGCCTGTGACTGGAACGAATTGCAAAAATAGCTGAAGTTGGAGACATATCTCCCTCATCAACTTCAAACACCAGCTATCTGAGCAGCTAACCGATCGCTGCAGCTGTACATAGTCCATCTGTAAATAGCCCACCCAATCTACCTACCTCATCCCCATACTGTTTTTATTTATTTACTTTTCTGCTCTTTTGCACACCAATATCTCTACCTGTACATGATCATCTGATCATTTATCACTCCAGTGTTAATCTGCTAAATTGTAATTATTCGCCTACCTCCTCATGCCTTTTGCACACAATGTATATAGACTCTTTTTTTCTTTTTTCTACTGTGTTATTGACTTGTTAATTGTTTACTCCATGTGTAACTCTGTGTTGTTGTCTGTTCACACTGCTATGCTTTAGCACATTCTTTTGGAGAGATTGGAAACCCAAATTGGTCTACACGGACAAGTTCTGGCCTGGTTTAGATCTTATCTGTCGGAAAGATATCAGTTTGTCTCTGTGAATGGTTTGTCCTCTTGACAAATCAACTGTAAATTTCGGTGTTCCTCGAGGCTCTGTTTAAGGACCACTATTGTTTTCACTATATATTTTACCTCTTGGGGTTGTCATTCGAAAACATAATGTTAACTTTCACTGCTATGCGGATGACACACAGCTGTACATTTCAATGAAACATGGTGAAGTCCCAATATTGCCCTCGCTAGAAGCATGTGTTTCAGACATAAGGAAGTGGATGGCTGCAAACTTTCTACGTTTAAACTCGGACAAAACAGAGATGCTTGTTCTAGGTCCCAAGAAACAAAGAGATCTTCTGTTGAATCTGACAATTAATCTTGATGGTTGTACAGTCGTCTCAAATAAAACTGTGAAGGACCTCGGTGTTACTCTGGACCCTGATCTCTTTTTTGATGAACATATCAAGACCATTTCGAGGACAGCTTTTTTCCATCTACGTAATATTGCAAAAATCAGAAACTTTCTGTCCAAAAATGATGCAGAAAAATTAATCCATGCTTTTGTCACTTCTAGGTTAGACTACTGCAATGCTCTACTTTCCAGCTACACGGATAAAGCACTAAATAAACTTCAGTTAGTGCTAAATACGGCTGCTAGAATCCTGACTAGAATCCAACAAAATTTTAATCATATTACTCCAGTGCTAGCCTCCCTACACTGGCTTCCTGTCAAGGCTAGGGCTGATTTCAAGGTTTTACTGCTAACCTAAAAAGCATTACATGAACTTGCTCCTACCTATCTTTCCAATTTGGTCCTGCCGTACATACCTACACGTACGCTACGGTCACAAGACGCAGGTCTCCTTACTGCCCCTATAATTTCTAAGCAAACAGCTGGAGGCAGGGCTTTCTCCGATAGAGCTCCATTTTTATGGAATGGTCTGCCAACCCATGTGAGAGACGCACACGCACTCTGTCTCAACTTTAAGTCTTTATTGAAGACTCATCTCTTCAGTGGGTCATATGATTGAGTGCAGTCTGGCCCAGGAGTGTGAAGGTGAACAGAAAGGCTCTGGAGCAACGAACCGCCCTTGCTGTCTCTGCCTGGCCGGTTCCCCTCTTTCCACTGGGATTCTCTGCCTCTAACCCTATTACAGGGGCTGAGTCACTGGCTTACTGGTGCTCTTCCATGTTGTCCCAAGGAGGGGTGCGTCACTTGAGTGGCTTGAGTCTCTGACATGATCTTCCTGTCCGGTTTGGCAACCCCCTTTGGGTTGTGCCGTGGGGGAGATCTTTGTGGGCTATACTCGGCCTTGTCTCAGGATGGTAAGTTGGTGGTTGAAGATATCCCTCTAGGGGTGTGGGGGGCTGTGCTTTGGCAAAGTGGGTGGGGTTATATCCTGCCTGGTTGGCCCTCTCCTGTCTGGGGGTATCGTCAGACGGGGCCACATTGTCTCCTGATCCCTCCTGTCTCAGCCTCCAGTATGTATGCTGCAATAGTTTGTGTCGGGGGCCTCGTGTCAGTCTGTTATATCTGGAGTATTTCTCCTGTCTTATCCGGTGTCAAATCAAATCAAAGTTTATACAACAGGTGTAGTAGACCTTACAGTGAAATGCTGAATACAACAGGTGTAGTAGACCTTACAGTGAAATGCTGAATACAACAGGTGTAGTAGACCTTACAGTGAAATGCTGAATAGAACAGGTGTAGTAGACATTACAGTGAAATGCTGAATACAACAGGTGTAGTAGACCCTAGTTAAATGCTGAATACAACAGGTGTAGTAGACCTTAGTGAAATGCTGAATACAACAGGTGTAGTAGACCTCACAGTGAAATGCTGAATACAACAGGTGTAGTAGACCTTACAGTGAAATGCTGAATACAACAGGTGTAGTAGACCTCACAGTGAAATGCTGAATACAACAGGTGTAGTAGACCTTACAGTGAAATGCTGAATACAACAGGTGTAGTAGACCTTACAGTGAAATGCAGAATACAACAGGTGTAGTAGACCCTAGTTAAATGCTGAATACAACAGGTGTAGTAGACCTTACAGTGAAATGCTGAATACAACAGGTGTAGTAGACCTTACAGTGAAATGCTTACTTACAGGCTCTAACCAACAGTGCAAAAAAGGTGTTAGGTGAACAATAGGTAAGTAAAGAAATAAAACAACAGCTAAAGACAGTCTTATGGCTTGGGGGGTAAAAACTGTTGAGAAGCCTTTTGGTCCTAGACTTGGTGCTCCGGTACCACTTGCCATGCGGTAGTAGAGAGAACAGTCTATGACTGGGGTGGCTGGGGTCTTTGACCATTTTTAGGGCCTTCCTCTGACACCGCTTTGTGTAGATGGCAGGAAGCTAAGCCCCAGTGATGTACTGGGCCGCCCGCACTACCCTCTGTAGTGCCTTGCGGTCGGAGGCCGAGCAGTTGCTGTACCAGGCAGTGATTCAACCAGTCAGGATGCTCTCGATGTTGCAGCTGTAGAACCTTTTGAGGATCTCAGGACCCATGCCAAATCCTGTGTGAAATTAAGATATCTCTCTCTTTTTTTTCTTTCTCGGAGGACCTGAGCCACAGGATCATGCCTCAGGACAACCTGGCCTGAAGACTCATTATTGTCCCAAGTCCACCTGGTCGTGCTGCTGCTCCAGTTTCAACTGTTCTGCCTGCGGCTATGGAACCCTGACCTGTTCACCGGATGTGCTACCTGTCCCAGACCTGCTGTTTTCAACTCTCTAGAGACAGCAGGAGCAGTAGAGATAGTCTGAATGATCGGCTATGAAAAAAGCCAACTGACATTTACTCCTGAGGTGAAAACCTGTTGCACCCTCGACAACTACTGTGATTATTATTATCT
>NC_060195.1:40000-300000 GCF_021184085.1 Oncorhynchus gorbuscha | reverse complement strand
GCTACTACGACAATTCATTAATGAATCCTACTATTGGTAATATTGTAAGTATCCATTGTCAGAATTATTCATTATTTGCATTATACATCAAACATGCCGGCAATAATTTTATGATCGCAATGACCAAAAAGCCACTAATCAATGTGTAGTCTAGTTCTGTCTCAGACCCTAACCAGGCTGAGGGGTTAGACCCTAACCAGGCTGAGGGGTTAGACCCTAACCAGGCTGAGGGGTTACTCAGACCCTAACCAGGCTGAGGGGTTACTCAGACCCTAACCAGGCTGAGGGGTTACTCAGACCCTAACCAGGCTGAGGGGTTACTCAGACCCTAACCAGGCTGAGGGGTTACTCAGACCCTAACCAGGCTGAGGGGTTAGACCCTAACCAGGCTGAGGGGTTACTCAGACCCTAACCAGGCTGAGGGGTTACTCAGACCCTAACCAGGCTGAGGGGTTACTCAGACCCTAACCAGGCTGAGGGGTTAGACCCTAACCAGGCTGAGGGGTTAGACCCTAACCAGGCTGAGGGGTTAGACCCTAACCAGGCTGAGGGGTTACTCAGACCCTAACCAGGCTGAGGGGTTACTCAGACCCTAACCAGGCTGAGGGGTTACTCAAACCCCAACCAGGCTGAGGGGTTACTCAGACCCTAACCAGGCTGAGGGGTTAGACCCTAACCAGGCTGAGGGGTTACTCAGACCCTAACCAGGCTGAGGGGTTACTCAGACCCTAACCAGGCTGAGGGGTTACTCAGACCCTAACCAGGCTGAGGGGTTACTCAGACCCTAACCAGGCTGAGGGGTTACTCAGACCCTAACCAGGCTGAGGGGTTACTCAGACCCTAACCAGGCTGAGGGGTTACTCAGACCCTAACCAGGCTGAGGGGTTAGACCCTAACCAGGCTGAGGGGTTAGACCCTAACCAGGCTGAGGGGTTAGACCCTAACCAGGCTGAGGGGTTACTCAGACCCTAACCAGGCTGAGGGGTTACTCAAACCCCAACCAGGCTGAGGGGTTACTCAGACCCTAACCAGGCTGAGGGGTTACTCAGACCCTAACCAGGCTGAGGGGTTACTCAGACCCTAACCAGGCTGAGGGGTTACTCAGACCCTAACCAGGCTGAGGGGTTACTCAGACCCTAACCAGGCTGAGGGGTTACTCAGACCCTAACCAGGCTGAGGGGTTAGACCCTAACCAGGCTGAGGGGTTAGACCCTAACCAGGCTGAGGGGTTAGACCCTAACCAGGCTGAGGGGTTACTCAGACCCTAACCAGGCTGAGGGGTTACTCAAACCCCAACCAGGCTGAGGGGTTACTCAGACCCTAACCAAGCTGAGGGGTTACTCAGACCCTAACCAGGCTGAGGGGTTACTCAGACCCTAACCAGGCTGAGGGGTTACTCAGACCCTAACCAGGCTGAGGGGTTACTCAGACCCTAACCAGGCTGAGGGGTTACTCAGACCCTAACCAGGCTGAGGGGTTACTCAGACCCTAACCAGGCTGAGGGGTTACTCAGACCCTAACCAGGCTGAGGGGTTAGACCCTAACCAGGCTGAGGGGTTACTCAGACCCTAACCAGCCAATGACTGTAGGAATATAATATATATATATATATATTATAACCAGTTCCCCAGTAGGTTAGATCCCATTATCCAAAAGGATTCAATCATGATTAGGTCATCACATTAAACTCCACCCAGGTATCTTCAATCCCCCTGGGTTTTGCCAATTTGTAAGTCGCTCTGGATAAGAGCGTCTGCTAAATGACTTAAATGTAAATGTAAATGTTTTCTTGATGAATTGCTGCCAATGATCTTTAATTCTCTCTTTCTAACCACAGTATTGTAGGACGTCCCAAATGGCAACATATTCCCTGTATAGTGCACTTCTTTTGACCAGGGCCCATAGAGTTCTGGTCCATAGCTGTGCACTATATGGGAAAGAGGGTGCCATTCGGGACGCGTGTAAGACTCCCCGTAGTGACGGCGCGTTCTATAATGACACTAAACCTTCCTTTATCTAATGAATGTATCTTCCTCCACAGACCATCACATTGTGGTGCGGATGTCAACGCTGTTTTCCCATTCATTCATAAGTAAGCAATCATAATTTTACAAGCGATTGTTTTACAAAACAATTCATAAGAAAAGCCTGTTTTTAGGTCTCTAGCTGAAGATCGACAAACTCATATTCACATGGAAAACCGTAGTTTTAGAGGTAGGATACACGTAAAAATGAATTGCCTATTCATTAGCTTAGGAAATCAAAAACAACTTCATAACTCAATTTTTCTTTTTAGGTGTTTTTTAATTGACCAAGCACCAGGGCCAATCAGCTGTAGAAACAAAAACTTCTGTCATATCAGACTATGATGTCAGTGAATATGAGAATGAAGTTGTCCCGCTGAGTTGGAGAACACTTATTTGAACTTAGCTAATTAAAACTAACAAAATATATAGTATTCCTAAAATAATGGGTTATTATCCTAGTCCACATCTGTTACAAAACAACACACGATAAAGATACTATCAGAATCCCCACACCAACCTCCCCAGATGTGCGTGTTGCCGGGATAAACTTTTGACTGCGCTATATCCAAAACGGTCTGATAATCGAACAAAGCGCCTTTCTCCACTTACCTGAAGAAGCAGCGATCCCAAACCAAATCCGACAGAAACACGTCAAATCTCTCTTCATTTCCAATTCTCCAGTCCTGCGAAGGTTTAACCGGTTATTATTTTTACTACAAAACGTCGCGTGTTTGACTGCAAGAGCCGCAGAGAGAAAGGGGTCAAATAAAACTCGGTGAGGGATAACGGGACAAACTCAGGTGCGCGTGGAAGTGGGAAGCGGTGACTGTCATTAGAACCGCACGGGGAGGATGTGCTGGGTGAAATGGAGAAAACTAAAATAAACCTTTTCCTATTTTCCTGTTTTTAAAAAAACCAAAGGATGAATCAAGTCCTGAATGGACCCACAATGGTTTCCTTTTCCCTCGCTCGTGACTGGCACGCACACATAGGACACACACACGGGCACACGCACACACACGCCACTCTCGTTCATAAAACAGGCTAAGCCTTCCAGTCACCGTGGAGGAATCCCACGAGAAATGTCCTTCCTGGAGTGAAGATGTAATCCCAACACTATATTATTACCACGTTAGACTGCTTCATTTAACTGGTATGTCACTGTTGCTTCTCTTGAAATCCAACACTGCACACAGCCAAGTAATTTACCAATTCACAATTTTCAACTTTAACCTGAGACATACATAGGCGAGTTAATGACAGTTATATCCTTGACTCAGTCTCCTCCATTTATAAAGAATTGTAAAGAATTACACAATTTCCCAAATTCAACTTGTACTTTTTGACATTTAAAATCGTTAATGGAAGTTTTATCCTTTACTTGATTTAATCCCCTTTCAGGATCATATGAAAACAATGCAAATTTAGCAGAATTGAAAACTTGCTTTAATGGTTAACAATATACAATTAGATTCTGGTAAGGTCAAGCCACAAACAAATATGTCTGCCAATATCAATTTCAGCCTCAGAGATCTTTAAGTCCCTTAGAGATGCTACAGTGCATTCGGAAAGTATTCAGACGCCTTTCCCTTATTCCACATTTTGTTAAGTTACAGCCTTATTCTAAAATCTATACAATACACCCCCCCCCCTCATCAATCTACACACAATACCCCATAATGACAAAGTGAAAACAGGGTTTTAGACATCTTTGCAAATGTATTTAAAAAATTAATTTAAAAAATAGCTTTTCTACATAGTTATTCAGGCCCTTTGCTATGAGACTCGAAATTGAGCTCAGGTGCATCCTGTTTCCATTGATCATCCTTGACATATTTCTACAATTTGATTGGAGTCCACCTGTGGGAAATTACATTGATTGGACATGATTTGGAAAGGCACACAACTGTCGATATAAGGTCTCATCGTTGACAGTGCATGTCAGAGCAAAAAACAAGAAACGAGGTCGAAGAAGGAATGGTCCGTAGAGCTCCGAGACAGGATTGTGTCGAGGCACAGATCTGGGGAAGGGGTACCAAAACATTTCTGCAGCATTGAAGGTCCCCAAGAACACAGTGGCCTCCATTTTCAAGGTTCATCTTCCAACAGGACAACGACCCTAAGCACCAAGCCAAGACAACACAGGAGTGACTTCGGGACAAGTCTCTGAATGTCCTTGAGTGGCCCAGCCAGAGCCTGGACCTGAAAACGATCAAACATGTCTGGAGAGACCTGAAAATAGCTCTGCAGCAACACTCCCCATCCAACCTGACAGAGCTTGAGAGGTTCTGCAGAGAAGAATGTGAGAAACTCCCCAGATACAGGTGTGCCAAGCTTGTAGCGTCATACCCAAGAAGACTTGAGGCTGTAATCACTGCCAAAGGTGCTTCAACAAATTACTGAGTAAAGGGTCTGAATACTTATGTAAGGGTGATAATTCAAATATATATATATATATATATAAATTAGCAAAAAATCTACAAACCAGTTTTTTCTTTGTCATTATTGGGTGTTGTGTATATTGAGGGGGGAAAACTAATTAATCAATTTTAGAATAAGGCTGTAACGTAACAACATGTGGAATAAGGGAAAGGGGTCTGAATACTTTCTGAATGCTCTGTATATGTTTCTTCCATGCATGAGAACATGTTTCCACCCAATAACACGACTGACGGACACACAAACTACCTCTTACAGACGGACAAGGCTCCGCTGATAGCCCGGTGTAGCAGTGGTAAGGCGTTGGGACGGCTGTATGTAGGCCTTAACAGTTTGTGGACACCGTTTGTCACCGTTAGAATACAATTCATGTATTTTTTATTTTTTTAGTGTTGTGGCTTTGCATCACCAAGTGTTTTGTTTTCTGTTTGCCCCCACAAAGATTTTAAAAAGCCACTGGACTTATTAATGACCCAAGCCCAGCTCAGTTAATCCCCACCTTTGTGTCACTGAGTTGTCATAATGCTTCAGTAAATGTACATTATCCCAGGTGCGTTGGTAGACACAATGTAAGTAACCTAATGTATGTCCCTCTAACGGCCCTAAAAGCCTCTGCTGATTATACAGCTATTGTCTGATGCACTATTGTAAAGTGACTGTTCCACTGGATGTCATAAGGTGAATGCACCAATTTGTAAGTCGCTCTGGATAAGAGCGTCTGCTAAATGACTTAAATGTAATGTAATGTAAATGTCTGCAGTAATCATGTGCCAATAGACCAATAATACTGTAAGCCAGGCGGCGGTGTGCTCTAGTAGGAAATCCACTTTGTGCAGCTCACCTTGCACTAATGTAACAGTATAACTTCCATCCGTCCCCTCGCCCCAACCCGGGCTCGAACCAGGGACCCTCTGCACACATAGACAACTGACACCCACAAAGCATCGTTACCCATCGCTCCACAAAAGCCGCGGCCCTTGCAGAGCAAGGGGAACAACTACTTCAAGGTCTCAGAGCGAGTGACGTCACCGATTGAAACGCTAACTAGCTAGCCATTTCACATCGGTTACACGAACATAAATAACATTAGCATGTCTACTTCTGCTAAGGCTCCCCGTAAAGCAACAAAAACAATCAAGCATCCCAGAAAAAATGTAAAAATTATCCACATTAACATATGGAGACTGTGGGTGGGTGTCTGAGCTGTAAATACAAATAAACTATCACCAGCCCCTATATCACTATAGACTATCACCAGCCCCTATATCACTATAGACTATCACCAGCCCCTATATCACTATAGACTATCACCAGCCCCTATATCACTATAGACTATCACCAGCCCCTATATCACTATAGACTATCACCAGCCCCTATATCACTATAGACTATCACCAGCCCCTATATCTCTATAGACTATCACCAGCCCCTATATCACTATAGACTATCACCAGCCCCTATATCACTATAGACTATCACCAGCCCCTATATCACTATAGACTATCACCAGCCCCTATATCACTATAGACTATCACCAGCCCCTATATCACTATAGACTATCACCAGCCCCTATATCACTATAGACTATCACCAGCCCCTATATCACTATAGACTATCACCAGCCCCTATATCACTACAGACTATCACCAGCCCCTATATCACTATAGACTATCACCAGCCCCTATATCACTACAGACTATCACCAGCCCCTATATCACTATAGACTATCACCAGCCCCTATATCACTATAGACTATCACCAGCCCCTATATCACTATAGACTATCACCAGCCCCTATATCACTATAGACTAGACTATCACCAGGCCCTATACCACTATAGACTATCACCAGCCCCTATACCACTATAGACTATCACCAGCCCCTATACCACTATAGACTATCACCAGCCCCTATATCACTATAGACTATCACCAGCCCCTATATCACTATAGACTATCACCAGCCCCTATACCACTATAGACCATCACCAGCCCCTATACCACTATAGACCATCACCAGCCCCTATACCACTATAGACCATCACCAGCCCCTATATCACTATAGAGTCTATAGTGATATAGGGGCTGGTGATAGTCTATAGTGATATAGGGGCTGGTGATAGTCTATAGTATAGACTATCACCAGCCCCTATATCACTATAGACTATCACCAGTCCCTATATTACTATAGACTATCACCAGCCCCTATATAATAATAATAATAATATATGCCATTTAGCAGACGCTTTTATCATATCACTATAGACTATTACCAGCCCCTATATCACTATAGACTATCACCAGCCCCTATACCACTATAGACTATCACCAGCCCCTATACCACTATAGACTATCACCAGCCCCTATACCACTATAGACTATCACCAGCCCCTATATCACTATAGACTATCACCAGCCCCTATATCACTATAGACTATCACCAGCCCCTATACCACTATAGACCATCACCAGCCCCTATCTCACTATAGACTATCACCAGCCCCTATCTCACTATAGACTATCACCAGCCCCTATATCACTATAGACTATCACCAGCCCCTATATCACTATAGACTATCACCAGCCCCTATATCACTATAGACTATCACCAGCCCCTATATCACTATAGACTATCACCAGCCCCTATATCACTATAGACTATCACCAGCCCCTATATCACTATAGACTATCACCAGCCCCTATATCACTATAGACTATCACCAGCCCCTATATCACTATAGACTATCACCAGCCCCTATATCACTATAGACTATCACCAGCCCCTATATCACTATAGACTATCACCAGCCCCTATATCACTATAGACTATCACCAGCCCCTATATCACTATAGACTATCACCAGCCCCTATATCACTATAGACTATCACCAGCCCCTATATCACTATAGACTATCACCAGCCCCTATATCACTATAGACTATCACCAGCCCCTATATCACTATAGACTATCACCAGCCCCTATATCACTATAGACTATCACCAGCCCCTATATCACTATAGACTATCACCAGCCCCTATATCACTATAGACTATCACCAGCCCTACATCTAATGGGGATCCATAATAAACCCCAGGAAGAATAGCAGTCGCCTACAAATACAAATGCTCACGCACACAGCCGCACGCGTGGGAATAATCTCAGAAGCATCATTAATTATCACTACGGATGGCATATCACGTGGCATCAAGCTAATAAAACACATTCGACAGTTACCACCACCACCACCACCACCCCCCCCCCTCCTCCTCTTCCTCAGGGACTTGTTGGGGTGTGAATGGGAAACATGCACTAAGAGCCGGACCAGTTCTGTGTAACCAGAGCCCATATTAGTGCATTGAATAGGGAGCCAGTTGGAACACAAGCCTGCTATCAGCTGTATATTAGAGGAAGATACAGGACATCTGGAAGTGGCTAACATTCTGTAGTAAAACACACACAGGCCTGCTCACGGGGTAACACACACACACAGGCCTGCTCACGGGGTAACACACACACACAGGCCTGCTTACGGGGTAACACACACACACAGGCCTGCTCACGGGGTAACACACACACACAGGCCTGCTCACGGGGTAACACACACACACAGGCCTGCTCACGGGGTAACACACACACACAGGCCTGCTCACGGGGTAACACACACACACAGGCCTGCTCACGGGGTAACACACACACACAGGCCTGCTCACGGGGTAACACACACACACAGGCCTGCTCACGGGGTAACACACACACACAGGCCTGCTCACGGGGTAACACACACACACAGGCCTGCTCACGGGGTAACACACACACACAGGCCTGCTCACGGGGTAACACACACACACAGGCCTGCTCACGGGGTAACACACACACACAGGCCTGCTCACGGGGTAACACACACACACAGGCCTGCTCACGGGGTAACACACACACACAGGCCTGCTCACAGGGTAACACACACACACAGGCCTGCTCACAGGGTAACACACACACACAGGCCTGCTCAGGGGGTAACACACACACACAGGCCTGCTCAGGGGGTAACACACACACACACAGGCCTGCTCACGGGGTAACACACACACACATAGGCCTGCTCACAGGGTAACACACACAGGCCTGCTCACAGGGTAACACACACAGGCCTGCTCACAGGGTAACACACACACACACACAGGCCTGCTCACGGGGTAACACACACACACAGGCCTGCTCACAGGGTAACACACACAGACAGGCCTGCTCACGGGGTAACACACACAGACAGGCCTGCTCACGGGGTAACACACACAGGCCTGCTCACAGGGTAACACACACAGGCCTGCCCACGGGGTAACACACACACAAATCAAATCAAATTTTCTTTGTCACATACACATGGTTAGCAGATGTTAATGCAAGTGTAGCGAAATGCTTGTGCTTCTAGTTCCGACAATGCAGTGATAACCAACAAGTAATCTAACTAACAATAAGGGGATAAAGAACATGTACATAAGGATATATGAATGAGTGATGGTACACACACACACACACACACACACACACACACACACACACACACAGGAATCGTAAACTTTCGTCTGTGTGTGTGAAATCCTGTGATACTTGGTAATTACAGGGTGGTGTGTGTGTGTGTGTTTGCCTTGTCCTTCAGCATCACGCTCCAGACGAGCTGTTCAGGGCTCACTGAGCCATGACACCAAACTGACCAGAACACCACACCCATAAGTGATGCAGGGGGGAACCACACCCAGAAATGATGCAGGGGGGAACCACACCCAGAAGTGATGCAGGGGGGAACCACACCCAGAAGTGATGCAGGGGTGGAACCACACCCAGAAATGATGCAGGGGGGAACCACACCCAGAAGTGATGCAGGGGGGAACCACACCCAGAAGTGATGCAGGGGGAACCACACCCAGAAGTGATGCAGGGGGAACCACACCCAGAAGTGATGCAGGGGGAACCACACCCAGAAGTGATGCAGGGGGAACCACACCCAGAAGTGATGCAGGGGGGAACCACACCCAGAAGTGATGCAAGGGGGAACCACACCCAGAAGTGATGCAAGGGGGAACCACACCCAGAAGTGATGCAAGGGGGAACCACACCCAGAAGTGATGCAAGGGGGAACCACACCCAGAAGTGATGCAAGGGGGAACCACACCCAGAAGTGATGCAGGGGGAACCACACCCAGAAGTGATGCAGGGGGAACCACACCCAGAAGTGATGCAGGGGGAACCACACCCAGAAGTGATGCAAGGGGGGAACCACACCCAGAAGTGATGCAAGGGGGAACCACACCCAGAAGTGATGCAGGGGGAACCACACCCAGAAGTGATGCAAGGGGGGAACCACACCCAGAAGTGATGCAAGGGGGGAACCACACCCAGAAGTGATGCAGGGGGGAACCACACCCAGAAGTGATGCAGGGGGGTACCACACCCAGAAACTGTATCCCCTAGTAGCAGCCTGGAGGTCTGATCCTTACTGTCACTGTATCCCCTAGCAGCAGCCTGGAGGTCTGATCCTTACTGTCACTGTATCCCCTAGCAGCAGCCTGGAGGTCTGATCCTTACTGTCACTGTATCCCCTAGCAGCAGCCTGGAGGTCTGATGCTTACTGTCACTGTATCCCCTAGCAGCAGCCTGGAGGTCTGATCCTTACTGTCACTGTCCTGGCCATCATATTTGACTTTTTGTTCCAGCACCTATTGCCCCAGATCTGGTACCTCTCGCAATGTTGATTTATTAATTATTTCACTGTTCGCACTGTAGACATTCTAGTTCAAGCAATCCGCGTTGAATCAAGTTGCCTCCTCGTCATGTCTCCCACCCCCCAGAAAGACCATCATGTAAAAGCACAGTGATCCTTCTGTGTAATCATCCTATCCTGCCACACTGATGTCAGACCTGCTCTCTTAGTTGTACATAGGAGGTTATGGGGAGGGCCGGTGTCCTAAGTAACTGATCTTGACACAGGTCTTGGTGGTGAACTAGTGAAGAGGTCCCTACGTAATCACGTCACGTAGTCTAGTAGTCTCCATGCTGAATTGGAAACGTGGGAAAGCCATATAAAAAAAATGGATAAGAAAAGTGTATTTTGTAAATGCAAATTACTTAAAAATCTTACGTGATTTTCTGGATTTTTGTTTTAGATTCCATCAGTCACAGTTGAAGTGTACCTATGATATAAATTACAGACCTCTACATGCTTTGTAAGTAGGAAAACCTGCAAAAATCAGCAGCAGTGTATCAAATACTTGTTCTCCCCACTGTTTATTATCATGTGTGTTCTGCTGTAGCCTACATTGATTTATTTTATTGGAAATTATATTCTGATATGTAAAAAGTATATGAAATGTGGTTCTTGTATGCCCTCATACTCAGCTGTGGGGTTTACAGAGTCTTGCAGAAGTATTCACCCCCATGGCATTTTTCTTATTTTGTTGCACAGAGCTGGGCTTTACGGAAGAATGGCTAGAAAAAAAGCCATTGCCTAAAGAAAATAAATAAATAAACAGGTTCGGTTCACCAAAAGGCATGTGGGAGACTCCCCAAACATGTGGAACAAAGTACTTAGCGATTTCCTTGATGGCCAAAAAGCTAAGTCTGACGCAAACCCAGCACCTCTTATCAAACTGGTCAGAATTGAAGGATGGTGCCAAATACAGGGAAATTGAGGGAAACCTGTTTCAGTCTTCCAGAGATTTGAGACTGGGACGGAGGTTCACCTTCCAGCAGGAGAACGTCCCTAAGCATAGTGCTAAAGCAACATTCGAGTGGTTTAAGGGGAAACATTTCAATGTCTTGGAATGTCAAAGCTCAGACCTCAATACAATTAAGAATCTGTGGAATGACTTAAAGATTGCTGTACACCAGCAGAACCCATCTAACTTGAAGGAGCTGGAGAAGTTTTGCCTTGAAGAATGGGAGAAAATCCCAGAGGCTAGAAGTGCCAAGCTTATAGAGACCTACCCCAAGAGACTTGCAGCTGTAATTGCTGCAAAAGGTGGCCCAATTGTTTTTTAAATATTTTTTTATTCCAGGTTGTAAGGCAACGAATTAGGGAAAATGGCAGGGGGGGGGGGGGGGTCTGAACATCCACTGTAGTGGATGTTCTGCAGTAGACTAAAAATGTCCCTGTACACTGGTGTCTAGAAAATGAGGCTCTAATAAATGTGGTCTTGTGTAACTGCCCCACAGCTATACTCAAGTATGTGGGTATACTGCAGTGACGTCTAAAATGCTGGGAATTAATCAGCACCTTGGAGTTCTGTCTGTTTCACCCCCATAGACAGTAGGCTACTTTGAGAGTTCTGTTTCACCCCCATAGACAGTAGGCTACTTGGAGAGTTCTGTTTCACCCCCCATAGACAGTAGGCTACTTGGAGACTTCTGTTTCACCCCCATAGACAGTAGGCTACTTGGAGAGTTCTGTTTCACCCCCATAGATAGTAGGCTACTTGGAGAGTTCTGTTTCACCCCCATAGACAGTAAACAGCCATGTAGCCTGTCGTTGTGTTTGACTATTTTTCTCAAGGTGTTCCGGGAACCTCTGATAAACCTCCCCTTCTCGCACTTACTGTGTGTTCCAGGACCACCCAAATCTACAAATGAAGCACTGCTGGCAATCCTGCACAGTGCCATCCATAACCCCCCCCCGGGGCTGGTTAGTTACCCAGCTAGAAGGCTGCAGGCCTAATCCCCAACCCTCCATCCTGCAGTGTGTTTGTGTGACCTCTGACCCTTGCAAGAGGAAACAGGAAGTGGCTGAGCGGTATGTTAGAGGAGATAACTGGAGGTGCAACCTCGCTCGGTGACTGGCAGGGGGATGTCAGGGACACAACACACTTCCTCCCCCAGGTGCACTGTGCTAACCCCGACGACAACAGAGACTCGTGAACAGAGGAAATCGTATATATAATTCATTCATTAAATTGTCAGTTTGTCAAAAGTTACTCACCACTCCACTATTTTCAGACGAGCTGCATATGACAAAGGGGTTGGCAGTGAAAAAAAATACAATCGCTGTTAATCATTTGACAGAGGACACTCATTTAAAAACCATTGGCTCAATCTGTAATTCTCAGACAAAAATCTGTGTTGCAGTACTCAGAGATCTGAAAGCTGAACACCATAGACACAAGACATAAGTGTTTGATTTGGTTCATTGTTTATTGTCAATGACACCACCCCTCCCCCCCTCAAAAAAAGTCCTTTCTCTGATTACAATAAAATCCGTCCTTCATGTAATCTGATGAGCAGAGATTGATTGAGATCTGTAAAAATGTGTAGTATTCAGATTAGGGAAAAATAATGATCGCAAAGAACTCAAAAACAAAATTTAAAAGTACTGTGATGAAAACACTTTTAAATATTTAACCGATTAAAAATAGAGATCACATAAAATGGTGAGAAGGTATAACGTAAGCCCTGATGAGAAAGCAGGGGGATTTAAAGGTGGTGTAATTATGGTATATATATATATATATATATCTCAATATCTACAGTGACTCTTAAAACCACAGGAGGAAACATCCACTAAATGGACAACGGGCCCCATTTTGTCAAAAGAGCAACAGGCATATGGCCGAAACTTAAAAGATGCACTATGCAGGAAGTCGCTCTGCCATTTCCTGGCTTCTAAAACTCTAGTAGTTTGCCTAATTCCAGTTTATGTGACAAAATAAGGTAGTATAGTGTAGAGAATCATTGTACCATCTAAACCACTGTGAAATAGATTTTCCATAACCAAAAATATTGTCGTTACAGCTTTTTGAAGCTGGTGTAACAAAACCGAAAGCAAAAGTCACACGAAAGAAAATCAACTTCAGCATAGAAAATCAACTTCAGCATAGAAATATCACACATCTTAAACAAGTCTAAAAAGTGTAAGTAGAATGAAATATCTATAACTCACATTTCTGTGAGAATTTGGTCACCCAAAAAGTACACATAGCCACTAAAGCAGAATTTATTACAATATTTCTATTACTCCTTTATAAATGAGACCACGTTAAGATTCCCATGATACATCATGCTGATGAGACCACATTATGATTCCCATGATGCATCATGCTGATGATACCACATTATGATTCCCATGATTCATCATGCTGATGAGACCACGTTATGATTCCCATGATGCATCATGCTGATGAGACCACGTTATGATTCCCATGATGCATCATGCTGATGAGACCACGTTATGATTCCCATGATGCATCATGCTGATGAGACCATGTTATGATTCCCGTGATGCATCATGCTGATGAGACCACGTTATGATTCCCATGATGCATCATGCTGATGAGACCATGTTATGATTCCCATGATGCATCATGCTGATGAGACCACGTTATGATTCCCATGATGCATCATGCTGATGAGACCACGTTATGATTCCCATGATACATCATGCTGATGAGACCACGTTATGATTCCCATGATGCATCATGCTGATAAGTCCTGGCGATGAGACATTTACTATAGCAACTGTTCCATTGCAAAACCCTTTGGAAGTAAATGCCTCAGAGCAATGAAGTGATACGGAGCGTTTTAGTGATTTAGACTTGGGAAGCTCAAACAGACACTTTAGGCAAACTATTACAGCAACTGGCAAATCAAGAGCCAAGGATCAGAGAAAACCCATCTCAAAACACACCAGTCAGGACCAAGAGGAGCATTATGGGATATGGTTTCTGACTGTAGTCATTGATACACCAGTCTTCTACACACGTGTCCTAACGGGTCAGGTCAACAGGAGGATATGTGCAGCTGCTGTATGGGCTGTGGTTTCTGGTTAGTATCATTGACACACCTGTCCTAATGGGCTGTGGTTTCTGGTTAGTATCATTGACACACCTGTCCTAACGGGACAGGTCAACAGGAGGATAGTGCAGCAGCAGCTGTATGGGCTGTGGTTTCTGGTTAGTATCATTGACACACCTGTCCTAACGGGACAGGTCAACAGGAGGATAGTGCAGCAACTGTATGGGCTGTGGTTTCTGGTTAGTATCATTGACACAGGGACTGAAGAAGGGCAACACTCTGCCCCTGGGGCCGTTGCTAAAGGAGTACAGGAGACTCATGTCATCAGCGTTGTAGAAGGACACCTTCCTCTCATCACAGTCCAGGAACACCCCTATCCTCTGGGGAGAACACCCAACCTGCAGGACACAACATGGAGGAGAGAGAAACAACCAGATGTTATCAGGTGAAGCTGGATCAATGTTAAATTAAAGAGCCACTTCAGCTCCAATAATCCATGGGTCACACATACACTTAGGAAGAAAAAAAAAGTTCCAAAACAGTTCTAGGTGGAACCCAAAACAGTTCTAGGTGGAACCCAAAACAGTTCTAGGTGGAACCCAAAACAGTTCTAGGTGGAACCCAAAACAGTTCTCCAGTGGGGACAGCCGAAGAAGAGTCAACACTTGAGTTTCACTAAACCCTGAAGTGTCACTACTGTAGCGCAGAGGATCCCACCTGGAGACGTGTCCAGGGCTGTGTGCCTGCAGAGTACTGGTCTCCCTCTCTCAGTCGTAGGGTCCAGTAACCGCTCTCAGGACTCAGCTTGACCCGGGCCTGGCGGTCAACCCTCTCCGACGCCACACCCAGGTCCCACTTGGCCTTGCTGCCCACTCCTACCTAGGAGGGATAGATATTAGTAAATAAATACCACAATACAATATCCTGTAATAGAATAAACAGAGACTGGTGTCCTGTACATCAAGCTGTCTCAAATCAAATTTTATTAGTCACATGCGTCAGACATGGAAACGCTGACTTACAAGCATGCTGTTGAAAAAAAATAATTAAAGAGCAGCATTAAAATAACAGGGAGGCACCGGTACAGAGTCAGTGTGGAGGCTATATACAGGGGGTACCGGTACAGAGTCAATGTGGAGGCTATATACAGGGGTACCGGTACAGAGTCAATGTGGAGGCTACAGAGTCAATGTGGAGGCTATATACAGGGGGTACCAGTACAGAGTCAATGTGGAGGCTATATACAGGGGGTACCAGTACAGAGTCAATGTGGAGGCTATATACAGGGGGTACCAGTACAGAGTCAATGTGGAGACTATATACAGGGGGTACTGGTGCAGAGTCAATGTGGAGGCTATATACAGGGGGTACCAGTACAGAGTCAAAGTGGAGGCTATATACAGGGTGTTACGGTACAGAGTCAATGTGGAGGCTATATACAGGGGGTACCGGTACAGAGTCAATGTGGAGGCTATATACAGGGTATTAAGGTACAGAGTCAATGTGGAGGCTATATACAGGGTGTTACGGTACAGAGTAAATGTGGAGGCTATATACAGAGGGTGCCGGTACAGAGTCAGTGTGGAGGCTATATGCAGGGGGTACCGGTACAGAGTCAATGTGGAGTCTATATACAGGGGGCACCGGTTAGTTGAGGTAATTGAGGTAATATGTACATGTAGGATGAGTTAAAGTGACTATGTATAGATATATAGATAACAGAGTAGCAGTGGTGTAAAAGAGGGGGAGGGGGGGGGCAATGCAGATAGTCTGGGGAGCCATTTGATTGGGCAGAAACAGGAGATAGACTAGGGTCCTGAAAATCAAGCTATCACACTACAGCAACAGGAGATATTCAGTCTCAGACAAGGCTTACTTTACAATAAAAAGCCACTTTAAAATGTGCAGTTGTGTCAGACCAAAGCTGTTGGTAGAGAATTTGATGTTCATGTCGAGGAGGATCTCTGTCGGTAATAAAGCCCTTTTGTTGAAAAAAAAAAAACCTCATTCTGATTTATATTTATATCCCCATTAGTTTCCTGCCGAGGCAGCAGATTTTTCTTCCAGTGGCTGGCCGGGCCTATGCCCTTCCAGGCACAGACATAGCTATACCCCTGACCAGTCGTGAAATCCATAGATTAAGTCCTAATGAATTTATTTAAAATTCACTGATTTTATTATAAACTAAAATCAGTAAAAAATTGCTGCATTTCAATTTTTTTTTAAAGTATTATATTTAACAAAAATAGAGTGTGTGTGTATCTCCGCAGAAACTACACAAATTCAGGTGTGCCAATACCCAAGAAGACTCGAGGCTGTAATTACTGCCAAAGGTGCTTCAACAAAGTACTGAGTAAAGGGTCTGAATAATTATGTAAATGTAATATGCATTTTTCTTTTTTATACATTTGCACAAATTTCTAGCCTGTTTTTGCTTCGTCATTTTTGGTGTGTAGATTGAGGGAAAAAAAATATTTAATCCATTTTAGAAAAAGGCTGTAACGTAACAAAATGTGGAAAAAGTCAAGGGGTCTGAATACTCCCACGAATATACCACCCTACCTCCCAGTAGTGGCGTCCATCTTGGAAGCCCTGAGCCCCCAGCACGTTGACAGACTGTAGGAACCTCTTAGGGTTGGGCTGGTAGGGGTTCATGCTATCACAGTCTACTGCGATGGTTCTATCTCTGGATACGTAGACACTGGGGTGGGCCGTGTCCACGTCGAACGTTACCGGGGCCGGACCTGAGGGGAGAGGGGTTACATTAAGGTTCAACGCTTTTAGATCACCTTTATGTTCACAGGGACGTCAACCATGAGGCCCAGGTCTCTTTTCCCCAGTGAGCCCCGAAGAGAACTACACAGAAAAATGAAAAACAACCCTAGGACATATTTAATAATATCCTCTTTGGGATAGGGGGCAGTATATGACATTCGGATGAAAAGCGAGCCCAAAGTAAATTACTCGGGCCCAGAAGCTAGCATATTATGGTAGATTTGAAAAAATAAAATAATGTCTGAGTATAACAGAACTGATATGGCAGGCAAAACCCTGAGGACAAACCATCCAAAAACATATTTCAGCCTACCATCCGTTTCCAATGGCTGTAGTTCCTAGGGCTTCCACTAGATGTCAGTCTTTAGAAAGTGTTTCGGGCAGGTTTTTTGAAAAACATTTGCAAGAAGGTAGTTTTTCTAAGTGGCTCCCATTTTGGCTGTAGTGTTTTCATGCTCGTGGATGAGAGTGCGTTGTTTATCTCCGGTAAAGACAATAACAATTCGCCATCTTAATAAATTGTATCATTTAGGGTACCTGAGGTTTGATTATAAACACCAATAAACTTGGATAAGTTTATTGGTGACGTTTGGGATTCATTTTGATGGAGGGAAACTGGGTGGATTGAATGAAGTGTGCCAGCTAAACCGAATTATGGATATAAAGGACTTTATCGAACAAAAAGGATCATTTGTGATGCTACTGGGACCTTTGAAGATCTTGTCCCTCAAAGGGTAAGGCATTTATTAAATGGCCATTTGACTTGTGGCGCACCTGCCTGGTTGAAATATGTTTTTCATGCAGGGCGCTGTCCTCAGATAATCGCATGGTGTGCTTTCGCCGTAAAGCCTTTTTGAAATCTGACACAGCGGCTGGATTAACAAGAAGTTAAGCTTTATTTTGATGTCAAACATTTGTATTTTCATGAATGTTAAATACTTCTGTGATTTGAAATTCACGCTCTGCAATGTCACAGGATGGTTGTCGAGGTGTGCTACTAGCGGGACGTTCGGGGGACGCCTAGCGGGGGACGCCTAGCGGGGGATAAGCGGGGGACGCCTAGCGGGGGATAAGCGGGGGACGCCTAGCGGGGGACGCCTAGCGGGGGACGCCTAGCGGGGGACGCCTAGCCATAACAGGTTTAAAAACCCCTCCTGTCTCAGCCTCCAGTATTTATGCTGCAGTAGTTTATGTGTCGGGGGGCTAGGGTCAGTTTGTTTATCTGGAGTACTTCTCCTGTCCTATTCAGGTGTCCTGTGTGAATCTAAGTGTGCGTTCTCTAATTCTCTCCTCTCTTTCTTTCTCTCTCTCGGAGGACCTGAGCCCTAGGACCATGCCCCAGGACTACCTGACATGAGGACTCCTTGCTGTCCCCAGTCCACCTGGCCATGCTCCTGCTCCAGTTTCCTGACCTGAGCCCTCCAGGACTACCTGACATGATGACTCCTTGCTGTCCCCAGTCCACCTGACTGTGCTGCTGCTCCAGTTTCAACTGTTCTGCCTTATTATTATTTGACTATGCTGGTCATTTATGAACATTTGAACATCTTGGTCATGTTCTGTTATAATCTCTACCCGGCACAGCCAGAAGAGGACTGGCCACCCCACATAGCCCGGTTCCTCTCTAGGTTTCTTCCTAGGTTTTGGCCTTTCTAGGGAGTTTTTCCTAGCCACCGTGCTTTTACACCTGCATTGTTTGCTGTTTGGGGTTTTAGGCTGGGTTTCTGTACAGCACTTTGAGATATCAGCTGATGTACGAAGGGCTATATAAATAAATTTGATTTGATTTGAAAACAACCGTAGGATCAAGAGGGAGCAGATGAAGATGGTAGCATCATGACTAGCTCTTAAACTTTGTAGTATTTAGATTTAGGCACCATTTGTCATCTACAGGTAATTACCGTAATTGCTGGACTATTAAGCGCACCTGAATATAAACCGCACCCTCTGAATTATTTAAAAATATGTATTTTGGAAATAAATAAGCCGCACATGTCTATAAGCTGCAGGTGCCTACCGGTACATTGAAACAAATTAACTTTACACAGCCTTTAAACGAAACACGGCTTGTAACAAAAATTAAAACAGTAGCCTACCAAGAAAGTCATTGGTCACCATCAATTAGCCGCGTCATTGTATAAACCGCGAGGTTCAAAGTGTGGGAATAAAGTAGCGGCTTATAGTCCGGAAATTACGGTAGTCTTAATTCCTTCCTAGATGTGTGTATCGCGTATATGTTGTGTAATTTGTTAGATATTACTGCACTGTCAGAGCTAGAAGCAGAAGCATTTCACTACGCCTCGCAATAACATCTGCTAATCATTTGGACATGTGACCATGAACACTTGATTTGTATACAGCAATTTCCTGCTATAAGTGATACTGGAGTTGGTTCCATGTCGGGGGGGGGCAGAGAAACTAAAACACAGGAACATGAAGGACAAGCCAGTCACGAGATCGTGTCGGATATATGGTCTGACTTCTATGCTGACTACATAGGTCTCTTTCTGCGTCTGCCATCATACACATGTTGATTTGGTTCATCCACACCAGACACGATGAAAACTGTGAAACTAAATTTAAAAAATTTGTTACACATAAATCAAATGGACATTTAGCCAAGTTGCTAATTTGTTCTGGGAGATGAACATTTAGGTTGTTATTTTACCTGAAATGAATATGGTCTGGATCTCTGTAGAATTTTGACCCAGAGTCAAAACTGTGTGTGTTAGTCAGGCCTTTCCAAATCATCTCCAATACATTTTAATTTACCACAGCTGGACTCTAATCAAGTTATAGAAACATCAAGGATGATCAATGGAAACAGGATGCACCTGATCTCAGTGTCAGGTCTCATAGCAAAGGGTCTGAATACTTATGTAAATAAAGGTGTTATTTATTTTACGAGGCAAGTTAAGAACAAATTCTTATTTTCAAAGGCGAGGGACCAGTGCCGGGAAGAGGAACCAGTGCCGGGAAGAGGAACCAGTGCCGGGAAGAGGAACCAGTGCCGGGAAGAGGAACCAGTGCCGGGAAGAGGAACCAGTGCCGGGAAGAGGAACCAGTGCCGGGAAGAGGAACCAGTGCCGGGAAGAGGAACCAGTGCCGGGAAGAGGAACCAGTGCCGGGAAGAGGAACCAGTGCCGGGAAGAGGAACCAGTGCCGGGAAGAGGAACCAGTGCCGGGAAGAGGAACCAGTGCCGGGAAGAGGAAATCTAATGCGGGTGACTGCAATAAAGACAAGCAGACATTGTGTTTTGTGGAGGTAAATGGTGCACCATACAGGGAACAGGGTGCTATTTGACACGCATCCTGTACCTAGGCCAGCCCTAGGGGGCCAGTTGACACGCATCCTGTACCTAGGCCAGCCCTAGGGGGCCAGTTGACACGCATCCTGTACCTAGGCCAGCCCTAGGGGGCCAGTTGACACGCATCCTGTACCTAGGCCAGCCCTAGGGGGCCAGTTGACACGCATCCTGTACCTAGGCCAGCCCTAGGGGGCCAGTTGACACGCATCCTGTACCTAGGCCAGCCCTAGGGGGCCAGTTGACACGCATCCTGTACCTAGGCCAGCCCTAGGGGGCCAGTTGACACGCATCCTGTACCTAGGCCAGCCCTAGGGGGCCAGTTGACACGCATCCTGTACCTAGGCCAGCCCTAGGGGGCCAGTTGACACGCATCCTGTACCTAGGCCAGCCCTAGGGGGCCAGTTGACACGCATCCTGTCCTGTACCTAGGCCAGCCCTAGGGGGCCAGTTGACACGCATCCTGTACCTAGGCCAGCCCTAGGGGGCCAGTTGACACGCATCCTGTACCTAGGCCAGCCCTAGGGGGCCAGTTGACACGCATCCTGTACCTAGGCCAGCCCTAGGGGGCCAGTTGACAGGGAGGGGAGGGGTGGGATCTTACCGGGTTTGAGAGACTTGAACATCTTCCTCCACGTGATGTACTGCAGCGGGGCCATGTATCTACTGCTGAAGCCATTCAAGTCCAACTCTGGTCCTGGGCCCACGTCTAATGGAGGCCTGGTGAAGAAAGAAACCACGTAAATCACTTGGTGAAAACTGATCGTTTAAAGGGACATTTCTATTAAATACCTACCAAATTGCACCCTAGTCCCTATGTAGTGCACTACTTTTGACCAGAACCCATTCTCTTAATTAGTGCACTAGTTTTGACCAGAGCCCATTCTCTTAATTAGTGCACTAGTTTTGACCAGAGCCCATTCTCTTAATTAGTGCACTAGTTTTGACCAGAGCCCATTCTCTTAATTAGTGCACTAGTTTTGACCAGAGCCCATTCTCTTAATTAGTGCACTAGTTTTGACCAGAGCCCATTCTCTTAATTAGTGCACTAGTTTTGACCAGAGCCCATTCTCTTAATTAGTGCACTAGTTTTGACCAGAGCCCATTCTCTTAATTAGTGCACTAGTTTTGACCAGAGCCCATTCTCTTAATTAGTGCACTAGTTTTGACCAGAGCCCATTCTCTTAATTAGTGCACTAGTTTTGTATGAGCACCGGTCAAACGGAGGGCACTATATAAAGCCTTCTTGCTCCTTTAGTCCTATTTTTAGTTTTTACATTGTTTGAAAACAAACATGTTAGATAGTGAAGAGGTTCAACGCTGTTGGCCATGACAGAGGAAGAGTCCAACAATCACTCACCGTATCTGTGGAAGCTGCAGAGAGAGAAAGAGAGAGAAATCAGGGTGAGATATTAGCTACGAATTCAAAATGTTTTAAAACAAAAAAAAGATACATTCAGATCCAATACTCTACTGCAGGAAACACTGCTCCACAGTCTCAAAGGAATACTTTAAATACCACAGAAATCCATTTTAAAATCGGCAAACATTTCCTTAAAATCTGTTTTAGAATATGTAGCATAGCTGGACATTTGATTTAAAACCGCAAGAAGTCTCAGCTGCATGGCAAAATGTGTAGAATTGTAGAAAAAGGCCTTAAAAAGCACAAACTTCTCTAAACCACCAAGGGGCCTTTAAAATGTTCCCTAAAATCTGTCTGGGGGGGTCAAAACAGTAGTCACCTCTATAAACCCTGAAGAGTCAGAACAGTAGTCACCTCTATAAACCCTGAAGGGTCAGAACAGTAGTCACCTCTATAAACCCTGAAGGGTCAGAACAGTAGTCCCCTCTATAAACCCTGAAGGGTCAGAACAGTAGTCACCTCTATAAACCCTGAAGGGTCAGAACAGTAGTCACCTCTATAAACCCTGAAGAGTCAGAACAGTAGTCACCTCTATAAACCCTGAAGGGTCAGAACAGTAGTCACCTCTATAAACCCTGAAGGGTCAGAACAGTAGTCACCTCTATAAACCCTGAAGGGTCAGAACAGTAGTCACCTCTATAAACCCTGAAGGGTCAGAACAGTAGTCACCTCTATAAACCCTGAAGGGTCAGAACAGTAGTCCCCTCTATAAACCCTGAAGGGTCAGAACAGTCCAATAGTAGTCACCTCTATAAACCCTGAAGGGTCAGAACAGTAGTCCCCTCTATAAACCCTGAAGGGTCAGAACAGTCCAACAGTAGTCACCTCTATAAACCCTGAAGAGTCAGAACAGTAGTCACCTCTATAAACCCTGAAGAGTCAGAACAGTAGTCACCTCTATAAACCCTGAAGAGTCAGAACAGTAGTCCCCTCTATAAACCCTGAAGAGTCAGAACAGTAGTCCCCTCTATAAACCCTGAAGAGTCAGAACAGTCCAGTAGTCACCTCTATAAACCCTGAAGAGTCAGAACAGTAGTCACCTCTATAAACCCTGAAGAGTCAGAACAGTAGTCACCTCTATAAACCCTGAAGAGTCAGAACAGTAGTCACCTCTATAAACCCTGAAGAGTCAGAACAGTAGTCCCCTCTATAAACCCTGAAGAGTCAGAACAGTAGTCCCCTCTATAAACCCTGAAGGGTCAGAACAGTCCAACAGTAGTCACCTCTATAAACCCTGAAGAGTCAGAACAGTAGTCACCTCTATAAACCCTGAAGAGTCAGAACAGTAGTCACCTCTATAAACCCTGAAGAGTCAGAACAGTAGTCACCTCTATAAACCCTGAAGAGTCAGAACAGTAGTCACCTCTATAAACCCTGAAGAGTCAGAACAGTAGTCACCTCTATAAACCCTGAAGAGTCAGAACAGTAGTCCCCTCTATAAACCCTGAAGAGTCAGAACAGTCCAACAGTAGTCACCTCTATAAACCTGAAGGGTCAGAACATCACTAGTCACCCTATAAACCCTGAAGAGTCAGAACAGTAGTCACCTCTATAAACCCTGAAGAGTCAGAACAGTAGTCCCCTCTATAAACCCTGAAGAGTCAGAACAGTAGTCACCTCTATAAACCCTGAAGAGTCAGAACAGTAGTCACCTCTATAAACCCTGAAGAGTCAGAACAGTAGTCACCTCTATAAACCCTGAAGAGTCAGAACAGTAGTCACCTCTATAAACCCTGAAGAGTCAGAACAGTAGTCACCTCTATAAACCATGAAGAAATGTTCAAACAGGAAGAATCAGAACAGTCCAACAGTAGTTACCTCTATAAACCCTGAAGAGTCAGAACAGTAGTCACCTCTATAAACCCTGAAGAGTCAGAACAGTAGTCACCTCTATAAACCCTGAAGAGTCAGAACAGTAGTCACCTCTATAAACCCTGAAGAGTCAGAACAGTAGTCACCTCTATAAACCCTGAAGAGTCAGAACAGTAGTCACCTCTATAAACCCTGAAGAGTCAGAACAGTAGTCCCCTCTATAAACCCTGAAGAGTCAGAACAGTAGTCACCTCTATAAACCCTGAAGGGTCAGAACAGTAGTCACCTCTATAAACCCTGAAGGGTCAGAACAGTCCAACAGTAGTCACCTCTATAAACCCTGAAGGGTCAGAACAGTAGTCACCTCTATAAACCCTGAAGAGTCAGAACAGTAGTCACCTCTATAAACCCTGAAGAGTCAGAACAGTAGTCACCTCTATAAACCCTGAAGAGTCAGAACAGTAGTCACCTCTATAAACCCTGAAGAGTAACAGTAGTCACCTCTATAAACCCTGAAGAGTCAGAACAGTAGTCACCTCTATAAACCCTGAAGAGTCAGAACAGTAGTCAACTCTATAAACCCTGAAGAGTCAGAACAGTAGTCCCCTCTATAAACCCTGAAGGGTCAGAACAGTCCAACAGTAGTCACCTCTATAAACCCTGAAGGGTCAGAACAGTAGTCCCCTCTATAAACCCTGAAGGGTCAGAACAGTAGTCACCTCTATAAGCAGACTGGAATGTGGTCGTTGCAGCTCAAGTCAAGGAGAGTTTCAGGAAACAATCTTCTCCAGTCTCAACTCCACAACATCACTTTTTTCCTTTTCTATTAGTCCCAGACACGCCTAATTGGGATTTCGATAAACCCTGAAACTCTTCAATACCTCTACTAGTCCAGTCTGGTGCGTGGTAGTAGCAGCCTCATGCAGGATTCTCATACTGTGGTCCAGCTGACTGACAGCCTCTCGGACAGCCTCCAGGTGGCGCTGCAGCTGCTCCAGAGCCACCTCCTGCTCCCTCCGCAGCTGTTCCAACACACACGCCTCCTCCTCCGCAAGGCAGGCATGCAACGCCTGGAACTCCCCTTGGATCCGCACCTGCAGCTCAGAGCCAATTCTCTACAGACAGAGGGGTGAGATGGGGGGGTATCAACCTGGATATTAATCAAATCCTACATGTTAATAAATGTTCTGGGGAAAATAAAGTTGACTGAATGAAGATGAATCCATAGTCGTGTGAAAGAAACTGACCTGAGTGGGACATGAATCAGGAAACACACCAACAGCCAAACCCCCCCCCCCCATCTTACACCCCAACAGCCAAAGCCCCCCATCCCACACACCAACAGCCAAAGCCACCCCCACCCCATCTCACACCCCAACAGCCAAAGCCCCCATCCCACCCCCAGCCAAACCCCATCTTACACCCCAACAGCCAAAGCCCCCATCTCACACACCAACAGCCAAAGCCCCCCCATCTTCACACCCCAACAACAGCCAAAGCCCCCATCTTACACCCCAACAGCCAAAGCCCCCATTTACACCCCAACAGCCAAAGCCCCCCCCCCCATCTTACACCCCAACAGCCAAAGCCCCCCCCATCTTACACCCCAACAAGCCAAAGCCCCCCCATCTTACACCCCAACAGCCAAAGCCCCCCCCCCCCATCTTACACCCCAACAGCCAAAGCCCCCCCATCTTACACCCCAACAGCCAAAGCCCCCCATCTTACACCCCAACAGCCAAAGCCCCCCATCTTACACCCCAACAACCAAACCCCCTTCTTAAACACCAACTACCATCCATAACGAAGGGACATAAATAACCTCTTAACTGCAGTCCTCTCCTTCAACACACTACAGGTTTGACAGTAAGTCTTTATTTTGCCACCTGTCATCCCTGGGCTGATATACAAAAACATAGATACACTACCATTCAAAAGTTTGGGGTCACTTAGAAATGTCCTTGTTTGTGAAAGAAAAAAAAGTGCTTTTTGTCCATTAAAGTAACATCAAATTGATCAGAAATAGTGTAGACATTGTTAATGTTGTAAATGACTGTTGTAGCTGGAAACGGCTGATTTTTAATGGAATATCTACATAGGCCCATTATCAGCAACCATCACTCCTGTGTTACAATGGCACATTACATTAGCTAATCCAAGTTTATAATTTTAAAAGGCTAATTGATCATTAGAAACCCCTTTTACAATTATGTTAGCACAGCTGAAAACTGTTGTCCTGATTAAAGAAGCAATAAATCTGGCCTTTAGACTAGATGAGTATCTGGAGCATCAGCATTTGTGGGTTCGATTACAGGCTCAAAATGTCCAGAAACAAAGACCTTTCTTCTGAAACGCGTCAGTCTATTATTGTTCTGAGAAATTAAGGCTATTAAATGCGAGAAATTGCCATTGATCTCGTACAGCGCTGTGTACTACTCCCTTCACAGAATAGTGCAAACTGGCTCTAACTAGAATAGAAAGAGGAGTGGGAGGCCCCGGTGCACAACTGAGCAAGACGACAAGTACATTAAAGTGTCTAGTTTGAGAAACAGACGCCTCACAAGTCCTCAACTGGCAGCTTCATTAAATAGTACCCGCAAAACACCAGTCTCAACATCAAGAGTGAAGAGGTGACTCCGGGATTCTGGCCTTCTAGGCAAAGTTGCAAAGACTGGCCAATAAAAAGAAAGGATTAAAATGGGCAAAAGAACACAGACACTGGACAGAGGAACTCTGCCTAGAAGGCCAAAATCCCTGAGTCGCCTCTTCACTGTTGAGGTCGAGACTGGTGTTTTGTGGGTACTATTTAATGATGCTGCCAGTTGAGGACTTGTTTCTCAAACTAGACACTATTTTTTTAACAACTTAAATCTATAATCTTCATGTCCAACTATTTGTTTTAAATTGTGACGGACAAGAGGACAGACTTAATGTTGATGATCCTAAACCTTTACAGACTCCATTATTCCTCGTCTCTGCATCACACACAGGTCTTTACCTTGATGCTCTCCATCTTGTCCTTGTCTCCATTTAGAACAGTGATGAAATCCTCTCGTCTCCGTCTGTGGGCCTCCAACGAATCCTTCTGTTGTTTCTGACAACAAAACATAAAAAGAACGTGGTCAAAATGTTCGGCTACTTCAAAAGAAACAGGTTAATGAGGAAAGCGTTTCCTGTGTGTTAATTGGAAGAATATGAAACTTTGATTGGGGAGAAACAGGGACCACAGAAACCTGAACTCATCACGTACCCCCATCCCTACCCGCAGTGGCTCCACGTACCCCCATCCCTACCCGCAGTGGCTCCACGTACCCCCATCCCTACCCGCAGTGGCTCCACGTACCCCCATCCCTACCCACAGTGGCTCCACGTACCCCCATCCCTACCCACAGTGGCTCCACGTACCCCATCCCTACCCACAGTGGCTCCACGAGACCCCCATCCCTACCCACAGTGGCTCCACGTACCCCCATCCCTACCCACAGTGGCTCCACGACCCCCATCCCTACCCACAGTGGCTCCACGTACCCCCATCCCTACCCACAGTGGCTCCACGTACCCCCATCCCTACCCACAGTGGCTCCACGTACCCCCATCCCTACCCACAGTGGCTCCACGTACCCCCATCCCTACCCACAGTGGCTCCACGGGATACCCCCATCCCTACCCACAGTGGCTCCACGTACCCCCCATCCCTACCCACAGTGGCTCCACGGGACCCCCTCCCTACAGTCCCAGCCAGCCCTAGCCTTTTAGCTAAATGTCCGTCTCATTCCTCTCCCGGAACGACTCATCTGTAGCTGCTGTATCCACACTGTTTGGTGAAGTTATTTAAATGCTACAAAGTAACAAATAATCTATTTCAAAAGGTAGAAATAAATATATAAAACAGGTACTTTGGTGGTGGTGGGTGGGGTCAAATCGGTTTAAAATAAATAATGGTTCTGTTCCGGACAACTATTGGAAGATAACATGGGTTGATTGAGTTACTGACATAACAAGATAAAACCACAGGCTTGCAGGGCTACATGTTGCCCATCCCTGGTATCAGGGAATATAAGAGACCTTTGGTTTGAGACCATGTGTTCCAAATGGCACCCTATATAGTCCCTATGGCCCCAGTCAAAAGAAGTACACTATAAAGGGTATAGGGTCATTTGGGATGAACCCTAGAGTGAATTACTGTCAGTTAGATTACACTGTGCTGCTTGGCGGAACATGCCTTCACTACCTCAACAGCGACAGAGAGAGAGAGAGAGAGAGACGGGAACAGCGACAGAGAGAGAGAGAGACGGGAACAGCGACAGAGAGAGAGAGAGACGGAACAGCGACAGAGAGAGAGAGAGACGGGAACAGGGAACAGCGAACAGACAGAGAGAGAGAGAGAGGGAACAGCGACAGAGAGAGAGAACAACAGCGACAGAGAGAGAGAGAGACGGGAACAGCGACAGAGAGAGAGAGAGAGAGGGAACAGACAGAGAGAGAGAGAGACGGAACAGCGACAGAGAGAGAGAGAGAGAACAGCGACAGAGAACAGCGACAGAGAGAGAGAGAGACAACAGCGAGAGAGAGAGAGAGAGAGACGGGAACAGCGACAGAGAGAGAGAGAGAGAACAGCGAGACGGGAACAGCGACAGAGAGAGAGAGAGAGAACAGCGAGAGAGAGAGAGAGACGGGAACAGCGACAGAGAGAGAGAGAGAGAGAGAGAGAGAGAGACGGGAACAGCGACAGAGAGAGAGAGAGAGAGAGACGGGAACAGCGACAGAACAACAGCGACAGAGAGAGAGAGAGAGGAACAGCGACAGAGAGAGAGAGAGACGGGAACAGCGACAGAGAGAGAGAGAGAGAGCGACAGAGAGAGAGAGAGACGGGAACAGCGACAGAGAGAGAGAGAGAGAGAGAGACGGGAACAGCGACAGAGAGAGAGAGAGAGAACAGAGAGAGAGAGAGAGACGGGAACAGCGACAGAGAGAGAGAGAGAGAGAGAGAGGGGAACAGCGACAGAGAGAGAGAGAGAGAGAGAGAGAGAGAGACGGGAACAGCGACAGAGAGAGAGAGAGAGAGAGAGACGGGGAACAGCGACAGAGAGAGAGAGAGAGGGAACAGACAGAGAGAGAGAGAGACGGGAACAGCGACAGAGAGAGAGAGAGACGGACAACAGCGACAGAGAGAGAGAGAGAGACGGGAACAGCGACAGAGAGAGAGAGAGAGAACAGAGAGAGAGAGAGAGACGGGAACAGCGACAGAGAGAGAGAGAGACGAGAACAGCGAAGAGAGAGAGAGAGACAACAGCGACAGAGAGAGAGAGAACAGAGAGAGAGAGAGAGAGACGGGAACAGCGACAGAGAGAGAGAGACGGAACAGAGAGAGAGAGAGAGACGGGAACAGCGACAGAGAGAGAGAGAGACGGGAACAGCGACAGAGAGAGAGAGACGGGAACAGCGACAGAGAGAGAGAGAGAGAGACGGGAACAGCGACAGAGAGAGAGAGAGACGAACAGCGACAGAGAGAGACGGGAACAGCGACAGAGAGAGAGAGAGACGGGAACAGCGAGAGAGAGAGAGACGGGAACAACAGCGACAGAGAGAGAGAGAGAGGGAACAGCGACAGAGAGAGAGAGAGAGACAACAGCGACAGAGAGAGAGACGGGAACAGCGACAGAGAGAGAGAGACAGGAACAGCGACAGAGAGAGAGAGACGGGAACAGCGACAGAGAGAGACAGAGAGACAGGAACAGCGACAGAGAGAGACAGAGAGACAGGAACAGCGACAGAGAGAGAGAGACAGGAACAGCGACAGAGAGAGACAGAGAGACAGGAACAGCGACAGAGAGAGACAGAGAGACAGGAACAGCGACAGAGAGAGACAGAGAGACAGAGAGACGGGAACAGCGACACAGAGAGAGACGAGGTGGTCACAGACACACACATTTGAAATGTCTTTATTATTTTGGAACGTGAGTGTAATGTTCACTTCATTTTTTTGTCACTTTTGTTTATTATCTACTTCAATTGCTTTGGCAAAGTTAACATACGGGGGGGGGGGGGGAGCAAGATGAGGAACACATGAGAAGCCATTTCCCCCCCCCCATTTCCTCAACTCAAAGGTCACTTTCTGTCCATGTTTACATATGGTGACTTGAAGCTGCTATTCGTTAAAGGTTTCAAACAGAATCCGAGTCATCCGCAAGGCCGCTACCGCGCAAGGCTGAACCAAAACCTCAGTGAAAGTCAAGGCTTGAAGTTAGACACGAATATAAAACCCAACTCAGTCATTTATTGGATAAACCAACAATGTTTCAGCATCACTATGCCTTCAGGGGTCTGAAGGAGGCACAGTGATGCTGAAATGTTGGCCGTTTACCCAATATATCACTGTGAGCTTGAGCTTGGATAAAAGAGTCTGCTAAATGTCATATATTACGTAGCGACTGGCCGACTATTTATTTTTATAGACTACAGTTCACCAGCCATTAATATGCACCTCTACCTACTTTCTTTTGGGTGTGCGCCAGCCATTGCTTTTTACTCGTTCGGTCATTTAATAACACAAGAACACCACATTACACGACAACACAACCCACAACAGCTGCACAAAGAAAAAGACAACTCTTAAAATAACTAACTCGCCTGTATATTCTCAACCTAACTAACTAACTCTCAACCTAACTAACTCGCCTGTATATTCTCAACCTAACTAACTAACTCGCCTGTATATTCTGGACATAACTAACTCACCTGTATATTCTGGACATAACTAACTCGCCTGTATATTCTCAACCTAACTAACTAACTCACCTGTATATTCTCAACCTAACTAACTAACTCGCCTGTATATTCTCAACCTAACTAACTCGCCTGTATATTCTCAACCTAACTAACTCACCTGTATATTCTGGACATAACTAACTCACCTGTATATTCTGGACATAACAGTCCGAGGTGGAGGCCCTAACCTTCTCCACCATGGCTGTCACCAGATAGTTGGTCTGGAAGTGTTTGGTGGTGAACTCCTTCCTACACTGGGGACAGGAAACCGGTGTCTGGGTACCCCTCCAGTAGGTACTGATACAGTGCTTACAGAAGTGATGCATGCACCCCAGCATCACCGGCTCAGTAAAGAGGTCACAGCAGATGGCGCAGGTCAAGTCTTCTCTGAGACTGGACTGGCTCTTACTGTTGGGAGCTGCCGCAGACATGATGAGGACGCTCTGTTCTTTTAGAAATGAGGCACTTCAGTTCATAGACAGGCTAGAGGCAGACCACAGGGCTCGTCGCTAAGAGACTGGAGGGTGAGAGAGAGACCATGTTATACACACACACTTTTAGGCTAGGAGTATTCATATCAGTACAGTAGCTATACACCTAGCTACACTGAATCTCAATGACAACTGTCGGGAGGCTAAAAGTTCAGCCTTCTAAACTCATCACCAACTATAATGGAATTGATCAAAACACAAATGATGTTTTTTTCAGCCAGGCTAAAGTAACATCAGCCGTCAGGGAGAGAGCACCCACAGCAAGCAAATAACATTTGGTCTGTTACACAGCTAACCATTAGGGTAGGATTGTTGTCTGAGCCGAGCCCATAGCAGAGGAACGCCTGTTTAGACTGGAGAGACGCTTAGTTACATTTCCCCTAAATGCCACCAAAAACATGTTATCCCTTTATTATTTTACCACAACAAATCTGTTCTGGGGGACGAAACTGGAAAATAACTCGTGTAGAAAGTAAACCTCGATGGTGCAAAGTTTGCTTTATCTCTGCATAACAACGAGGAAGTGGGGGGGGTGCAACTTTAGACTATATCTGGTCTAAGCGATCGATGACAGCAGAGTAAACTGTCCAATCTTATTTCATTAGAAAGAGGAGAGTAATCCTGACTGAAATGCTGTACGAGCTGGAATAAATAAAAACCTAAATAAACACATGGCGGGATATTTAGTGTGTGGGGGGGGGCTCAACGTTCAAAGGGAACAAGGTATTTCGGAGCTGGCGTTGGTGACAATGGAGTACGCTGCCCTGCCTTACATAATTAAAAAGATACGAGCATGTTTAAAATGATGGCCAATTAAAAACAAACAAATATAAATACACATTAGGAGGTTATTTGGCCAAATAGACAGACCTATATTTCCCCTATAGTAAAAGAATGGGACGAGCTCAGAGTCACAGGAGTCATGTTATTCACGTGTTTACCGAGCAGTAACGTGGACAGGTCTCATTGCCCACAGTAGTAAAACACTGCGCCCGACAACACACCGGGAACAGTCGGTGCGCAACTACTAATACAGGAGTCGGCAGGGTGAAAAACGGACTTAAAATAAAGGCCTGGGGGGGGGGGGGGGGGGGGGTACTGTGTTTACTAAAAAACTACGGCAAGCAAGCTGGGACATATAGTAATATTATGTAGAGAGACGAAAATAAAAAACACATTTGCTAAAAAAATGTCCATCTATCATTAGTTAACTAATCACAAAATCATTTGAGTAGTTTTCGTAATAACACGTCACAGTTCTCTAAACTCGAAAAGTAAAGCTGGATATTGACCCAGTCAGCTGACATTAACGGGAACAGTTCAGCTGGGGGGGTAATAACAAAATACTTAAAGGATACAGTACTAAAGGTCGTTTTTTATTAACAAATTAAAACGTGTCAGTTTGTCAATGTCACGCGGTTGGTGTAATAACATGTTCAACTACTTGGTGATGCCTTTAGATCGAAAGAAAATTAACTACTAAAGGGAATAATGTTGTACTTTCTAATTTAAATTCTCAAACCCCGGCCTTGTTCGGTCTCTTTCGTAAGTTTCCCCCGGAGGTTTTCCTATTTGCACCTCTGGTTTAGAAACCTTGTGGTTATAGTTAACTGGCAAGCATACTCCTAGTTAACTAATGCACGGTATCTAGCTACATGGTTTTATTTTTTGTTTTAAACAACACACTAGCAAGCTACTATTTGATTATTTGGTATGCAAGCTACAACTTGTGTATAAAGAGTCGAAGGAATGTGACCTACTGTCTCTGCAGCCCGAGGTGGAGAGCTCGAGCTCTTCGCCAGATGTTAGTTATCTGCTGCTGAGCCCCGCCTCGCCAGGAAGTCCAGACTCAGGGTTGCCACGTCTATTTACATTTATAGCCCATACCTAGTCAAAAACCCGCTCACAAAGGCTTGAAAACCACTTCCCTTTCAACTGATTTAATGCGCCTGAAAGTCGTTTCTGTGCTTTGTCGCCGTTATTTATTTGATGCGCGTTAATGTTTTATCGAGAAAAAAAGGGTAGGAAGTAGATATCTCTATTATGACAATTTCATAGCCTACCTTCAACTGGTAGAACAACTGGCAGTAACAAACTGCCTGATAAGCAGCAGCAGGTCACAGTGAAATATATATAAATATTAAGAAAAATGGCGTGGCGGCCGCGGTGTAATTTTAGAAGTAGGCCAAAAAAAAAAAAAACACCACCCCTCTACAGGATGCAAATTTCTGTTTGAAAAAGCTAGTCTTAGCTTTCCTAACTGCCTGTGTATCTTGGTTCCCAACTTCCCTGAAACGTTGCATATCGCGGGGGCTATTCGATGCTAATGCAATACGCCACAGGATGTTTTTGTGCTGGTCAAGGGCAGTCAGGTCTGGAGAGAACCACGGGCTATATCTGTTCCTCGTTCTAAATTTTTTGAATGGGGCATGCTTATTCAAGATTGTGAGGAAAGCACTTTTAAAGAATAGCCAGGCATCTTCCACTGACGGAATGAGGTCAATATCCTTCCAGGATACCCGGGCCAGGTCGATTAGAAAGGCCTGCTCACTGAAGTGTTTTAGGGAGCGTTTGACAGTAATGAGGGGTGGTCGTTTGACAGTGATGAGGGGTGGTCGTTTGACAGTGATGAGTGGAGGTCGTTTGACCGCTGACCCATTACGGATGCAGGCAATGAGGCAGTGATCGCTGAGATCCTGGTTGAAGACAGCAGATGTGTATTTAGAGGGCAGGTTCGTCAGTATGATATCTATGAGGGTTCCCGTGTTTACGGATTTAGGGTTGTACCTGGTAGGTTCCATGATCATTTTTGTGAGATTGAGGGCATCTAGCTTAGATTGTAGGACGGCCGGGGTGTTAAGCATATCCCAATTTCGGTCACCTCTGAAGATAAATTGGGGGCAATTAATTCACATATGGTGTCCAGGGCACAGCTGGGGGCTGAGGGGGGGGGGGTCTATAACAAGCGGCAACAGTAACATTGAGAGACTTATTTTTAAAAGTAGAAGCTCTAACTGTTTGGGCACAGACCTGAATATCATGACAGAACTCTGCAAGCTCTCCCTGCAGTAGATAGAAACAGGCTGTAATGACCCTCCTGGTAACTTGACAGAATCATTCAGTATCTTCATAAACCCCCTTCTTTTTAAAAATGTTTTCTACTGACATTTCCTTTTTTTCTCACCTCGTAGGACTTCTCATTTTAAATCCGTGTTGTATTGACATAGCGACATCTCTTCCTGATTTTTGAAACTGAGATTCTGTTAGCTGGTAACAGTAGGACAGAGATTCTATGGTCCATTTTTGGGGAACATCACTTCTGCATTCATTTCAGGAATCTTTACAGTACTCCGGTAAGACCACTTGGACAGGTCTTCCTCTGGGGGGTGACGTTCTGTACTCTCTGGCATGTTGTTCTGAGTGTAAACTAATTCGACGTACTCTCTCTGCAGTAGATGGAAACTCGTGGAGATTGGAATTACTTCAAGGAAGTGAGAAGATGGCGGAAACTGAGGTTTTGTTTGAAACTGCTTGTGAGTCGGGTAAAGCTAATAGTACAGGAAGTGAGAATGAGTGGGTTACCGTGGTGACGAAAAAGGGACACAAGAGAAGAATAGTTGTGGTGGAAACTAGGAAACCCCTAGCCCCGTTTTTAGTCGGAGTGAAGGTGTTGGACCAATGCTACATGGGGAATCTGTTTAACGTCTACAGGAAAATCTGGAATGTGTTGACGGAAAGTGTGGAGTTGGTGAGAGTCAAAACAAGTGGTTTTTTTTTTTTTTTTTTGTGTGTGTCTGAGGAGCAGAAGAAACGTGTTTTAAGACTCAAAAAGACATCGGAGTGGAATGTTTCCCGCGTGGATTTTCGAAGCAGGGCTCCTACCTACTGACCCGTAGGTACTGACCCGTAGGTACTGACCCGTAGGTACTGACCCGTATGTACTGACCCGTAGGTACTGACCCGTATGTACTGATCCGTAGGTACTGACCCGTATGTACTGACCCGTAGGTACTGACCCGTATGTACTGACCCGTAGGTACTGACCCGTAGGTACTCACCCGTATGTACTGACCTGTATGTACTGACCCGTAGGTACTGACCCATATGTACTGACCCGTAGGTACTGACCCGTAGGTACTGACCCGTATGGTTGCTGGAGAATATAAATTTACTTCATCCATGCTACTGTTCTTTGATGAAGAGTCTCTCCCTTCTCATATAAAGTTTGGATTCATGAAATACCCTGAAAGAGCTTTTGTGCACAAGCCCCTTCAGTGTCATAAATGTAAAAGATTTGGTCATGTGTCAAGTGTGTTCAGAAGGGAAGAGTATTGTGTGCCAGATGAAGGGAAATGCTGCAACTGTGGAGGTGAACATGCGTCTGAATTCAAGGGTAAGGAGTGTCCTGTTAGGGTTGAAGGAGAATGAGGTGGTAAGGGTAAGGAGTGTCCTGTTAGGGTTGAAGGAGAATGAGGTGGTAAGGAGTGTCCTGTTAGGGTTGAAGGAGAATGAGGTGGTAAGGAGTGTCCTGTTAGGGTTGAATGAGGTGGTAAGGGTAAGGAGTGTCCTGTTAGGGTTGAAGGAGAATGAGGTGGTAAGGAGTGTCCTGTTAGGGTTGAAGGAGAATGAGGTGGTAAGGAGTGTCCTGTTAGGGTTGAAGGAGAATGAGGTGGTAAGGAGTGTCCTGTTAGGGTTGAATGAGAATGAGATGGTAAGGGTAATGAGTGTCCTGTTAGGGTTGAATGAGGTGGTAAGGGTAAGGAGTTTCCTGTTAGGGTTGAAGGAGAATGAGGTGGTAAGGGTAAGGAGTTTCCTGTTAGGGTTGAAGTAGAATGAGGTGGTAAGGAGTGTCCTGTTAGGGTTGAAGGAGAATGAGGTGGTAAGGGTAAGGAGTGTCCTGTTAGGGTTGAAGGAGAATGAGGTGGTAAGGAGTGTCCTGTTAGGGTTGAAGGAGAATGAGATGGTAAGGGTAAGGAGTTTCCTGTTAGGGTTGAAGGAGAATGAGATGGTAAGTAGTGTCCTGTTAGGGTTGAATGGAATGAGGTGGAAAGGAGTGTCCTGTTAGGGTTGAAGGAGGTGGAAAGGAGTGTCCTTACCCTTGTTTGTAACTTCCGGTGCCGACAGAGATGGCCGCCTCGCTTCGCGTTCCTAGGAAACTATGCAGTTTTTTGTTTTTTTACGTGTTATTTCTTACATTAGTACCCCAGGTCATCTTAGGTTTCATTACATACAGTCGAGAAGAACTACTGAATATAAGATCAGCGTCAACTCACTATCAGTACGACCAAGAATATGTTTTCCGCGATGCGGATCCTGTGTTCTGCCTTACAAACAGGACAACTGAATGGATCGCATTCAGCGACCCAAAAAAACGACTCCGAAAAAGAGGGAAACGTAGGGGTCTTCTGGTCAGACTCCGGACAAGGGCACATCGCGCACCACTCCCCAGCATTCTTCTTGCCAATGTCCAGTCTCTTGACAACAAGGTTGATGAAATCCGAGCAAGGGTAGCATTCCAGAGGGACATCAGAGACTGCAACGTTCTCTGCTTCACGGAAACATGGCTTACTGGGAAGACGCTATCCGATGCGGTGCAGCCAACGGGTTTCTCCACGCATCGCGCCGACAGAAACAAACATCTTTCTGGTAAGAAGAGTGGCGGGGGCGTATGCCTCATGACTAACGAGACATGGTGTGATGAAAGAAACATACAGGAACTCAAATCCTTCTGTTCACCTGATTTAGAATTCCTCACAATCAAATGTAGACCGCATTATCTTCCAAGAGAATTCTCTTCGATTATAATCACAGCCGTATATATCCCCCCCAAGCAGACACATCGATGGCTCCGAACGAACTTTATTTAACTCTATGCAAACTGGAAACCATTTATCCGGAGGCTGCATTCATTGTAGCTGGGGATTTTAACAAAGCTAATCTGAAAACAAGACTCTAAATTTTATCAGCATATCGATTGCGCAACCAGGGGTGGTAAAACCTTGGATCATTGTTACTCTAACTTCCGCGACGCATATAAGGCCCTGCCCCGCCCCCCTTCGGAAAAGCTGACCACGACTCCATTTTGTTGATCCCTGCCTACAGGCAGAAACTTAAACAAGAGGCTCCCACGCTGAGGTCTGTCCAACGCTGGTCCGACCAAGCTGACTCCACACTCCAAGACTGCTTCCATCACGTGGACTGGGACATGTTTCGTATTGCGTCAGATAAAAATATTGACGAATACGCTGATTCGGTGTGCGAGTTCATTCGAACGTGCGTTGAAGATGTCATTCCCATAGCAACGATAAAAACATTCCCTAACCAGAAACCGTGGATTGATGGCAGCATTCGTGTGAAACTGAAAGTGCGAACCACTGCTTTTAATCAGGGCAAGGTGTCTGGCAACATGACCGAATACAAATAGTGCAGCTATTCCCTCCGCAAGGCTATTAAACAAGCTAAGCGTCAGTACAGAGACAAAGTAGAATCTCAATTCAACGGCTCAGACACAAGAGGCATGTGGCAGGGTCTACAGTCAATCACGGAGTACAAGCAGAAACCCAGCCCAGTCACGGACCAGGATGTCTTGCTCCCAGGCAGACTAAATAACTTTTTCGCCCGCTTTGAGGATAATACAGTGCCACTGACACGGCCTGCAACGAAAACATGCGGTCTCTCCTTCACTGCAGCCGAGGTGAGTAAGACATTTAAACGTGTTAACCCTCGCAAGGCTGCAGGCCCAGACGGCATCCCCAGCCGCGCCCTCAGAGCATGCGCAGACCAGCTGGCCGGTGTGTTTACGGACATATTCAATCAATCCCTATACCAGTCTGCTGTTCCCACATGCTTCAAGAGGGCCACCATTGTTCCTGTTCCCAAGAAAGCTAAGGTAACTGAGCTAAACGACTACCGCCCCGTAGCACTCACTTCCGTCATCATGAAGTGCTTTGAGAGACTAGTCAAGGACCATATCACCTCCACCCTACCTGACACCCTAGACCCACTCCAATTTGATTATCGCCCAAATAGGTCCACAGACGATGCAATCTCAACCACACTGCACACTGCCCTAACCCACCTGGACAAGAGGAATACCTATGTGAGAATGCTGTTCATCGACTACAGCACGGCATTCAACACCATAGTACCCTCCAAGCCCGTCATCAAGCTCGAGACCCTGGGTCTCGACCCCGCCCTGTGCAACTGGGTACTGGACTTCCTGACGGGCCGCCCCCAGGTGGTGAGGGTAGGCAACAATATCTCCTCCCCGCTGATCCTCAACACGGGGGCCCCACAAGGGTGCGTTCTGAGCCCTCTCCTGTACTCCCTGTTCACCCACGACTGCGTGGCCACGCACGCCTCCAACTCAATCATCAAGTTTGCGGACGACACAACAGTGGTAGGCTTGATTACCAACAATGACGAGACGGCCTACAGGGAGGAGGTGAGGGCCCTCGGAGTGTGGTGTCAGGAAAATAACCTCACACTCAACGTCAACAAAACTAAGGAGATGATTGTGGACTTCAGGAAACAGCAGAGGGAACACCCCCCTATCCACATCGATGGAACAGTAGTGGAGAGGGTAGCAAGTTTTAAGCTCCTCGGCATACACATCACAGACAAACTGAATTGGTCCACTCACACTGACAGCGTTGTGAAGAAGGCGCAGCAGCGCCTCTTCAACCTCAGGAGGCTGAAGAAATTTGGCTTGTCACCAAAAGCACTCACAAACTTCTACAGATGCACAATCGAGAGCATCCTGGCGGGCTGTATCACCGCCTGGTACGGCAACTGCTCCGCCCTCAACCGTAAGGCTCTCCAGAGGGTAGTGAGGTCTGCACAACGCATCACGGGGGCAAACTACCTGCCCTCCAGGACACCTACACCACCCGATGTTACAGGAAGGCCATAAAGATCATCAAGGACATCAACCACCCGAGCCACTGCCTGTTCACCCCGCTATCATCCAGAAGGCGAGGTCAGTACAGGTGCATCAAAGCTGGGACCGAGAGACTGAAAAACAGCTTCTATCTCAAGGCCATCTGACTGTTAAACAGCCACCACTAACATTGAGTGGCTGCTGCCAACACACTGTCATTGACACTGACCCAACTCCAGCCACTTTAATAATGGGAATTGATGGGAAATGATGTAAATATATCACTTGCCACTTTAAACAATGCTACCTTATATAATGTTACTTACCCTACATTATTCATCTCATATGCATATGTATATACTGTACTCTACATCATCGACTGCATCCTTATGTAACACATGTATCACTAGCCACTTTAACTATGCCACTTTGTTTACTTTGTCTACATACTCATCTCATATGTATATACTGTACTCGATACCATCTACTGTATGCTGCTCTGTACCATCACTCATTCATATATCCTTATGTACATATTCTTTATCCCCTTACACTGTGTATAAGACAGTAGTTTTGGAATTGTTAGTTAGATTACTTGTTGGTTATCACTGCATTGTCGGAACTAGAAGCACAAGCATTTCGCTACACTCGCATTAACATCTGCTAACCATGTGTATGTGACAAATAAAATTTGATTTGATTTGATTTGGATTTTCCTGTTAGGGTTGAATGAGGTGGTAAGGGTAAGGAGTGTCCTGTTAGGGTTGAAGGAGAATGAGGTGGTAAGGAGTTTCCTGTTAGGGTTGAAGGAGAATTGAGATGGTAAGGGTAAGGAGTGTCCTGTTAGGGTTGAAGGAGAATGAGGTGGTAAGGAGTGTACTGTTAGGGTTGAAGAAGAATGAGGTGGTAAGGAGTGTTCTGTTAGGGTTGAAGGAGAATGAGGTGGTAAGGAGTGTCCTGTTAGGGTTGAAGGAGAATGAGGTGGTAAGGGTAAGGACTGTCCTGTTAGGGTTGAAGGAGAATGAGATGGTAAGGGTAAGGAGTGTCCTGTTAGGGTTGAAGGAGAATGAGATGGTAAGGGCAAGGAGTTTCCTGTTAGGGTTGAAGGAGAATGAGATGGTAAGGAGTTTCCTGTTAGGGTTGAAGGAGAATGAGATGGTAAGGGTAAGGAGTTTCCTGTTAGGGTTGAATGAGAATGAGGTGGTAAGGGTAAGGACTGTCCTGTTAGGTTTGAAGGAGAATGAGGTGGTAAGGACTGTCCTGTTAGGGTTGAAGGAGAATGAGATGGTAAGGAGTGTCCTGTTAGGGTTGAAGGAGAATGAGGTGGTAAGGGTAAGGAGTGTCCTGTTAGGGTTGAAGGAGAATGAGATGGTAAGGGTAAGGACTGTCCTGTTAGGGTTGAAGGAGAATGAGGTGGTAAGGAGTGTCCTGTTAGGGTTGAAGGAGAATGAGGTGGTAAGGAGTGTCCTGTTAGGGTTGAAGGAGAATGAGGTGGTAAGGAGTGTCCTGTTAGGGTTGAAGGAGAATGAGATGGTAAGGGTAAGGAGTTTCCTGTTAGGGTTGAATGAGAATGAGATGGTAAGGGTAAGGAGTGTCCTGTTAGGGTTGAAGTAGAATGAGATGGTAATGGTAAGGAGTGTCCTGTTAGGGTTGAAGGAGGATGAGGTGGTAAGGAGTGTCCTGTTAGGGTTGAAGGAGAATGAGATGGCAAGGGTAAGGAGTGTCCTGTTAGGGTTGAAGGAGATTGAGATGGTAAGGGTAAGGAGTGTCCTGTTAGGGTTGAAGGAGAATGAGGTGGTAAGGGTAATGAGTGTCCTGTTAGGGTTGAAGGAGAATGAGGTGGTAAGGAGTGTCCTGTTAGGGTTGAAGGAGAATGAGGTGGTAAGGAGTGTCCTGTTAGGGTTGAAGGAGAATGAGGTGGTAAGGGTAATGAGTTTCCTGTTAGGGTTGAAGGAGAATGAGATGGCAAGGGCAAGGAGTTTCCTGTTAGGGTTGAAGGAGAATGAGATGGTAAGGAGTTTCCTGTTATGGTTGAAGGAGAATGAGGTGATGTATGCACACATGACTGTAAGTCGCTTTGGATAAAAGCGTCTGCTAAATGGCATATATTATTATTATTATTATTAAATCTCTAGAGGAGATCTGCAAGGAGGAATGGGCCAAAATACCAGCAACAGTGTGAAAACCTTGTGAAGACTTACAGAAAACGTTTGACCTCTGTCATTGCCAACAAAGGGTATATAACAAAGTATTGAGATAAACTTTTGTTATTGACCAAATACTTATTTTCCACCATAATTTGCAAATAAATTCATTAAAAATCCTGTGATTTTCTGGATTATTTTCTCTCATTATGTCTGTCATAGTTGAAGTGTACCTATGATGAAAATTACAGGCCTCTCTCATCTTTTTAAGTGGGAGAACTTGCACAATTGGTGGCTGACTAAATACTTTTTTGCCCCACTGTATATTATTCATAGCCGTCTATTTACCACCACAGACCGATGCTGGCACTAACACCACATTCAACCAACTCTATAAGGCCATAAGCAAACAAGAAAATGCTCACCCAGAAGCGGCGCTCCTAGTGGCTGGGGTCTTTAATGCAGGCAGACTTACATTTACATCATTTACATTTAAGTCATTTAGCAGACGCTCTTATGCAGAGCGACTTACAAATTGGTGCATTCACCTTATGACATCCAGTGGAACAGTCACTTTACAATAGTGCATCTAAATCTTAAAGGGGGGGGGGGATACTTATCCTATCCTAGGTATTCCTTAAAGAGGTGGGGTTTCAGGTGCCTCCGGAAGGTGGTGATTGACTCCGCTGTCCTGGCGTCGTGAGGGAGTTTGTTCCACCATTGGGGGGCCAGAGCAGCGAACAGTTTTGACTGGGCTGAGCGGGAGCTGTACTTCCTCAGTGGTAGGGAGGCGAGCAGGCCAGAGGTGGATGAACGCAGTGCCCTTGTTTGGGTGTAGGGCCTGATCAGAGCCTGGAGGTACTGAGGTGCCGTTCCCCTCACAGCTCCGTAGGCAAGCACCATGGTCTTGTAGCGGATGCGAGCTTCAACTGGAAGCCAGTGGACGGAGAACGGAGGAGCGGGGTGACGTGAGAGAACTTGGGAAGGTTGAACACCAGACGGGCTGCGGCGTTCTGGATGAGTTGAAGGGGTTTAATGGCACAGGCAGGGAGCCCAGCCAACAGAGAGTTGCAGTAATCCAGACGGGAGATGACAAGTGCCTGGATTAGGACCTGCGCCGCTTCCTGTGTGAGGCAGGGTCGTACTCTGCGGATGTTGTAGAGCATGAACCTACAGGAACGGGCCACAGCCTTGATGTTGGTTGAGAACGACAGGGTGTTGTCCAGGATCACACCAAGGTTCTTAGCGCTCTGGGAGGAGGACACAATGGAGTTGTCAACCGTGATGGCGAGATCATGGGACGGGCAGTCCTTCCCCGGGAGGAAGAGCAGCTCCGTCTTGCCGAGGTTCAGCTTGAGGTGGTGATCCGTCATCCACACTGATATGTCTGCCAGACATGCAGAGATGCGATTCGCCACCTGGTCATCAGAAGGGGGAAAGGAGAAGATTAGTTGTGTGTCGTCTGCATAGCAATGATAGGAGAGACCATGTGAGGTTATGACAGAGCCAAGTGACTTGGTGTATAGCGAGAATAGGAGAGGGCCTAGAACAGAGCCCTGGGGGACACCAGTGGTGAGAGCGCGTGGTGAGGAGACAGATTCTCGCCACGCCACCTGGTAGGAGCGACCTGTCAGGTAGGACGCAATCCAAGCATGGGCCGCGCCGGAGATGCCCAACTCGGAGAGGGTGGAGAGGAGGATCTGATGGTTCACAGTATCGAAGGCAGCCGATAGATCTAGAAGGATGAGAGCAGAGGAGAGAGAGTTAGCTTTAGCAGTGCGGAGCGCCTCCGTGATACAGAGGAGAGCAGTCTCAGTTGAATGACTAGACTTGAAACCTGACTGATTTGGATCAAGAAGGTCATTCAGAGAGAGATAGCGGGAGAGCTGGCCAAGGACGGCACGTTCAAGAGTTTTGGAGAGAAAAGAAAGAAGGGATACTGGTCTGTAATTGTTGACATCGGAGGGATCGAGTGTAGGTTTTTTCAGAAGGGGTGCAACTCTCGCTCTCTTGAAGACAGAAGGGACGTAGCCAGCGGTCAGTGATGAGTTGATGAGCGAGGTGAGGTAAGGGAGAAGGTCTCCGGAAATGGTCTGGAGAAGAGGGGAGGGGATAGGGTCAAGCGGGCAGGTTGTTGGGCGGCCGGCCGTCACAAGACGCGAGATTTCATCTGGAGAGAGAGGGGAGAAAGTTTTAAATCAGTTTTACCATATTTTTACTAGCATGTCACATATGCAACCAGAGGAAAACAATCTCTAGACCTACCTCACACTCAACACACAGAGATGCATACAATGCTCTCCCCCGCCCTCCATTTGGCAAATCTAACCATAATTCTATCCTCCTGATTCCTGCTCACAAGCAAAAACTAAAGCAGGAAGTACCAGTGACTTGCTCAAAATGGATGCAGTCAGATGAATCAGATGCTACGCTACAGGACTGTTATGCTAGCACAAACTGGAGTATGTTCCTGGATTCCCCCAATGGCATTGAGGAGTACACCACCTCAGTCATCGGCTTCATCAATAAGTGCATTGACGACGTCGTCCCCACAGTGACCGTACATACATACCCCAACCAGAATCCATCGATTGCAGGCAACATCCACATCGAGCTAAAGGCTAGAGCTTCCGCTTTCAAGGAGCAGGACACTAATCCGGACGAACCATCAAACAGGCAAAGGGACAATACAGGATTAAGATTGAATCCTACCACACAGCTCTGACGCTCGTCGGACATGTTGCAGGGCTTGCAAACAATTACAACTACAATGGGGAACCCAGCCGTGAGCCTACCAGACGGGCTTAATGCCTTTTATGCTCGCTTCGAGGCACGCAACACTGAAGCATACACAAGAGCACCAGCTGTTCTGGATGACTGTTTGATAACTCTCTCGATAGCCAATGTGAGCCAGACCTTTAAACAGGTCAACATTCACAAAGCCGCGAGGCCAGATGGATTACCAGGACGTGTACTCAAAGCATGAGCGGACCAACAGGCAGGTGTCTTCAGTGACATTTTCAACCTCTCCCTGACCGAATCTGTAATACCTACATGTTTCAAACAGACCACAATAGTCCCTTTGCCCAAGGAAGTGAAGTAAGCTACCTAAATTATTACTGCTCCGTAGCACTCACATCGGTAGCTATGAAGTGCTTTGAAAGGCTGGTCATGGCTCACATCAACACTATTATCCCAGAAACTCACTCCAATTCGCATACCGCCAAGACAGATCCACAGATGACACAATCTCAATCACACGACACACTGCCCTTTCACACATGGACAAAAGGAACACCTATGTGAGAATGCTGTTCATTGACTACAGCTCAGCGTTCAACACCATAGTTCCCACGAAGCTCACCATTATGCTAAGGATCCTGTGACTAAACACCTCTCTCTGCAACTGGATCCTGGACTTCCTAACGGGCCACCTCAAGGTGATAAGGGCAGGCAACAACACATCTGCCACGCTGATCCTTAACACTGGGACCCCTCAGGGGTGCGTGCTTAGTCCCCTCCTGTACTCCCTATTCACCCACGACTGCGTGGCCAAACACGACTCCAACACCATCATTAAGTTTTCTCACGACACAACAGTGGTAGGCCTGATCACCGACAACGATGAGAACGCCTATAGGGAGGAGGTCAGAGAACTGGCAGTGTGGTGCAAAGACAGCAACCTCTCCCTTAATGTGAGCAAGACAAAAGAGCTGATCGTGGACTACAGGAAAAGGCGGGCCGAGCACGCCCCCATAGCCTGCAGAGATAGCCTGCAAAGTAATGTCATACTTTCCAGGTCCATACCCAAACAGTTCGAACTACTAATTCTGAAAATTACTCTCTCCAGAAATAAGTCTCTCACTGTTGCCGCCTGCTACCGACCCCCCTCAGCTCCCAGCTGTGCCCTGGACACCATTTGTGAATTGATTGCCCCCCATCTAGCTTCAGAGTTTGTTCTGCTAGGTGACCTAAACTGGGATATGCTTAACACCCCGGCAGTCCTACAATCTAAGCTAGATGCCCTCAATCTCACACAAATCATCAAAGAACCCACCAGGTACAACCCTAACTCTGTAAGCAAGGGCACCCTCATAGACGTCATCCTGACCAACTGGCCCTCCAAATACACCTCCGCTGTCTTCAACCAGGATCTCAGCGACCACTGCCTCATTGCCTGTATCCGCTACGGTGCCGCAGTCAAACGACAACCCCTCATCACTGTCAAACGCTCCCTAAAACACTTCTGTGAGCAGGCCTTTCTAATCGACCTGGCCCGGGTATCCTGGAAGGACATTGACCTCATCCCGTCAGTTGAGGATGCCTGGTCATTCTTTAAGAGTAACTTCCTCACCATTTTAGATAAGCATGCTCCGTTCAAAAAAATGCAGAACTAAGAACAGATACAGCCCTTGGTTCACTCCAGACCTGACTGCCCTCGACCAGCACAAAAACATCCTGTGGTGGACTGCAATAGCATCGAACAGTCCCCGCGATACGCAACTGTTCAGGGAACTCAGGAACCAATACACGCAGTCAGTCAGGAAAGCTAAGGCCAGCTTCTTCAGGCAGAAGTTTGCATCCTGTAGCTCCAACTCCAAAAAGTTCTGGGACACTGTGAAGTCCATGGAGAACAAGAGCACCTCCTCCCAGCTGCCCACTGCACTGAGGCTAGGGAACACAGTCACCACCGACAAATCCATGATTATCGAAAACTTCAACAAGCATTTCTCAACGGCTGGCCATGCCTTCCGCCTGGCTACTCCTACCTCGGCCAACAGCCCCGGCCCCCCCGCAGCTCCTCGCCCAAGCCTCTCCAGGTTCTCCTTTACCCAAATCCAGATGGCAGATGTTCTGAAAGAGCTGCAAAACCTGGACCCGTATAAATCAGCTGGGCTTGACAATCTGGACCCTCTATTTCTGAAACTATCCGCCGCCATTGTCGCAACCCCTATTACCAGCCTGTTCAACCTCTCTTTCATATCGTCTGAGATCCCCAAGGACTAGAATGCTGCCGCAGTCATCCCCCTCTTCAAAGGGTGTGACACCCTGGACCCAAACTGTTACAGACCTATATCCATCCTGCCCTGCCTATCTAAGGTCTTCAAAAGTCAAGTCAACAAACAGGTGACTGACCATCTCGAATCCCACCGTACCTTCTCCGCTATGCAATCCGGTTTCCGAGCCGGTCACGGGTGCACCTCAGCCACACTCAAGGTACTAAACGACATCATAACCGCCATCGTTAAAAGACAGTACTGTGCAGCCATCTTCATCGACCTCGCCAAGGCTTTCGACTCTGTCAATCACCATATTCTTATCGGCAGACTCAGTAGCCTCGGTTTTTCGGATGACTGCCTTGCCTGGTTCACCAATTACTTTGCAGACAGAGTTCAGTGTGTCAAATCGGAGGGCATGTTGTCCGGTCCTCTGGCAGTCTCTATGGGGGTGCCACAGGGTTCAATTCTCGAGCCGACTCTTTTCTCTGTATATATCAATGATGTTGCTCTTGCTGCGGGCGATTCCCTGATCCACCTCTACGCAGACGACACCATTTTATACACTTTCGGCCCGTAATTGGACACTGTACTATCTAACCTCCAATCGAGCTTCAATGCCATACAACACTCCTTCCGTGGCCTCCAACTGCTCTTAAACGCTAGTAAAACCAAATGCATGCTTTTCAACCGATCGCTGCCTGCACCCGCATGCCCGACTAGCATCACCACACTGGATGGTTCCGATCTTGAATATGTGGACACCTATAAGTACCTAGGTGTCTGGCTAGACTGCAAACTCTCCTTCCAGACCCATATCAAACATCTCCAATCGAAAATCAAATCAAGAATCGGCTTTCTATTCCGCAACAAAGCCTCCTTCACTCACGCTGCCAAGCTTACCCTAGTAAAACTGACTATCCTACCGATCCTCGACTTCGGCGACGTCATCTACAAAATTGCTTCCAACACTCTACTCAGCAAACTGGATGCAGTTTATCACAGTGCCATCCGTTTTGTCACTAAAGCACCTTATACTACCCACCACTGCGACTTGTATGCTCTAGTCGGCTGGCCCTCGCTACACAAGCACACCAAGACAGTCGGGAAGAGGGCATGACAAAACCTATTCCACCCCAGGAGACTGAAAAGATTTGGCATGGGTCCTCAGATCCTCAAAAGGTTCTACAGCTGCAACTTCGAGAGCATTGGTTGCATCACTGCCTGGTATGGAAACTGCTTGGCCTCTGACCGCAAGGCACGACAGAGGGTAGTGTGTACGTCCCTGTACATCACTGGGGACAAGCTTCCTGCCATTCAGGACCTCTATACCAGGCGGTGTCAGAGGAAGGCCCTAGAAATGGTCAAATAATCCAGCCACCCTAGTCATAGACTGTTCTCTCTGCTACCACACGGCAAGCAGCATGGCAAGCAGTACCTGCGCACCAAGTCTAGGACCAAGAGGCTTCGAAACAGCTTCTGCCCCCCAGAAGTCATAAGACTCCTGAACATCTAACATCTAATGGCCACCCACTATTTGCCCCGCTTCTACACTTCTGCTACTCTCTGTTATTATCACTTTATGTACATATTACCTCAATTACCTCGACTAACCTGTGCCCCCGCCCATTGACTCTGTACCGGTACCCCCTGTATATAGCCTCCACATTGACACTGTACCGTAATACCCTGTATATAGCCTCCACATTGACTCTGTACTGTAATACCCTGTATATAGTCTCCACATTGACTCTGTACTGGTACCCCCTGTATATAGCCTCCACATTGACTCTGTACCGTAATACCCTGTATATAGTCTCCACATTGACTCTGTACCGGTACCCCCTGTATATAGCCTCCATATTGACTCTGTACCGGTACCTCCTGTATATAGCCTCCACATTGACTTGGTACCGGTACCCCTTGTATATAGCCTCCACATTGACTCTGTACCGGTACCCCCTGTATATAGTCTCCACATTGACTCTGTACTGGTACCCCCTGTATATAGCCTCCACATTGACTCTGTACCGGTACCCCCTGTATATAGCCTCCACATTGACTCTGTACTGGTACCCCTGTATATAGCCTCCACATTGACTCTGTACCGGTACCCCCTGTATATAGCCTCCACATTGACTCTGTACTGGTACCCCCTGTATATAGCCTCCATATTGACTCTGTACTGGTACCCCCTGTATATAGCCTCCACATTGACTTGGTACTGTATATAGCCTCCACATTGACTCTGTACGGGTAACCCCTGTATATAGTCTCCACATTGACTCTGTACTGGTACCCCTGTATATAGCCTCCACATTGACTTTGTACCGGTACCCCCTGTATATAGCCTCCACATTGACTCTGTACTGCCTCCACATTGACTCTGTACCCCCCCTGAATATAGACTCCACATTGACTCTGTACCGGTACCCCCTGTATATAGCCTCCACATTGACTCTGTACTGTAACACCCTGTATATAGTCTCCACATTGACTCTGTACTGGTACCCCCTGTATATAGCCTCCACATTGACTCTGTACTGTAACACCCTGTATATAGCCTCCACATTGACTCTGTACTGGTACCCCCTGTATATAGCCTCCACATTGACTCTGTACCGGTACCCCCTGTATATAGCCTCCACATTGACTCTGTACTGGTACCCCCTGTATATAGCCTCCACATTGACTCTGTACCGTAATACCCTGTATATAGTCTCCACATTGACTCTGTACCGGTACCCCCTGTATATAGCCTCCATATTGACTCTGTACCGGTACCTCCTGTATATAGCCTCCACATTGACTTGGTACCGGTACCCCTTGTATATAGCCTCCACATTGACTCTGTACCGGTACCCCCTGTATATAGTCTCCACATTGACTCTGTACTGGTACCCCCTGTATATAGCCTCCACATTGACTCTGTACCGGTACCCCCTGTATATAGCCTCCACATTGACTCTGTACTGGTACCCCCTGTATATAGCCTCCACATTGACTCTGTACCGGTACCCCCTGTATATAGCCTCCACATTGACTCTGTACTGGTACCCCCTGTATATAGCCTCCATATTGACTCTGTACTGGTACCCCCTGTATATAGCCTCCACATTGACTTGGTACCGGTACCCCCTGTATATAGCCTCCACATTGACTCTGTACGGGTAACCCCTGTATATAGTCTCCACATTGACTCTGTACTGGTACCCCCTGTATATAGCCTCCACATTGACTTTGTACCGGTACCCCCTGTATATAGCCTCCACATTGACTCTGTACCGGTACCCCCTATATATAGCCTCCACATTGACTCTGTACCGGTACCCCTGAATATAGACTCCACATTGACTCTGTACCGGTACCCCCTGTATATAGCCTCCACATTGACTCTGTACTGTAACACCCTGTATATAGTCTCCACATTGACTCTGTACTGGTACCCCCTGTATATAGCCTCCACATTGACTCTGTACTGTAACACCCTGTATATAGCCTCCACATTGACTCTGTACCAGTACCCCCTGTATATAGCCTCCACACTGACTCTGTATAGTATATAGCCTCCACATTGACTCTGTATAACATAGATAGATAGATAGATAGATAGATAGATAGATAGATAGATAGATAGATAGATAGATAGATAGATAGATAGATAGATAGATAGATAGATAGATAGATAGTACCACTAGGTCTATATACTGAGATAGATAGTACCACTAGGTCTATATACTGAGATAGATAGTACCACTAGGTCTATATACTGAGATAGATAGTACCACTAGGTCTATATACTGAGATAGATAGTACCACTGAGATAGATAGTACCACTAGGTCTATATACTGAGGTAGATAGTACCACTGAGATAGATAGTACCACTAGGTCTATATACTGAGATAGATAGTACCACTAGGTCTATATACTGAGATATATAGTACCACTGAGATAGATAGTACCACTAGGTCTATATACTGAGGTAGATAGATAGTACCACTAGGTCTATATACTGAGGTAGATAGATAGTACCACTAGGTCTATATACTGAGATAGATAGTACCACTGAGATAGATAGTACCACTAGGTCTATATACTGAGATAGATAGTACCACTGAGATAGATAGTACCACTAGGTCTATATACTGAGGTAGATAGATAGTACCACTAGGTCTATATACTGAGATAGATAGTACCACTGAGGTAGATAGTACCACTAGGTCACAGAACAGGGCTCCGGGCAGCCGAGCGGAAATGGAGGAAAACTCGCCTCCCTGCGGACCTGGCATCCTTTCACTCCCTCCTCTCTACATTTTCCTCCTCTGTCTCTGCTGCTAAAGCCACTTTCTACCACGCTAAATTCCAAGCATCTGCCTCTAACCCTAGGAAGCTCTTTGCCACCTTCTCCTCCCTCCTGAATCCTCCTGCCCCTCCCCCCCCTCCTCCCTCTCTGCAGATGACTTCGTCAACCATTTTGAAAAGAAGGTCGACGACATCCGATCCTTGTTTGCTAAGTCAAACGACACCGCTGGTTCTGCTCACACTGCCCTACCCTGTGCTCTGACCTCTTTCTCCCCTCTCTCTCCAGATGAAATCTCGCGTCTTGTGACGGCCGGCCGCCCAACAACCTGCCCGCTTGACCCTATCCCCTCCTCTCTTCTCCAGACCATTTCCGGAGACCTTCTCCCTTACCTCACCTCGCTCATCAACTCATCCCTGACCGCTGGCTACGTCCCTTCCGTCTTCAAGAGAGCGAGAGTTGCACCCCTTCTGAAAAAACCTACACTCGATCCCTCCGATGTCAACAATTACAGACCAGTATCCCTTCTTTCTTTTCTCTCCAAAACTCTTGAACGTGCCGTCCTTGGCCAGCTCTCCCGCTATCTCTCTCTGAATGACCTTCTTGATCCAAATCAGTCAGGTTTCAAGACTAGTCATTCAACTGAGACTGCTCTCCTCTGTATCACGGAGGCGCTCCGCACTGCTAAAGCTAACTCTCTCTCCTCTGCTCTCATCCTTCTAGATCTATCGGCTGCCTTCGATACTGTGAACCATCAGATCCTCCTCTCCACCCTCTCCGAGTTGGGCATCTCCGGCGCGGCCCACGCTTGGATTGCGTCCTACCTGACAGGTCGCTCCTACCAGGTGGCGTGGCGAGAATCTGTCTCCTCACCACGCGCTCTCACCACTGGTGTCCCCCAGGGCTCTGTTCTTGGCCCTCTCCTATTCTCGCTATACACCAAGTCACTTGGCTCTGTCATAACCTCACATGGTCTCTCTTATCATTGCTATGCAGACGACACACAATTCATCTTCTCCTTTCCCCCTTCTGATGACCAGGTGGCGAATCGCATCTCTGCATGTCTGGCAGACATATCAGTGTGGATGACGGATCACCACCTCAAGCTGAACCTCGGCAAGACGGAGCTGCTCTTCCTCCCGGGAAGGACTGCCCGTTCCATGATCTCGCCATCACGGTTGACAACTCCACTGTGTCCTCCTCCCAGAGCGCCAAGAACCTTGGCGTGATCCTTGACAACACCCTGTCGTTCTCAACCAACATCAAGGCGGTGGCCCGTTCCTGTAGGTTCATGCTCTACAACATCCGCAGAGTACGACCCTGCCTCACACAGGAAGCGGCGCAGGTCCTAATCCAGGCACTTGTCATCTCCCGTCTGGATTACTGCAACTCGCTGTTGGCTGGGCTCCCTGCCTGTGCCATTAAACCCCTTCAACTCATCCAGAACGCCGCAGCCCGTCTGGTGTTCAACCTTCCCAAGTTCTCTCACGTCACCCCGCTCCTCCGTTCTCTCCACTGGCTTCCAGTTGAAGCTCGCGTCCGCTACAAGACCATGGTGCTTGCCTACGGAGCTGTGAGGGGAACGGCACCTCAGTACCTCCAGGCTCTGATCAGGCCCTACACCCAAACAAGGGCACTGCGTTCATCCACCTCTGGCCTGCTCGCCTCCCTACCACTGAGGAAGTACAGCTCCCGCTCAGCCCAGTCAAAACTGTTCGCTGCCCTGGCCCCCCAATGGTGGAACAAACTCCCTCACGACGCCAGGACAGCGGAGTCAATCACCACCTTCCGGAGACACCTGAAACCCCACCTCTTTAAGGAATACCTAGGATAGGATAAGTAATCCCTCTCACCCCCCCTTAAGTTTTAGATGCACTATTGTAAAGTGACTGTTCCACTGGATGTCATAAGGTGAATGCACCAATTTGTAAGTCGCTCTGGATAAGAGCGTCTGCTAAATGACTTAAATGTAAATGTAAATGTAGATAGATAGTACCACTAGGTCTATATACTGAGATAGATAGTACCACTAGGTCTATATACTGAGGTAGATAGTACCACTAGGTCTATATACTGAGATAGATAGATAAATAGATAGTACCACTAGGTCTATATACTGAGATAGATAGTACCACTAGGTCTATATACTAAGATAGATAGTACCACTAGGTCTATATACTGAGGTAGATAGTACCACTAGGTCTATATACTGAGATAGATAGATAGTACCACTAGGTCTATATACTGAGATAGATAGTACCACTATGTCTATATACTGAGATAGATAGTAACACTAGGTCTATATACTGAGATAGATAGTACCACTAGGTCTATATACTGAGATAGATAGATAGTACCACTAGGTCTATATACTGAGATAGATAGTACCACTAGGTCTATATACTGAGATAGATAGTACCACTGAGATAGATAGTACCACTAGGTCTATATACTGAGATAGATAGTACCACTAGGTCTATATACTGAGATAGATAGTACCACTGAGATAGATAGTACCACTAGGTCTATATACTGAGATAGATAGTACCACTAGGTCTATATACTAAGATATTCACATGTAATTTATTTCTCACGCTGACAGGCTAATCTATGCTTATAAACTGTAGGCTTTACATGTTGTGGTCTCTTTTTACCAGTCTCAAATGGCACTCTATTCCCTATGGGCTTTGATAAAAGGTGAACAGACAGTGGCAGTTCTCTCTTTACAGTGTCTGTGTCCCAGATGGCACTCTATTCCCTATGGGCTTTGATAAAAGGTGAACAGACAGTGGCAGTTCTCCCTTTACAGTGTCTGTGTCCCAGATGGCACTCTATTCCCTATGGGCTTTGATAAAAGGTGAACAGACAGTGGCTGTGTGACCCAATCAATGGAAGCAATACTGCAGTTGTCAATATCACAGACAGAGGCAGTTCTCTCTCTTTACAGTGGCTATGTTCCAAATTACACGACATCTGTCCGTGTGCTCTTGAGCAAGGCACTTAACCCTAATTGCTCCTGTAAGTCGCTCTGGATAAGAGCGTCTGCTAAATGACAAATGTTCCCTAGATTCAACTATGTTTTGGGGAATTATAACATGTTGTAATGCAATGTAGACAGCAGACTCTTTCGGAATATGAGGTGGAGAACACCAGCATCTGATTTCTGTGTCCCAAATGGCAAACTATTCCCTATGTAGTGCACTACTTTAGACCCTATTCCCTGTGTAGTGCACTACTTTAGACCCTATTCCCTATGTAGTGCACTACTTTAGACCCTATTCCCTATGTAGTGCACTACTTTAGACCCTATTCCCTATCTAGTGCACTACTTTAGACCCTATTCCCTATGGGTGCACTACTTTGACCCTATTCCCTGTGTAGTGCACTACTTTAGACCCTATTCCTATGTAGTGCACTACTTTTTACCTATTCCCAATGTAGTGCACTACTTTAGACCCTATTCCCTATGTAGTGCACTACTTTAGACCCTATTCCCTGTGTAGTGCACTACTTTAGACCCTATTCCCTGTGTAGTGCACTACTTTAGACCCTATTCCCTATGTAGTGCACTACTTTAGACCCTATTCCCTGTGTAGTGCACTACTTTAGACCCTATTCCCTATGTAGTGCACTACTTTAGACCCTATTCCCTATGTAGTGCACTACTTTAGACCCTATTCCCTATGTAGTGCACTACTTTAGACCCTATTCCCTATGTAGTGCACTACTTTAGACCAGGGCCTTGAGATAGTGAGGTGCCATTTGAGACACATTCTCATTCCTCAATGTATCTTTATCTTTTAATGTGGTTTAATTTGTCCTTACGATATTCTGAGAGTTTACTCTGTCTTTACGATATTCTGAGAGTTTACTCTGTCTTTACGATATTCTGAGAGTTTACTCTGTCTTTACGATATTCTGAGAGTTTACTCTGTCTTTATGATATTCTGAGAGTTTACTCTGTCTTTATGATATTCTTATATTACAATGTACTGGTCTAGTGACTATTTTGATCAGAGATCGCAGGGTCAAGATTCCCTAGCTATAACAATTCTATAATTTATCCTATTTTGCTGCTAGTTTACACGAGAGAGAGAGAGAGAGAGAGAGACACATTCTCATTCCTCAGAGTATCTTTATCTTTTAGAGAGAGAGAGAGACAGAGAGAGAGAGAGAGACCAGTCTTTAGAGACACAGAGAGAGAGACAGAGAACTCTGTCTTTAGAGAGAGAGAGACAGAGACATATTCTGAGAGTTTACTCTGAGAGAGATTCTGAGAGTTTAGAGACACAGAGAGATGACAGAGAGAGAGTTTACAGAGAGAGACAGAGAGAGATTCTTAGATTACAGAGTAGACTATTTTGAGAGAGATCGAGGGAGAAGATTCCTAGAGAGAGAGAGAAGAATTCTATAGAGAGATCCTATTTTGAGAGAGAGAGAGAGACAGAGAGAGAGAGAGAGAGAGAGAGAGAGAGAGAGAGAGAGAGAGAGAGAGAGAGAGAGAGAGAGAGAGAGAGAGAGAGAGAGAGAGAGAGAGAGAGAGAGAGAGAGAGAGAGAGAGAGAGAGAGAGAGAGAGAGAGAGAGAGAGAGAGAGAGAGAGAGAGACAGAGAGAGAGACAGAGAGAGAGAGAGACAGAGAGAGAGAGAGAGAGAGAGAGAGAGAGAGAGAGAGAGAGAGAGAGAGAGAGAGAGAGAGAGAGAGAGAGAGAGAGAGAGAGAGAGAGAGAGAGAGAGAGAGAGAGAGAGAGAGAGAGAGAGAGAGAGAGAGAGAGAGAGAGAGAGAGAGAGAGAGAGAGAGAGAGAGAGAGAGAGAGAGAGAGAGAGAGAGAGAGAGAGAGAGAGAGAGAGAGAGAGAGAGAGAGAGAGAGAGAGAGAGAGAGAGAGAGAGAGAGAGAGAGAGAGAGAGAGAGAGAGAGAGAGAGAGAGAGAGAGAGAGAGAGAGAGAGAGAGAGAGAAAGAGAGAGAGAGAGAGAGAGAGAGAGAGAGAGAGAGAGAGAGAGAGAGAGAGAGAGAGAGAGAGAGAGAGAGAGAGAGAGAGAGAGAGAGAGAGAGAGAGAGAGAGAGAGAGAGAGAGAGAGAGAGAGAGAGAGAGAGAGAGAGAGAGAGAGAGAGAGAGAGAGAGAGAGAGAGAGAGAGAGAGAGAGAGAGAGAGAGAGAGAGAGAGAGAGAGAGAGAGAGAGAGAGAGAGAGAGAGAGAGAGAGAGAGAGAGAGAGAGAGAGAGAGAGAGAGAGAGAGAGAGAGAGAGAGAGAGAGAGAGAGAGAGAGAGAGAGAGAGAGAGAGAGAGAGAGAGAGAGAGAGAGAGAGAGAGAGAGAGAGAGAGAGAGAGAGAGAGAGAGAGAGAGAGAGAGAGAGAGAGAGAGAGAGAGAGAGAGAGAGAGAGAGAGAGAGAGAGAGAGAGAGAGAGAGAGAGAGAGAGAGAGAGAGAGAGGAGAGAGAAAGACGGTAGGCTTCGAGGGGACTCCTATGGTAGGTACACCTATAGCTCATCTCTTGGCAGTAGTACTGTAGACTACTTTATCACTGACCTCAACCCAGAATCTCTCAGAGCATTCACAGTCAGCCCACTGACACCCCTATCAGACCACAGCAAAATCACAGTCTACTTAAACAGAGCAATACTCAATCATGAGGCATCAAAGCCAAAGGAACTGAGTAACATTAAGAAATGCTATAGATGGAAGGAATGCAGTTTGGAAACCTACCAAAAACAATTAGGCAACAACAAATTCAATCCCTTTTAGACAATTTCCTGGGTAAAACGTTCCACTGTAATAGTGAAGGTGTAAACTTGGCAGTAGAAAATCTTAACAGTATATTTGACCTCTCAGCTTCCCTATCAAATCTAAAAATCTCAAATAGAAAACCGAAGAAAATTAACAATAATGACAAATGGTTTGATGAAGAATGCAAAAATCTAAGAAAGAAATTGAGAAACCTGTCCAACCAAAAACATAGAGACCCGGAAAACCTGAGTCTACGCCTTCACTATGGTGAATCACTAAAACAATACAGAAATACACTACGGAAAAAGAAGGAACAGCATGTCAGAAATCAGCTCAATGCAATTGAAGAATCCATAGACTCTAACCACTTCTGGGAAAATTGGAAAACACTAAACAAACAACAACACAAAGAATTATCTATCCAAAATAGAGATGTAAACCACCTCTCCAATCTTTTTGGCTCTATAACAAAGAATAAAGAGCAAAAACACATACATGATCAAATACAGATCTTAGAATCAACTATTAAAGACCAGAACCCACTGGATTCCAGAACCCACTGGATTCTCCAATTACATTGAATGAGTTACAGGACAAAATAAAAACCCTCCAACCCAAAAAGGCCTGTGGTGTCGATGGTATCCTCAATGAAATGATCAAATATACAGACAACAAATTCCAATTGGCTATACTAAAACTCTTTAACATCATACTTAGCTCTGGCATCTTCCCCAAAATTTGGAACCACAGACTGATCACCCCAATCCACAAAAGTGGAGACAAATTTGACCCCAATAACTACCGTGGAATATGTGTCAACAGTAACCTTGGGAAAATCCTCTGCATTATTATTAACAGCAGACTCATACATTTCCTCAATGAAAACAATGTACTGAGCAAATGTCAAATTGGCTTTTTACCAAATTACCGTACAACAGACCATGTATTCACCCTGCACACCCTAATTGACAACCAAACAAACCAAAACAAAGGCAAAGTCTTCTCATGCTTTGTTGATTTCAAAAAAGCCTTTGACTCAATCTGGCATGAGGGTCTGCTATACAAACTGATGGAAAGTGGTGTTGGGGGTAAAACATACGACATTATAAAATCCATGTACACAAACAACAAGTGTGCGGTTAAAATTGGCAAAAAACACACACATTTTTTCACACAGGGTCGTGGGGTTAGACAGGGATGCAGCTTAAGCCCCACCCTCTTCAACATATATCAACGAATTGGCGCGGGCACTAGAAAAGTCTGCAGCACCCGGCCTCCCCCTGCTAGAATCCAAAGTCAAATGTCTGCTGTTTGCTGATGATCTGGTGCTTCTGTCACCAACCAAGGAGGGCCTACAGCAGCACCTAGATCTTATGCACAGATTCTGTCAGACCTGGACCCTGACAGTAAATCTCAGTAAGACCAAAATAATGGTGTTCCAAAAAAGGTCCAGTCACCAGGACCACAAATACAAATTCCATCTAGACACTGTTGCCCTAGAGCACACAAAAAACTATACATACCTTGGCCTAAACATCAGCGCCACAGGTAACTTCCACAAAGCTGTGAACGATCTGAGAGACAAGGCAAGAAGGGCATTCTATGCCATCAAAAGAAACATAAATTTCAACATACCAATTAGGATTTGGCTAAAAATACTTGAATCAGTCATAGAGCCCATTGCTCTTTATGGTTGTGAGGTCTGGGGTCCGCTCACCAACCAAGACTTCACAAAATGGGACAAACACCAAATTGAGACTCTGCACGCAGAATTCTGCAAAAATATCCTCCGTGTACAACGTAAAACACCAAATAATGCATGCAGAGCAGAATTAGGCCGATACCCACTAATTATCAAAATCCAGAAAAGAGCCATTAAATTCTACAACCACCTAAAAGGAAGCGATTCACAAACCTTCCGATTCACAAACCTTCCAAATAGAATGCTATTTGGCCCTACACAGAGAGTACACAGCGGCAGAATACCTGACCACTGTGACTGACCCAAAATTAAGGAAAGCTTTGACTATGTACAGACTCAGTGAGCATAGCCTTGCTATTGAGAAAGGCCGCCGTAGGCAGACATGGCTCTCAAGAGAAGACAGGCTATGTGCTCACTGCCCACAAAATGAGGTGGAAACTGAGCTGCACTTCCTAACCTCCTGCCCAATGAGACATATTTCCCCCAGATCACACAGATCCACAAAGAATTTGAAAACAAATCCAATTTTGAAAAACTCCCATATCTTTTGGGTGAAATTCCACAGTGTGCCATCACAGCAGCAAGATTTGTGACCTGTTGCCACGAGAAAAGGGCATTCTTCACTGAGCAACCAGTGAAGAACAAACACCATTGTAAATACAACCCATATTTATGCTTATTCATTTTATCTTGTGTCCTTTAACTATTTGTACATTGTATATATATATATATATAATATGACATTTGTAATGTCTTTACTGTTTTTAAACTTCTGTATGTGTAATGTTTACTGTTCATTTTTGTTGTTTTTCACTTTATATATTCACTTTGTATGTTGTCTACCTCACTTGCTTTGGCAATGTTAACACATGTTTCCCATGCCAATAAAGCCCTTGAATTGAATTGAATTGAATTGAATTGAAAGAGAGAGAGAGAGAGAGAGAGGAGAGAGAGAAGAGAGAAAGAGAGAGTAGAGAGAAAGAGAGAGAGAGAGAGACAGAGAGAGAGAGAGAGACAGAGAGACAGAGAGAGAGAGAGAGAGAGAGAGAGAGAGAGAGAGAGAGAGAGAGAGAGAGAGAGAGAGAGCACACACACCATATGTGCGCTACACTCTGCTCAGTTCTCTTCTCTGCTCACGAGGAGCTTCAGGATTTTCACTTGTTCCGTGCAACATCTCATTTGGAGACTCGTTTACCAAGGAGCTATAGCCTGCGACTAAGAGGGGGAAAGGTGAGTGTTTGAACGGGTGGATAGGTTACTGAAGACGTATGCAGTTTACCTGTACAATAATAGAGAACTGATTTGGAGCGTGCGTTGACATGATTAAAAATGACTGTTGATTTTTGTTGATCGATGGTCAAAGCGAGACGGTATATATCACAGTTAATAGTGTAGGGATCAGAAAGACCCGTCCGTAGCTTAACGCAACCACTTCCATCATCTCCTGTTTCAGTGCTACACAGCGTGATGGATTCTGGTCAAATGTATTAGCGCTGCCTTTGGTAAATAGAGGCTACTGAGACATAATTAAATAACATCCACAACAGACGAAACGCAACACACAATAAGGAGAATGAAATTGCGCATGAATCTTGAGGAGTAGTGTAATGGACATGCACAAAAATATTCCAAATTGGTGAAGTGAAATGAAAAAAAATGACTTGTTTCAAAAAAGGTAAAACTGAAAATTGGTGGGTCCATATTTTAATTTTATTAATTGGAAAAAAAATGTAAACCTTTATTTAACCAGGCAAGTCACATTCTTATTTTCAATGACGGCCTGGGAACAGTGGGTTAACTGCCTGTTCAGGGGCAGAACGACAGATTTGTACCTTGTCAGCTCGGGGGTTTGAACTCGCAACCTTCCGGTTACTAGTCCAACGCTCTAACCACTAGGCTACACTGCCGCCCCATATGTATTCACCCCCTTTGTTATGAAGCCCCTGAATAAGATCTGGTGCAACCAATCACCTTCAGAAGTCACATAATTAGTTAAATAAAGTCCACCTGTGTGCAATCTAAGTGTCACATGATCTGTCACATGATCTCAGTATAGAGATATATATATATATATATATATATATACACACCTGTTCTGAAAGGCCCCAGAGTCTGCAACACCACTAAGCAAGGGGCACCACCAAGCAAGCGGCACCATGAAGACCAAGGAGCTCTCCAAACAGGTCAGGGACAAAGTTGTGGAGAAGTACAGATCAGGGTTGGGTTATAAAAAAATATCACAAACTTTGAAACATCCCAAGGAGCACCATTAAATCCATTATGAAAAAATGGAAAGAATATGGCACCACAACAAACCTGACAAGAGAGGGCCGCCTACCAAAACTCACAGACCAGACAAGAAGGGCATTAATCAGAAACGCAACAAAGAGACCAACAATAACCCTGAAGGAGCTGCAAAGCTCCACAGCGGGGATTGGAGTATCTGTCCATAGGACCACTTTAAGCCGTAGACTCCACAGAGCTGAGCTTTACAGAAGAGTGGCCAGAAAAAAATAAGCGAACACGTTTGGTGTTCGCCAGAAAGCATGTGGGACACTCAAACACATGGAATAAAGTACTCTGGTTAGATGAGAATAAAATTGAGCTTTTTGGCCATCAAAGAAAACGCTATGTCTGGCGCAAACCCAAGCCACTGTAAGTGGTGAGTTGACTTCTGCGTGGTATATACGTTTATTGGAATCAAATGCCTGCTCTTTACAAAGCCCTGGAGGCAATCACTAAGCACCTAATACTTCAGTCTCAGTGTCACGCCCTGACCTTAGAGATCCTTATTATTCTCTGTTTGGTTAGGTCAAGGTGTGACTTGGGTGGGAAAGTCTATGTTTTCTATTTCTCTGTTTTTGGCCGAGTGTGGTTCCCAATCAGAGGCAGCTGTCTATCGTTGTCTCTGATTGGGGATCACATATAAGTTGTCATTTTCCTTTTGGGTTTTGTGGGATCTTGTTTTCTTTTTAGTGTCTGTGCCTGACAGAACTGTTCGCTTTCGTTTCGTTGTCTTTGTTATTTTCGTGTTGGTGTAATCAATAAAAAGACGATGTGTACGCCTACCACGCTGCCCCTTGGTCCACTCTTCATGCTACAAACGAGGGCCGTTACACTCAGTATAGCCTGCGTAATAAACACAAACCCAGATGTTATGGTCTCAATCTCAGTATAGCCTGCGTAATAAACACAAACCCAGATGTTATGGTCTCAATCTCAGTATAGCCTGCGTAATAAACACAAACCCAGATGTTATGGTCTCAATCTCAGTATAGCCTGCGTAATAAACACAAACCCAGATGTTATGGTCTCAATCTCAGTATAGCCTGCGTAATAAACACAAACCCAGATGCATTCATATGCCTTATTTCTGACCCAGACGCATGCAGCATGCTTCTGATTCCATATTTCAGTCGGAAATTCTTTCTGGCATTCCAGAACACATTCCATTTCTATCTGTGTTTGTCTCCCCTGGAGTTGGGAGGGATGGAGGCTGAGGCTGGAAGGGTTGAGGTGCTGGGAGGGATGAGGTCCTGGGAGGATTGGAGGCTGAGACTGGGAGGGATGAGGTGCTGGGAGGGTTGGAGGCTGGGAGGGATGAGGTGCTGGGAGGGTTGGAGGCTGGGAGGGATGAGGTGCTGGGAGGGTTGGAGACTGAGGCTTGGATGAGTTGCTGGGAGGGTTGGAGGCTGAGGCTTGGAGGAGTTGCTGGGAGGGTTGGAGGCTGGCAGGGATGAGGTGCTGGGAGGATTGGAGGCTGGCAGGGATGAGGTGCTGGGAGGATTGGAGGCTGGCAGGGATGAGGTGCTGGGAGGGTTGGAGAATGAGGCTGGCAGGGATGAGGTGCTGGGAGGATTGGAGGCTGGGTCTGGCAGGGATGAGGTGCTGGGAGGATTGGAGGCTGGGTCTGGCAGGGATAAGGTGCTGGGTGGGTTGGAGGCTGAGACTGGCAGGGATGAGGTGCTGGGAGGATTGGAGGCTGAGGCTGGCAGGGATGAGGTGCTGGGTGGGTTGGAGGCTGGCATGGATGAGGTGCTGGGAGGATTGGATGCTGGCAGGGATGAGGTGCTGGGAGTGTTGGAGGATGGCAGGGATGAGGTGCTGGGAGGATTGGAGGCTGGCAGGGATGAGGTGCTGGGAGGGTTGGAGGGATGAGATCATATCAGATAATAGATCATATCAGATACTAGATCATATCAGATAATAGATCATATCAGATAATAGATCATATCAGATAATAGATCATATCAGATAATAGATCATATCAGATAATAGATCATATCAGATCATAGATCATATCAGATAATAGATCATAGATCATATCAGATAATAGATCATAGATCATATCAGATAATAGATCATATCAGATCATAGATCATATCAGATCATAGATCATATCAGATAATAGATCATATCAGATCATAGATCATAGATCATATCAGATCATATCAGATCATAGATCATATCAGATCATAGATCATATCAGATCATATCAGATCATATCAGATCATATCAGATCATAGATCATAGATCATATCAGATCATATTAGATCATATCAGATCATAGATCATATCAGATCATATCAGATCATATCAGATCATAGATCATATCAGATCATAGATCATATCAGATAATAGATCATATCAGATCATATATCGAATCAGATCACATTAAAAGTAGTGCACTGTTTATGGAACAGGGTGCCACTTATATTTATCTGATTGTTTTTGAGCCAGTAATGATTCAGTATTTTCCTCAAGTTCACCGTCCAAGAATGTATAGGATCCAGACCAGCATGCATGTGGTGTCCACTGAATGTAAATTACTAGAAGCTAATTTGCAACCATCTACCTAGTTCTTCTTGTGCAATGAACCCCCCCCCTCCTTCCTTCCTTCCTTCCTTCCTTCCTTCCTTCCTTCCTTCCTTCCATCCTTCCTTACTTCCTTTCTTTCCTTCCTTCCTTCCCCCCCTACCTCCTTCCCTCCCCCCCCTCCCTCCCTCCCACCAACAGCACGGTCGACCGAGCACCTGACCTGCCAGTCCACATGGACACCACCTCCACCCACATGCAGCAAGGAATCCTGGGTAACGACAGTCTCAGCCTCCACCTCGACCGGCCGGGGTTCCACTCTGACATCACCAAGCATGTAGGAGTCCAGGCTGCTTTGATCACAGCGTATAGTCTGATCATCCTACTGGGTCTAGTAGGCAACGCCCTTGTCATCTACATGATCATCCGCTTCCGGAACATGAGGACAGTCACTAACTTCTTCATAGCTAACCTGGCCCTGGCCGACCTGTTGGTGGATACGTTGTGTTTACCGTTCACACTGGTTTATACCTTGCTCGACGAGTGGAAGTTCGGCGCGGTGCTGTGTCACATGGTCCCGTTTGCCCAGGCGCTGAGCGTGCACGTATCGATCCTGACGCTGACCGTCATCGCTCTGGAGCGCTACAGGTGTATCGTGTTCCACCTGGGCCAGCGCCTCACCTGGCGAAGCAGCCTGCTCATCATGGCTCTCACCTGGACGCTGTCCGCCGTGCTGGCCGGCCCGCTCGCCATCTTCAGAGAGTACCGTCAGGAGGAGATCCCGTCCATCAACCTGAGGATCTCAGTCTGCTATGAGAAGTGGCCTTACGGCAGCAGCAGAGACGGGGTAATTTACAGCCTGTCTATGTTACTGCTGCAGTACGTGCTGCCACTGTCCATCATCAGTTATGCCTACATCTGCATCTGGGTGAAGCTGAAGAACCACGTGAGTCCAGCGAGCCGCATCGACGCCATCCAGCGCAGGAAGAAGACCACCAAGATGCTGGTTATGGTGGTTGTCGTCTTCGCCACATGCTGGCTACCCTTCCACGTATTTCAACTAGCCAGTGACCTCGACCTGGTGCTCAGCTTAAGACAATACAAGCTCATCTATACACTCTTCCACATGGTAGCCATGTGCTCCACCTTCGCCAACCCGCTCCTGTACGGCTGGATGAATAAGAACTACAGGAATGGGTTCCTCATGGTGTTCAGGTGTGAGGCTAAACCAGACAGTATTCACCCTGAGGGATCCTTCAGGACCCGGTCACTAAGGAGGATGTCTCTGAATGGAGGACACCCTCCTACGGCCGTCTGATTGGTTGATTGGTCTGCGGTCTGATTGGTTGATTGATCTGCCGTCTGATTGAGGCTGCTGTGTGGAGTGAAATTAGTACCATTACAAAGGGAATCTGAGGCTGCTGATTTTTTTTTTTTTATAAACCTTGTCGGAGCCAGAACGGTCCGTAGGGCAGGAGTCCATCTCCTGTTTCTGTAGAATGAACCATAATGGTCCGTAGGGCAGGAGTCCATCTCCTGTTTCTGTAGAGTGAACCAGAACGGTCCGTAGGGCAGGAGTCCATCTCCTGTTTCTGTAGAATGAACCAGAACGGTCCGTAGGGCAGGAGTCCATCTCCTGTTTCTGTAGAGTGAACCAGAACCATCTCCGTTTCTGTAGGGCAGGAGTCCATCTCCTGTTTCTGTAGAGTGAACCAGAACGGTCCGTAGGGCAGGAGTCCATTTCCTGTTTCTGTAGAGTGAACCAGAACGGTCCGTAGGGCAGTCCATCTCCTGTTTCTGTAGAGTGAACCAGAACCCGGTCCATTTCCTGTTTCTGGGCAGAAGTCCATCTCCTGTTTCTGTAGAGTGAACCAGAACCATTTCCTGTTTCTGCCCGTCCGGGGGCAGGAGTCCATTCCTGTTTCTGTAGAGTGAACCAGAACGGTCCATCTCCTGTTTCTGTAGGGCAGAACGGTCCGTAGGGCAGGAGTCCATCTCCTGTTTCTGTAGAGTGAACCAGAACGGTCCATAGGGCAGGAGTCCATCTCCTGTTTCTGTAGAGTGAACCAGAACAGGAGTCCATAGGGCAGGAGTCCATCCATCCTGTTTCTGTAGAGTGAACCAGAACGGCCGTAGGGCAGGAGTCCATCTCCTGTTTCTGTAGAGTGAACCAGAACGGGGCCCATCTCCTGTTTCTGTAGGGCAGGAGTCCATCTCCTGTTTCTGTACAGTGAACCAGAACGAACGCCCGTAGGGCAGGAGTCCATCTCCTGTTTCTGTACAGTGAACCAGAAGGGCAGGAGTCCATCTCCTGTTTCTGTAGGGCAGGAGTCCATCTCCTGTTTCTGTAGAGTGAACCAGAACGGCCCGTAGGACAGGAGTCCATCTATACTATACTGCTGTGTGGAGTACACCCCCTGGACAGGACACTATACTGCTGTGTGGAGTACACCCCCTGGACAGGACACTATACTGCTGTGTGGAGTACACCCCCTGGACAGGACACTATACTGCTGTGTGGATTACACCCCCTGGACAGGACACTATACTGCTGTGTGGAGTACACCCCCTGGACAGGACACTATACTGCTGTATGGAGTACACCCCCTGGACAGGACACTATACTGCTGTGTGGAGTACACCCCCTGGACAGGACACTATACTGCTGTAAGTATGGAGTGATATTAGTGCCAAAATAAAGGACATCTGAATTGCTGCACATAACATTAAAGCAGCTCATCAATGATGACGACTAGGACCAGGAGTTTTCCTGACCTCATAAGCGACCTGTGCAAGAAAAACTCTGGACCCTATAGTTACCTGACCATATGGTATAACTAGGATACTCTAGACCCTATAGTTACCTGACCATGTGGTATGACTAGGATACTCTAGACCCTATAGTTACCTGACCAGGAAAAACTCCTGGCCCTATTTGAGGATTAATATGACACTTTATAAGGACCTTAATAAGGTTGTGGTGAAACTGCAACTGTCTGGCCTGAATGGCCTTACAATGATTACCTGGTTTCTACCTGACTGACTGACTGAGGTTTAGAGTTGAGAGAAGGCATTGTAATGATTACCTGGTTTCTACCTGACTGACTGACTGACTGAGGTTTAGAGTTGAGAGAAGGCATTGTAATGATTACCTGGTTTCTACCTGACTGACTGACTGACTGACTGAGGTTTAGAGTTGAGAGAAGGCATTGTAATGATTACCTGGTTTCTACCTGACTGACTGATGTTTAAAGTTGAGAGAAGGCATTGTAATGATTACCTGGTTTCTACCTGACTGACTGACTGACTGACTGAGGTTTAAAGTTGAGAGAAGGCATTGTAATGATTACCTGGTTTCTACCTGACTGACTGACTGACTGAGGTTTAGAGTTGAGATAAGGCATTGTAATGATTACCTGGTTTCTACCTGACTGACTGACTGACTGAGGTTTAGAGTTGAGAGAAGGCATTGTAATGATTACCTGGTTTCTACCTGACTGACTGAGGTTTAGAGTTGAGAGAAGGCATTGTAATGATTACCTGGTTTCTACCTGACTGACTGAGGTTTAGAGTTGAGAGAAGGCATTGTAATGATTACCTGGTTTCTACCTGACTGACTGACTGAGGTTTAGAGTTGAGAGAAGGCATTGTAATGATTACCTGGTTTCTACCTGACTGACTGACTGACTGAGGTTTAAAGTTGAGAGAAGGCATTGTAATGATTACCTGGTTTCTACCTGACTGACTGACTGACTGACTGACTGAGGTTTAAAGTTGAGAGAAGGCATTGTAATGATTACCTGGTTTCTACCTGACTGACTGACTGACTGACTGAGGTTTAGAGTTGAGAGAAGGCATTGTAATGATTACCTGGTTTCTACCTGACTGACTGAGGTTTAGAGTTGAGAGAAGGCATTGTAATGATTACCTGGTTTCTACCTGACTGCCTGACTGACTGAGGTTTAAAGTTGAGAGAAGGCATTGTAATGATTACAGGCATTGGATGTGTAAATGTTTGAAGTGCCCCTACTTCATCTAACTGGTACTGCTAAATAATTAAACGACTCTTGTCCAATGAATTCAAAGACGTGTTGATTGATCGTTATCTTTGGCTGTAACAGAACACTACACTGCTGTATGGAGTGATATTAGTGCCAAAATAAAGGACATCTGAATTTCTGTACTTATCATTAAAGCAGCTCATCTTTGGTTTGGCCACTTTGATCCTGAATTTAGTACAGGTGGGAGGATGATCCTGACTTTGATCCGGGGATTAATACGGTTGGGAGGATGATCCTGACTTTGATCCGGGGATTAATACGGTTGGGAGGATGATCCTGACTTTGATCCGGGGAGTAATACGGTTGGGAGGATGATCCTGACTTTGATCCGGGGATTAATACGGTTGGGAGGATGATCCTGACACACAGTCATATCATATCTTTAATTAGACAGGTAAGACAGCGAGGTCACTGAACTATAGAGCTGGATCTTCCAAAACACCTTGAATGATTGATCTTGTACACACCCAGGTACTGTAGGTCAAGTCTCATCTATTCTTCTCCAATAAAATGCTTGTTATGGTACCTTTTAAAACAAAACCATAACTGTGACATTTTCTCATAGTCTGTGAAATTAAATATATTTCCTTATTAGGTATAAACCCCAAATAAAGAGAAATTACTCTAAGTTTTGATTGACAACTCAGTCGCTCAATAAAAGTGTGGCCTTTTTGATGGTCATACACTGCCCCCTGCTGGTCAATATGAGGATAACATGGTCATACACTGCCCCCTGCTGGTCAATATGAGGATAACATGGTCATACACTGCCACCTGCTGGTCAATATGAGGATAACATGGTCATACACTGCCACCTGCTGGTCAATATGAGGATAACATGGTCATACACTGCCACCTGCTGGTCAATATGAGGATAACATGGTCATACACTGCCACCTGCTGGTCAATATGAGGATAACATGGTCATACACTGCCACCTGCTGGTCAATATGAGGATAATAGATGTTAACAGGTCATACACTGCCACCTACTGGTCAATATGAGGATAATAGATGTTAACAGGTCATACACTGTCCCCTGCTGTTCAATATGAGGATAATAGATGGTAACAGGTCATACACTGTCCCCTGCTGGTCAATATGAGGATAACATGGTCATACACTGTCCCCTGCTGGTCAATATGAGGATAACATGGTCATACACTGCCCCCTGCTGGTCAATATGAGGATAACATGGTCATACACTGTCCCCTGCTGGTCAATATGAGGATAACATGGTCATACACTGTCCCCTGCTGGTCAATATGAGGATAACATGGTCATACACTGTCCCCTGCTGGTCAATATGAGGATAACATGGTCATACACTGCCACCTGCTGGTCAATATGAGGATAACATGGTCATACACTGCCACCTGCTGGTCAATATGAGGATAACATGGTCATACACTGCCACCTGCTGGTCAATATGAGGATAACATGGTCATAAACTGCCACCTGCTGGTCAATATGAGGATAACATGGTCATACACTGCCACCTGCTGGTCAATATGAGGATAATAGATGTTAACAGGTCATACACTGCCACCTACTGGTCAATATGAGGATAATAGATGGTAACAGGTCATACACTGTCCCCTGCTGTTCAATATGAGGATAACATGGTCATACACTGTCCCCTGCTGGTCAATATGAGGATAACATGGTCATACACTGTCCCCTGCTGGTCAATATGAGGATAACATGGTCATACACTGTCCCCTGCTGGTCAATATGAGGATAACATGGTCATACACTGTCCCCTGCTGGTCAATATGAGGATAACATGGTCATACACTGTCCCCTGCTGGTCAATATGAGGATAACATGGTCATACACTGTCCCCTGTTGGTCAATATGAGGATAACATGGTCATACACTGTCCCCTGCTGGTCAATATGAGGATAACATGGTCATACACTGTCCCCTGCTGGTCAATATGAGGATAACATGCTCATACACTGTCCCCTGCTGGTCAATATGAGGATAACATGGTCATACACTGTCCCCTGCTGGTCAATATGAGGATAACATGGTCATACACTGTCCCCTGCTGGTCAATATGAGGTTAATAGATGTTAACAGGTCATACACTGCCACCTGCTGGTCAATATGAGGATAACAGATGTTAACATGTCATACACTTCCACCTGCTGGTCATTATGGGTTTTGTGTGTAAATTGATGAGGGGAAAAAACAATTGAATCAATTTTAGAATAACGCTGTAACCTAACAAAAAGAAAAAAAATCCCAGAAACAATCATGTCAATCTTTCTTGACATTTTTAAATCTCTTGTTGGCAATAACTTTCGTTCGCAATAATATCAAAACAACTGCTAATTTTTCCCCTGCCCAACACAACTAGGCTCATATCTAGACATGTGGGAGGGTGTATAGTAAGTAGTGGGAGGGACATTGTAGTTGTGTATATTACTGCTGGTTGGTCATCAGTAGTAGAGGGAGGGACATTGTAGGTGTATCCCCTGTCCGTCTGTCATGGCCCGGTACGTGGCTACTCGCCTGTGGCCCAGGGGTCTACTTCATAATGGAGGATTTGGGGGATTTAAAGTTTATATATATACACCGCTCAACAAAATAAAGGGAACACTTAAACAACACAATGTAACTCCAAGTCAATCACACTTCTGTGAAATCAAACTGTCCACTTAGGAAGCAACACTGATTGACAATAAATGTCACATGCTGTTGTACAAATGGAATAGACAACAGGTGGAAATTATAGGCAATTAGCAAGACACCCCCAATAAAGGAGTGGTTCTGCAGGTGGGGACCACAGACCATTTCTCTGTTCCTATGCTTCCTGGCTGATGTTTTGGTCACTTTTGAATGCTGGCGGTGCTTTCACTCTAGTGGTAGCATGAGACGGAGTTTACAACCCACACAAGTGGCTCAGGTAGTGCAGCTCATCCAGGATGGAACATCAATGCGAGCTGTGGCAAGAAGGTTTGCTTTGTCTGTCAGCGTAGTGTCCAGAGCATGGAGGTGCTACCAGGAGACAGGCCAGTACATCAGGAGACGTGGATGAGGCCGTAGGAGGGCAACAACCCAGCAGCAGGAACGCTACCTCCGCCTTTGTGCAAGGAGGAGCAGGAGGAGCACTGCCCGAGCCCTGCTAAATTACCTCCAGCAGGCCACAAATGTGCATGTGTCTGCTCAAACGGTCAGAAACAGACTCCATGAGGGTGGTAAAATGAGGGCCAGACTAGGTACCGAGATGAGATCCTCAGACCCCTTGTGAGACCATATGCTGGTGCGGTTGGCCCTGGGTTCCTCCTAATGCAAGATAATGCCAGACCTCATGTGGCTGGAGTGTGTCAGCAGTTCTTGCAAGAGGAAGGCATTGATGCTATGGACTGGCCCGTTCCCCAGAACGTTCCCCTGGGACATCATGTCTCGCTCCATCCACCAACACCACGTTGCACCACAGACTGTCCAGGAGTTGGCAGATGCTTTAGTCCAGGTCTGGGAGGAGATCCCTCAGGAGACCATCCACCACCTCATCAGGAGCATGCCTAGGCGTTGTAGGGAGGTCATACAGGCACGTGGAGGCCACACCCACTACTGAGCCTCATTTTGACTTGTTTTAAGGACATTACATCAAAGTTGGATCAGCCTGTAGTGGGGTTTTCCAATTTAATTTTGAGTGTGACTCCAAAGCCAGACCTCCATGGGTTGATAAATTTGATTTCCATTTGATCATTTTTGTGTGATTTTGTTGTCAGCACATTCAAATGTAATGTAAAGAAAAAAGTATTTAATAAAAATATTTCATTCATTCAGTTCTAGGATGTGTTATTTTAGTGTTCCCTTTATTTTTTTGAGCAGTGTATATAAATGATATTTTGTTTCTGCTACTACAGTATATAAATAAATAGCTGTTCTTGGAAGATGTTAAACAACTATATGAATCTGCTACTTTAAGGTTCTGATGCTGTAAAACAAAGAATCCATTTCTCTCTGTGGAAGACGAGAAAGAGAAGGAAGGAAGGAAGGAGACATTTTAAATCTTCTCAAAGGTTTGTATTCCTTCTCTATAACCCCCTAGAGTTGGGCCCAGGGCACCTAGAGTAGGGCCCAGGGCCTCTAGAGTTGGGCCCAGGGCCTCTAGAGTTGGGCCCAGGGCCCCTAGAGTTGGGCCCAGGGCCCCTAGAGTTGGGCCCAGGGCCGCTAGAGTTGGGCCCAGGGCCCCTAGAGATGGGCCCAGGGCTGCTAGAGTTGGGCCCAGAGCCGCTAGAGTTGGGCCCAGGGCCTCTAGAGTTGGGCCCAGGGCTTCTAGAGTTGGGCCCAGGGCCTCTAGAGTTGGGCCCAGGGCCTCTAGAGTTGGGCCCAGGGCCTCTAGAGTTGGGCCCAGGGCCTCTAGAGTTGGGCCCAGGGCCGCTAGCGTTAACCAGTAGTATCTACCAGGAATAATGAATCATAACCAGTAGAATATAGCCAACGTATTTCTTCTAAGAACATCGTTAGTGACAGTTTGACAGGTAATGGAATACAAACTGAAGTCTACAAACTGAAATGGTCACGTCCGCACGCAGTCCCTCGAGTCTTCCTAGAATGCTAAGATAAAGATCTAGCTAGCTAGCTTAGCATAGCATAGCATAGCGTTGGGAGTCAACGCCATGAATTAATTAACTACATATAGCGCAGGAATATGACCCTTGTTATAGGGCAGGAATACGACCCTTGTTATAGGGCAGGAATATGACCCTTGTTATAGGGCAGGAATATGACCCTTGTTATTGGGCAGGAATACGACCCTTGTTATAGGGTAGGAATATTACCCTTGTTATAGGGCAGGAATATGACCCTTGTTATAGGGCAGGAATATGACCCTTGTTATAGGGCAGGAATATGACCCTTGTTATGGGGCAGGAATATGACCCTTGTTATTGGGCAGGAATATGACCCTTGTTATAGGGCAGGGATATGACCCTTGTTATAGGGCAGGGATATGACCCTTGTTATAGGGCCTGAATAGGAACCTTGATTTGAAAAGATAGAGTCGATGCAGCCGCACCTTAAAAAACCTATTTGGCATAACAACCCCATCAAAATATGTCTGTTCTAGCTAGAGATATCAGTTGTAGAGATATCAGTTGTAGAGATATCAGTTGTAGCGATATCAGTTGTAGCGATATCATTTTTTTTCAATCAGTTGATGTCGGCCTTCCACATCTGCGGTGAAAGGTGTCAGAGCTACGGAGGTGTCAGAGCCAACTCTAGGGGCCCTGGGCCCCGTTAGCAGCCCTGGGCCCCTTTAGCAGCCCTGGGCCCCTTTGGCAGCCCTGGGCCTCTTTAGCAGCTCTGGGCCCCTTCAGCAGCCCTGGGCCCCTTTAGCAGCCCTGGGCCCCGTTAGCAGCCCTGGGCCCCTTTAGCAGCTCTGGGCCCCTTCAGCAGCCCTGGGCCCCTTGAGCAGCCCTGGGCCCCTTGAGCAGCTCTGGGCCCCTTCAGCAGCCCTGGGCCCCTTTAGCAGCCCTGGGCCCCGTTAGCAGCCCTGGGCCCCTTTAGCAGCTCTGGGCCCCTTCAGCAGCCCTGGGCCCCTTTAGCAGCCCTGGGCCCCGTTGGCAGCCCTGGGCCCCTTTAGCAGCTCTGGGCCCCTTCAGCAGCCCTGGGCCCCTTTAGCAGCCATGGGCCTCTTTAGCAGCTCTGGGCCCAACTCTAGCAACCCTGGGCCCCGTCAGCAGCTCTGGGCCCCGTCAGCAGCCCTGAGCCACTTGAGCAGACCTGGGCCCCGTCAGCAGCCCTGAGCCACTTGGGCAGACCTGGGCCCCGTTTGCAGCCCTGGACCCCTTTATCAGCCCTGGGCCCAACTCTAGCAGCCCTGGGCCCCTTTAGCAGCCCTGGGCCCCTGTAGCAGCCCTGGGCCCCGTTAGCAGCCCTGGGCGACTTTAGCAGCTCTGGGCCCAACTCTAGCAGCCCTGGGCCCCTTTAGCAGCCCTGGGCCCCATTAGCAGCTCTGGGCCCCTTTAGCAGCCCTGAGCCCCTTTAGCAGCCCTGGGCCCCGTTAGCAGCCCTGGGCCACGTTAGCAGCCCTGGGCCCCTTTAGCAGCCCTGGGCCCCGTTAGCAGCCCTGGGCCACGTTAGCAGCCCTGGGCCCCGTTAGCAGCCCTGGGCCCCGTTAGCAGCCCTGGGCCCCTTTAGCAGCCCTGGACCCCGTTAGCAGCCCTGGGCCCCGTTAGCAGCCCTGGGCCCCGTTAGCAGCCCTGGGCCCCTTTAGCAGCCCTGGGCCCCGTTAGCAGCCCTGGGCCCCTTTAGCAGCCCTGGGCCCCGTTAGCAGCCCTGGGCCCCTTTAGCAGCCCTGGGCCCCCTGAGCAGCCCTGGGCCCCTTTAGCAGCCCTGGGCCCCATTAGCAGCACTGCATACCACTGCTGGCTTGCTTCTGAAGCTAAGCAGGGTTGGTTCTGGTCAGTACCTGGATGGGAGACCAGATGCTAATGGAAGTGGTGTTGGAGGGCCAGTAGGAGGCACTCTTTCCTCTGGTCTAAAAAAATATTGGGGACACTGCCCTGTGTAGGGTGTCCTGACTCTCTGAGGTCATTAAAGATCCCATGGCACTTATCGTAAGAGTAGGGGTATTAACCCCGGTGTCCTGGCTAAATTCCCACTCTGGCCCTCAAACCATCAACTCTAGGGGCCCTGGTCCCAACTCTAGGGGACCTGGGCCCAACTCTAGGGGCCCTGGGCCCAACTCTAGCGGCCCTGGGCCCAACTCTAGCGGCCCTGGGCCCAACTCTAGCGGCCCTGGGCCCAACTCTAGCAGCCCTGGGCCCAACTCTAGCGGCCATGGGCCCAACTCTAGGGGCTGAAACCACATGATTTCTTTTGCATTAAAATGTCAACATCATCTGACACTCCAAAAATGACTATTTTGACAAGTATTTAACAGAAGAGGAAGAGGCGCCCTCGTATTTAACAGAAGGGGAAGAGGCGCCCTCGTATTTAACAGAAGAGGAAGAGGCGCCCTCGTATTTAACAGAAGGGGAAGAGGCGCCCTCGTATTTAACAGAAGAGGAAGAGGCGCCCTCGTATTTAACAGAAGGGGAAGAGGCGCCCTCGTATTTAACAGAAGGGGAAGAGGCGCCCTCGTATTTAACAGAAGAGGAAGAGGCGCCCTCGTATTTAACAGAAGAGGAAGAGGCGTCCTCGTATTTAACAGAAGAGGAAGAGGCGCCCTCGTATTTAACAGAAGAGGAAGAGGCGTCCTCATATTTAACAGAAGTGGAAGAGGCGCCCTCGTATTTAACAGAAGAGGAAGAGGCGCCCTCGTATTTAACAGAAGAGGAAGAGGCGTCCTCGTATTTAACAGAAGTGGAAGAGGCGCCCTCGTATTTAACAGAAGTGGAAGAGGCGCCCTCGTATTTAACAGAAGAGGAAGAGGCGTCCTCATATTTAACAGAAGAGGAAGAGGCGTCCTCGTATTTAACAGAAGAGGAAGAGGCGTCCTCATATTTAACAGAAGGGGAAGAGGCGCCCTCGTATTTAACAGAAGAGGAAGAGGCGTCCTCATATTTAACAGAAGTGGAAGAGGCGCCCTCGTATTTAACAGAAGTGGAAGAGGCGCCCTCGTATTTAACAGAAGAGGAAGAGGCGCCCTCGTATTTAACAGAAGAGGAAGAGGCGCCCTCGTATTTAACAGAAGAGGAAGAGGCGCCCTCGTATTTAACAGAAGGGGAAGAGGCGCCCTCGTATTTAACAGAAGTGGAAGAGGCGCCCTCGTATTTAACAGAAGTGGAAGAGGCGCCCTCGTATTTAACAGAAGAGGAAGAGGCGCCCTCGTATTTAACAGAAGAGGAAGAGGCGCCCTCGTATTTAACAGAAGTGGAAGAGGCGCCCTCGTATTTAACAGAAGTGGAAGAGGCGCCCTCGTATTTAACAGAAGAGGAAGAGGCGCCCTCGTATTTAACAGAAGAGGAAGAGGCGCCCTCGTATTTAACAGAAGAGGAAGAGGCGCCCTCGTATTTAACAGAAGAGGAAGAGGCGCCCTCGTATTTAACAGAAGAGGAAGAGGCGCCCTCGTATTTAACAGAAGAGGAAGAGGCGCCCTCGTATTTAACAGAAGAGGAAGAGGCGCCCTCGTATTTAACAGAAGAGGAAGAGGCGCCCTCGTATTTAACAGAAGAGGAAGAGGCGCCCTCGTATTTAACAGAAGAGGAAGAGGCGCCCTCGTATTTAACAGAAGAGGAAGAGGCGCCCTCGTATTTAACAGAAGAGGAAGAGGCGCCCTCGTATTTAACAGAAGAGGAAGAGGCGCCCTCGTATTTAACAGAAGAGGAAGAGGCGCCCTCGTATTTAACAGAAGAGGAAGAGGCGCCCTCGTATTTAACAGAAGAGGAAGAGGCGCCCTCGTATTTAACAGAAGAGGAAGAGGCGTCCTCGTATTTAACAGAAGAGGAAGAGGCGCCCTCGTATTTAACAGAAGAGGAAGAGGCGCCCTCGTATTTAACAGAAGAGGAAGAGGCGCCCTCGTATTTAACAGAAGAGGAAGAGGCGTCCTCGTATTTAACAGAAGTGGAAGAGGCGCCCTCGTATTTAACAGAAGAGGAAGAGGCGCCCTCGTATTTAACAGAAGAGGAAGAGGCGCCCTCGTATTTAACAGAAGAGGAAGAGGCGTCCTCGTATTTAACAGAAGAGGAAGAGGCGTCCTCGTATTTAACAGAAGTGGAAGAGGCGCCCTCGTATTTAACAGAAGAGGAAGAGGCGTCCTCGTATTTAACAGAAGAGGAAGAGGCGCCCTCGTATTTAACAGAAGAGGAAGAGGCGTCCTCGTATTTAACAGAAGAGGAAGAGGCGCCCTCGTATTTAACAGAAGAGGAAGAGGCGCCCTCGTATTTAACAGAAGAGGAAGAGGCGCCCTCGTATTTAACAGACTAATGACCCAATGTTTTCTTCACCCTATTGGATACTCTCAACGGAACCAGCAAAATCGAAAAATAAAAAAATAACATCTCCAATACTCCCAGAAAACAAACTCCTACCAGATACATTGGGGTAATACCAACACTAAAACGTTTCCTTTCCCAAAATAATATTTTGTTATTTAATTTATATTACAGTAACATGCAAAACATAAACATAACAGCCAGAGGGATTCCACGAAGAAATGAGACAAAAATTAAACTAATGTCTGTATTTGAATTGATATAATGTGGATTCCTTTTTTATTTTACGAGGCAAGTCAGTTAAGAACAAATTCGTATTTTTAATGACGGCCTAGGAACAGTGGGTTAACTGCCTGTTCAGGGGCAGAACGACAGATTTGTACCTTGTCAGCTCGGGGGTTTGAACTTGCAACCTTTCGGTTACTACTCCAACGCTCTAACCAGTAGGCTACCCTGCCGCCCTTTTCCTGCCCTTTTCCCAAAATAATTGTACTTCAATTCATCCTTATTTCATCCTTATTTCTTCCCCAATCAGATTCAAGCTTCTTCTTCGCTTGCAACCTCGTCCCTCCAGCGAAACAACGCCGCCTGCTGGAGAAAGACAGATTTTTGGAGTCAGTTATACTCTCGCGACGCCTCTTTCTTTTTTCTTTTTCTCTCGCGACGTTCTTCCTTTTTTATTTTTCTCTCGCGACGTTCTTCCTTCCTTACACCCTCCTCGCACCGGATATGTCGTTGTTGCTGACCTTCCGCCCCAAGTCAGTTTGTCATGTAGCTGCAAGCTACATTCTTCTAAAAGTAGTAGAAAATGCACTTATCTCCGCTGTAAATGGTGTTGCCAACAAGGTAATCATTATTATTATTTTTTTAATTCTTCATGAAAATCGGTCAAATTATGTAGTTAATTAATTCATGGCGTTGACTCCCAACGCTATGCTAAGCTATGCTAAGCTAAGCTAGCTAGATCTTTATCTTAGCATTCTAGGAAGACTCGAGGGACTCCGTGCGGACGTGACCATTTCAGTTTGTAGACTTCCGTTTGTATTCCATTATCTGTCAAACTGTCACTAACGACGTTCTTAGAAGAAATACGTTGCATATCGAGCGGTATATATGGACATAAATATAGCTATATTATGAACAGGTGAACGTTAGCTGTGACTAGTGCGCACGTTACTGATTTAATTTCACTACATTTGATTGACAGCTGTCATTTAAAATACACCATTCCACTTCCTTATGCTTTATCTGCACCATCCTTAAGGTGAATGCACCAATTTACTTAAATGTAAATGTAATCTAGGAGTTTCGTTAATTTTTTAGCGCAGCCTTCTAATTTCACGATTGATTGGGCGAGCGTGCATGCACTTGATAACGTACGAGTTAATTTGAGTTGACTCACGTGTCCTGTTCTTCTAGCAGGTATTTGCCAAAGTGTAAGTTACATATGAAGTCATCAATTTTCGGGAACAATGGTGAAGTACTTTGCCTGCGTGGGTCATCTGAAAAGTTCCTGGGACCAAGTCTGCATCGCTTTCTGGGAGCGATACCCCAACCCCTACAGGTAAGAAAGATTACCCCCCCCCCAACCCCTACAGGTAAGAAAGATTACCCCCCAACCCCTACAGGTAGGAAAGATTACCCCCCCCAACCCCTACAGGTAGGAAAGATTACCCCCCCCCCCCAACCCCTACAGGTAAGAAAGATTACCCCCCAACCCCTACAGGTAAGAAAGATTACCCCCCCCCAACCCCTACAGGTAGGAAAGATTACCCCCCAACCCCTACAGGTAAGAAAGATTACCCCCCCAACCCCTACAGGTAAGAAAGATTACCCCCCCAACCCCTACAGGTAAGAAAGATTACCCCCCCAACCCCTACAGGTAAGAAAGATTACCCCCCAACCCCTACAGGTAAGAAAGATTACCCCCCCCAACCCCTACAGGTAAGAAAGATTACCTCCCCCAACCCCTACAGGTAAGAAAGATTACCCCCCCCCCCCCAACCCCTACAGGTAAGAAAGATTACCCCTCCCCCAACCCCTACAGGTAAGAAAGATTACCTCCCCCCAACCCCTACAGGTAAGAAAGATTACCCCCCCCCCCCCAACCCCTACAGGTAAGAAAGATTACCTCCCCCAACCCCTACAGGTAAGAAAGATTACCCCCCCCCAACCCCTACAGGTAAGAAAGATTACCCCCCCCTAACCCCTACAGGTAAGAAAGATTACCCCAACCCCTACAGGTAAGAAAGATTACCTCCCCCAACCCCTACAGGTAAGAAAGATTACCTCCCCCAACCCCTACAGGTAAGAAAGATTACCCCCCCCCCCAACCCCTACAGGTAAGAAAGATTACCCCCCCCCCCAACCCCTACAGGTAAGAAAGATTACCCCCCCCCCCAACCCCTACAGGTAAGAAAGATTACCCCCCCAACCCCTACAGGTAAGAAAGATTACCCCCCAACCCCTACAGGTAAGAAAGATTACCCCCCAACCCCTACAGGTAAGAAAGATTACCCCCAACCCCTACAGGTAAGAAAGATTACCCCCAACCCCTACAGGTAAGAAAGATTACCCCCCAACCCCTACAGGTAAGAAAGATTACCCCCCCCCAACCCCTACAGGTAAGAAAGAACCCCTACAGGTAAGAAAGATTACCCCCCAACCCCTACTGGTAAAAAAAGATTACCCCCAACCCCTACAGGTAAAAAAGATTACCCCCAACCCCTACAGGTAAAATAGATTACCCCAACCCCTACAGGTAGAATAGATTACCCCCAACCCCTACAGGTAAGAAAGATTACCCCCCCAACCCCTACAGGTAAGAAAGATTACCCCCCCAACCCCTACAGGTAAGAAAGATTACCCCCCCCAACCCCTACAGGTAGAATAGATTACCCCCAACCCCTACAGGTAGAATAGATTACCCCCAACCCCTACTGGTAAGAAAGATTACCCCCAACCCCTACAGGTAAAATAGATTACCCCCAACCCCTACAGGTAGAATAGATTACCCCCAACCCCTACAGGTAAGAATAGATTACCCCAACCCCTACAGGTAAGAAAGATTACCCCCCCAACCCCTACAGGTAGAATAGATTACCTCCCCAACCCCTACAGGTAGAATAGATTACCCCCAACCCCTACAGGTAGAATAGATTACCTCCCCAACCCCTACAGGTAGAATAGATTACCTCCCCAACCCCTACAGGTAGAATAGATTACCTCCCCAACCCCTACAGGTAAGAAAGATTACCCCCCCCAACCCCTACAGGTAGAATAGATTACCTCCCCCCAACCCCTACAGGTAGAATAGATTACCTCCCCAACCCCTACAGGTAGAATAGATTACCTCCCCAACCCCTACAGGTAGAATAGATTACCTCCCCAACCCCTACAGGTAGAATAGATTACCTCCCCAACCCCTACAGGTAGAATAGATTACCTCCCCAACCCCTACAGGTAGAATAGATTACCTCCCCAACCCCTACAGGTAGAATAGATTACCTCCCCAACCCCTACAGGTAGAATAGATTACCTCCCCAACCCCTACAGGTAGAATAGATTACCTCCCCAACCCCTACAGGTAGAATAGATTACCTCCCCAACCCCTACAGGTAGAATAGATTACCCCCAACCCCTACAGGTAGAATAGATTACCCCCAACCCCTACAGGTAGAATGGATTACCCCCAACCCCTACAGGTAGAATGGATTACCCCCAACCCCTACAGGTAGAATGGATTACCCCCAACCCTACAGGTAGAATAGATTACCCCCAACCCCTACAGGTAGAATAGATTACCCCAACCCCTACAGGTAGAATAGATTACCCCCAACCCCTACAGGTAGAATAGATTACCCCCAACCCCTACAGGTAGAATAGATTACCCCAACACCTACAGGTAAGAAAGATTATCCCCAACCCCTACAGGTAAGAAAGATTACCCCCAACCCCTACAGGTCAAATAGATTACCCCCAACCCCTACAGGTAGAATAGATTACCCCCAACCCCTACAGGTAAAATAGATTACCCCCAACCCCTACAGGTAAGAAAGATTACCCCCAACCCCTACAGGTAAAATAGATTATCCCCAACCCCTACAGGTAAGAAAGATTACCCCCAACCCCTACAGGTAAGAAAGATTACCCCCAACCCCTACAGGTAAAATAGATTACCCCCAACCCCTACAGGTATACATCGCAACGTTGTAGCATAGAGACGCGTAGACATCGCAACGTTGTAGCATAGACGCGTAGACATCGCAACGTTGTAGCATAGAGACGCGTAGACATCGCAACGTTGTAGCATAGAGACGCGTAGACATCGCAACGTTGTAGCATAGAGATGTGTAGACATCGCAACGTTGTAGCATAGAGATGTGTAGACATCGTTGTGACCTATAATCTTGCAGTATCCCTTTAAGCTGGAAAGTCTCTCTGAATCCAACCTAATTCACCCATCTCATCTCCTCTCTCCCTAGCATGTCTTTAACAGTAATACAATATTACAATAAACTCTCATCTCCTCTCTCTCCCTAAAGTCTCTGATACTGTTTTTACAATTGTCATCTCTTTTCTCCCTACAGTAACCATGTCCTAACGGAGGACATCATCTTCAGGGAAGTAACTCCCGGTAACCGTCTGGTCTCTAGGCGACTGCTGACCAAAACTAACCGCGCTCCTCGCTGGATGGAGAAGTACCTGCCGGTTACCATGGCCAGGCACGCCTACATCATCGAGGATTCCATCGTGGACCCCCAGAACAGAACCATGACAACGCTGACTTGGAACATCAGCCACGCACGAATGATGGTACGTGTGACCGACTGGGAATTGAACCGTGACCGTATTAGCCATGGTATGTGTGACCGACCGGGAATTGAACGTGGGTCTCCTGTTGGTCTGTGACTGTGTTAGCCCGCTGAGCTAAAGCCTAGGCATTCGCTCAGGGAGCCAACGCAAGTCTTCCATCTTTCAATCTGAATCTATTTGAATTTGAGCCGTATTTCTCTGGTGGGAAGTTACCCTGAAGTCACTATGACGACCAGCTTGTAATACTACTCTACATCTCCTGCTCCAGTTGTTAAATCACATTATAAGACTCCATGGGCTGCATATACTATCATAATAAGGTCTATGCTTTGATTCCCCTGTCAGTCTGTGGAGGAGCGTTGTGAGTACAGAATTAACCCTGACAACACCAGCTGGACGGAGATTAACAGAGAGGCCTGGATCTCGTCTAACATCTACGGGCTCTCCAGAGCTATACAGGTGTGTGTGTGTGTGTGTGTGTGTGTGTGTGTGTGTGTGTGTGTGTGTGTGTGTGTGTGTGTGTGTGTGTGTGTGTGTGTGTGTGTTATCCAGGCCAGTGGAAACCAAATCCACACCCTTCCTGTGGTACTGGAAGGGTGGGGTCCCTAGAAAGCCCCTGACTTGACAATCTTTCCACCACCATCTATCTAGCCATCTATAGTGTGTAGCCATCTATAGTGTGTAGCCGTCTATGTAGATATGTAGCCATCTATAGTGCGTAGCCATCTATAGTGTGTAGCCGTTTATAGTATGTAGCCATCTATAGTGTGTAGCCGTCTATAGTGTGTAGCCATCTATAGTGTGTAGCCGTCTATAGTATGTAGCCAACTATAGTGTGTAGCCATCTATAGTGCGTAGCCACCTATAGTGCGTAGCCACCTATAGTGCGTAGCCACCTATAGTGTGTAGCCATCTATAGTGTGTAGCCATCTATAGTCTATAGTATGTAACTGTCTGTAGATGTGTAGCCAACTATAGTGCGTAGCCATCTATAGTATGTAACTGTCTGTAGATGTGTAGCCAACTATAGTGCGTAGCCATCTATAGTGTGTAACTGTCTATGTAGATGTGTAGCCATCTATAGTATGTAACTGTCTGTAGATGTGTAGCCATCTATAGTATGTAACTGTCTGTAGATGTGTAGCCAACTATAGTGCGTAGCCATCTATAGTATGTAACTGTCTATGTAGATATGTAGCCATCTATAGTGTGTAGCCATCTATAGTGTGTAGCCATCTATAGTGTGTAGCCATCTATAGTGTGTAGCCATCTATAGTGTGTAGCCATCTATAGTGTGTAGCCATCTATAGTGTGTAGCCATCTATAGTGTGTAGCCATCTATAGTGTGTAGCCATCTATAGTGTGTAGCCAACTATAGTGTGTAGCCATCTATAGTGTGTAGCCATCTATAGTAACTGTCTGTAGATGTGTAGCCATCTATAGTGCGTAGCCGTCTATAGTGTGTAGCCGTCTATAGTGCGTAGCCGTCTCTGGTGCGTAGCCGTCTCTGGTGCGTAGCCGTCTCTGGTGCGTAGCCGTCTCTGGTGCGTAGCCGTCTCTGGTGCGTAGCCGTCTCTAGTATGTAACTGTCTATGTAGGTGTGTAGCCATCTCTGGTGTGTAGCCATCTCTGGTGTGTAGCCATCTCCGGTGTGTAGCCATCTCCGGTGTGTAGCCATCTCCGGTGTGTAGCCGTCTCCGGTGCGTCTCCGGTGTGTAGCCGTCTCTGGTGCGTAGCCGTCTATAGTGCGTAGCCGTCTATGGTGCGTAGCCGTCTATAGTGCGTAGCCGTCTCTAGTATGTAACTGTCTATGTAGGTGTGTAGCCATCTCTGGTGTGTAGCCATCTCTGGTGTGTAGCCATCTCTGGTGTGTAGCCATCTCTGGTGTGTAGCCATCTCTGGTGTGTAGCCATCTCTGGTGTGTAGCCATCTCTGGTGTGTAGCCATCTATAGTGTGTAGCCATCTATAGTGTGTAGCCATCTATAGTATGTAACTGTCTATGTAGATGTGTAGCCATCTCTGGTGTGTAGCCATCTCTGGTGTGTAGCCATCTCTGGTGTGTAGCCATCTCTGGTGTGTAGCCATCTCTGGTGTGTAGCCATCTCTGGTGTGTAGCCATCTCTGGTGTGTAGCCATCTCTGGTGTGTAGCCATCTGATGGCTGATGGGGAGTGATGGTCTTGTTGTGATGGCATGACTGATGGGGAATACTGGTCTTGTTGTGATGGCATGACTGATGGGGAGTGATGGTCTTGTTGTGATGGTCTGACTGATGGGGAGTGATGGTCTGACTGATGGGGAATACTGGTCTTGTTGTGATGGCATGACTGATGGGGAGTGATGGTCTTGTTGTGATGGTCTGACTGATGGGGAGTGATGGTCTGACTGATGGGGAATACTGGTCTTGTTGTGATGGTCTGACTGATGGGGAGTGATGGTTTGTTGTGATGGTCTGACTGATGGGGAGTGATGGTCTTGTTGTGATGGTCTGACTGATGGGGAATACTGGTCTTGTTGTGATGGTATGACTGATGGGGAGTGATGGTCTTGTTGTGATGGTCTGACTGATGGAGTGATGGTCTTGTTGTGATGGCATGACTGATGGGGAGTGATGGTCTTGTTGTGATGGTCTTGTTGTGATGGTCTTGTTGTGATGGCATGACTGATGTGTTAGTGAGGAAGCTTCTTCTGTGTCTAAACAGATTCCTGTTAGTGATAACTTTAATTAATGTCTGGCCTCATTTTACAGGAATTCGGCCTTGCCCGGTTCAAGACCAGTGTTACCAAGACCATGAAAGGGTTTGAATACGTCCTGGCCAAAATGCAAGGTAAGATGGAGGCCAGTTTTATTACGCTGTAAAATAAGGTGGGGCTATCAGTTCAGTTCCTTATTATTAGCGGTACTGTTGGGGCGGAAACGGGACTGTGTTGGGGCGGAAACGGGACTGTGTTGGGGCGGAAACGGTTGAATCAGATGTATGAACTGCTGTAGGTGAGGGACAGGCTATTTACTACTCTAGTTTACAGTTCAATGTGCTATTAAAGGGACGGGCTATTACTGCTCTCTAATTTTACAGTTCAATGTGCTATTAAAGGGACGGGCTATTACTGCTCTCTAATTTTACAGTTCAATGTGCTATTAAAGGGACGGGCTATTACTACTCTAGTTTACAGTTCAATGTGCTATTAAAGGGACGGGCTATTACTACTCTAGTTTACAGTTCAATGTGCTATTAAAGGGACGGGCTATTACTGCTCTCTAATTTTACAGTTCAATGTGCTATTAAAGGGACGGGCTATTACTACTCTAGTTTACAGTTCAATGTGCTATTAAAGGGACGGGCTATTACTACTCTAGTTTACAGTTCAATGTGCTATTAAAGGGACGGGCTATTACTACTCTAGTTTACAGTTCACAGTTTACAGTTATTCTCATCAATTACAATAATATTCAACGACTACATTTAATTCTTACCCTATGAGGTTCAGACTACTGCTGCTTTTCTGGCCTAAACCAGGCCCTGATTACAGGGGAACAATGGCTGGTGTCCCAGGTCTAAACCAGGCCCTGATTACAGGGAGCAATGGCTGGTGTCCCAGGTCTAAACCAGGCCCTGATTACAGGGGAACAATGGCTGGTGTCCCAGGTCTAAACCAGGCCCTGATTACAGGGGAACAACGGCTGGTGTCCCAGGTCTAAACCAGGCCCTGAAACCACTCCCTTCTCTAACCACCATGTTTTCCTCTCTCCTCCAGGTGATACCCCCTCCAGGACCCTGGCTGAGCATGCTGCAGAGAGGGCCAGGGAGACGGCTCTGGTAGCTAAAGAGAAAGCCAAAGGCCTGGCCTCACAGGCTCACAAGAAACAACAGTATGTCTGAGCTGCCAGTGTAGGGTGAAGTTTCCCCTGGATGCTGATGTGTTTAGGATTGGCGCAGGCGAAGCTGATCCTAGAAACTTAAACCCAGAATGCGAGGTGCCAGTGGGAGGAAGTAGACATTGGCCACTGTCAGTCCTGCCTTGATTCAAAGACTTTATCTGGGATGGATTGAGCCTGCCTGGCTGGCACTATTTGAACCCAGGTCTGGTTGTCCCTACTCAGATCTGGGATCAGATCTTATTGAGGTATGGGAATCTGATCCTAGATCTGTGGGTATGGATGCAAAATCCGTTAACCAAAATTACCAGGTTTTCCAGAAATTGAAAGATTAGCCTAAGAAGGAAATCCGGAATCCTCCAACCAGGATTTCTGGAAAACCTGGTCGTTTTGTGAATGTTTCTGTAATTGTGACTCTAGGTGTGACAGTGATCTAGGGGATGAACCATTTAGTTAAAGACAATTTTATGCAGAATCTGATCAAATGGTGGAGGCCATATGGAGGGTGCGACGAGGCTCCGGAGACGTGCAGAGGCCGAATCAAGCTCCATACCGCATCGCTGTGCACCTCTCAAATGTTGCAACAATGTGGAGGGCTCCGCATAGACATGATTGGTTGACGGGAGGTCCTGTATAAACAACCTAACTCCCTCGACAACTTCCTTCACAACAGCTCTGGGAAGCTCCAAAAAGTATGTTTGCTCTGACTTCGGCAGAGGCTGCATCACAGTAACGCGCTGTGCTGCCGCGACACAGTAACGCGCTGTGCTGCCGCGACACAGTAACGCGCTGTGCTGCCGCGACACAGTAACGCGCTGTGCTGCTAACGCGCTGTGCTGCCGCGACACAGTAACGCGCTGTGCTGCCGCGACACAGTAACGCTGTGCTGCCGCGACACAGTAACGCGCTGTGCTGCCGCGACACAGTAACGCGCTGTGCTGCCGCGACACAGTAACGCGCTGTGCTGCCGCGACACAGTAACGCGCTGTGCTGCCGCGACACAGTAACGCGCTGTGCTGCCGCGACACAGTAACGCGCTGTGCTGCCGCGACACAGTAACACACTGTGCTGCCGCGACACAGTAACACAGCAACACTGTACTGCCGCGACACAGTAACACAGCAACACTCTGTACTGCAGCGACACAGTTACACAGCAACACTCTGTACTGCCGCGACACAGTAACACAGCAACACTCTGTACTGCAGCGACACAGTAACACAGCAACACTCTGTACTGCAGCGACACAGCAACACTCTGTGCTGCCGCAACACAGTAACACAGCAACACTCTGTACTGCAGCGACACAGTAACACAGCAACACTCTGTACTGCAGCGACACAGTAACACAGCAACACTCTGTACTGCCGCGACACAGTAACACAGCAACACTCTGTACTGCCGCGACACAGTAACACAGCAACACTCTGTACTGCCGCGACACAGTAACACAGCAACACTCTGTACTGCCGCGACACAGTAACACAGCAACACTCTGTACTGCAGCGACACAGTAACACAGCAACACTCTGTACTGCAGCGACACAGTAACACAGCAACACTCTGTACTGCAGCGACACAGTAACACAGCAACACGCTGTGCTGCCGCGACACAGTAACACAGCAACACTCTGTACTGCAGCGACACAGTAACACAGCAACACTCTGTGCTGCAGCCGCAGACATGGGATTGACCATGCGGCACCTTTTTTTAGACTTGTGTCTTCTAACACAAGTGTCTGGGCTGGGTCTCAATAGTCCTCACTAGCTTCCTTTCCTTGCCTCCTTTCCTTCAATACTGTACTCTAACAGGGAGGTGAACGCGCCGGGCTAGTTTCCATTCTTCTCCCTTCGCCTGTCGTGGTCTTATCAGTTGGTGTGTAGATGCTTATCTCGATGAGACAAACCTGCAGCAGAAAGAGATGAGAAATGGAAGAGGCTAAACGCTATAGAAGTGTACCTGCAGAGAATGTAAACTGAGTAACTGGGTTGATCTTGTTGGAGGCATGTGGCAGCATTGGGGACAGGACAACACCAGTCCCACCCAGCAGGTGATCTACTGGGCATGGTGGCTAGCTAGTACAAGAGACTGGTTCATGTCTCCAGAAATTACTGTGTGACTCGAGTTGTTTTTAGTGACCTACTGAATACTGTCATAGCCGTAGGGGACGACGAGGGAGTTCCTTGCTGATAGTGGGTCAGTTTTTAGCATTTTCCCAATAATGGCTAAGGTTAGGATTGGTTAGAGGGGAAGCTGATCCTAGATCTGTAGGCCTACCAACCATTTCCCTCCAACTCAGTGGGTTGAGTCCCAAATGGCACCCTATTTCCTATATAGTGCACTACTTTAGACCAGAGCCCTATAGAACCCTATTCCCCTACATAGTGCACTACTTTAGACCAGAGCCCTATAGAACCCTATTCCCCTACATAGTGCACTACTTTAGACCAGAGCCCTATAGAACCTTATTCCCCTACATAGTGCACTACTTTAGACCAGAGCCCTATAGAACCCTATTCCCCTACATAGTGCACTACTTTAGACCAGAGCCCTATAGAACCCTATTCCCCTACATAGTGCACTACTTTAGACCAGAGCCCTATAGAACCTTATTCCCCTACATAGTGCACTACTTTAGACCAGAGCCCTATAGAACCTTATTCCCCTACATAGTGCACTACTTTAGACCAGAGCCCTATAGAACCCTATTCCCCTACATAGTGCACTACTTTAGACCAGAGCCCTATAGAACCCTATTCCCCTACATAGTGCACTACTTTAGACCAGAGCCCTATAGAACCCTATTCCCCTACATAGTGTACTACTTTAGACCAGAGACTTATGGACTCTTTTAACCCCTCGTGCACTTCTGTCTATTCCGTTTACAAGAGTCGACAACATTACAAGAAGCATTTCTCCTGTCTGTCGTAATTCCCTGACCTTCATATAGTTTTGTTTCTCACACTGTAGATGAGACTGACTGCGTATCTTCAGTTACTTTAGATTTTAGGCTTACGATTTGTAAATATTTAATCTTTTTCAAAATCATCTTTTGTTTTCTGTTAACTAGACTACTCAAAAAAAATTCTCAAAGTAATCTCCCTGAATCTTGATTCTTAAATACAGGTTAATTGATTTCAGTTATAGCGCTACTATATGTATGTATGTATGTATGTATGTATGTATGTATGTATGTATGTATGTATGTATGTATGTATGTATGTATGTATGTATGTATGTATGTATGTATGTATGTATGTATGTATGTATGTATGTATGTATGTATGTATGTATGTATGTATGTATGTATGTATGTATGTATGTAAACAAAACAAAAAAATTTCAGAATGAAAATTCATTGCTTCAAATTGAAGTTGTTACTGGTGTGATGAGGGGGGGGGTTCCAAGTTATTTTGCAGTCGTTACTTGGAAGTGATCATCCTTGGCTAGAGGGAGAGCTGCTACTTGGCTCTCTCTGAAAAGACAGGATTGCTGTGGATATCTCTGTCTGTCTGTCTGTGCTTGAAGAAATTAGCTTCAGAAAATTAGCCAAATTTGCACAATTTTTTTAAAAATAATTTCACTTAGACTTGCTCCGGAACTTTGACAACTATGTTTTGTTTTCTTAAACGGGCTGGATGTGTCAATGTGTCGTTAGTTTAAGCAATAAGGCACGAGGGGGTGTGGTATATGGCACGTCGCAACGCGGAGTGCCTGGACACAGCCCTTAGCCGTGATATATTGGCCATATATCACAAACTCCCTGAGATGCCTTATTGCTATTATAAACTGGTTACCAATGTAATTAGAGAAGTAAAAATGTATGTTCTCATACCTGTGGTATATGGTCTGATATACCATGGCTGTCAGCCAATCAGCATTCAAGGCCTCTGATCATCCCGTTTATAAACATGAGATAATCTATGAGCAGAATTACTATTTTTTTTTTTTTTACCTCAATTAGCCACAAAATCCCTCGTTTGAAAGACTGTTTTTCTAACCCTTTTCCCCCCCTACATGGGCCAGCCCCCAACCAATTAGAGTTCTGAGCTTCGGGCCCTCTCCATTTGAGTGACAGCTAGTAAGGTTGCACACACAGCAGAACGAGAGGCGGGGCAATGACATAGTACACATGTATGATGTAGTACACCATTTTCGGGTACCACTTTTGGCTCATGAGCGCTTACTTTCATAACTCCTGGCTATAAAAGTACACAAGTACCCGAGAATCTTCTTTTTAAAGAAAATTAATCTATACAAAGTATGAATGTGTAATGTTTGAGCAACAGTATGGACTTATTGATGAATACTAATAAATATTTTCTTTTCTGGATCATTTTTTAAATCTCATACTGCCTTTTGAATAACAAGGAAGTGATTAGTGTTAAATATTACAAATATTTATTCATACAAAAGGCATACATACCTATACAAATGCTACATGATAGTACTGGGACAGAGGAAGACTAAGTGCATATAGATATACAGACATTTCCTTGTTGCGATGACAAGGTCATAAGGCATCTTGTTGGGGTATAAACATCCTGAAGGCAGTCGGTCAGTCACCTCAGTGGGTAACAGGCAGGCGGTCAGTCACCTCAGTGGGTAACAGGCAGGCGGTCAGTCACCTCAGTGGGTAACAGGCAGGCGGTCAGTCACCTCAGTGGGTAACAGGCAGGCGGTCAGTCACCTCAGTGGGTAACAGGCAGGCGGTCAGTCACCTCAGTGGGTAACAGGCAGGCGGTCAGTCACCTCAGTGGGTAACAGGCAGGCGGTCAGTCACCTCAGTGGGTAACAGGCAGGCGGTCAGTCACCTCAGTGGGTAACAGGCAGGCGGTCAGTCACCTCAGTGGGTAACAGGCAGGCGGTCAGTCACCTCAGTGGGTAACAGGCAGGCGGTCAGTCACCTCAGTGGGTAACAGGCAGGCGGTCAGTCACCTCAGTGGGTAACAGGCAGGCGGTCAGTCACCTCAGTGGGTAACAGGCAGTCGGTCAGTCACCTCAGTGGGTAACAGGCAGGCAGTCAGTCACCTCAGTGGGTAACATCCAGGCAGTCACCTCAGTGGGTAACATCCAGGCAGTCACCTCAGTGGGTAACATCCAGGCAGTCACCTCAGTGGGTAACAGGCAGGCAGGCAGTCACCTCAGTGGGTAACATCCAGTCAGTCACCTCAGTGGGTAACATCCAGTCAGTCACCTCAGTGGGTAACATCCAGTCAGTCACCTCAGTGGGTAACATCCAGGCAGTCACCTCAGTGGGTAACATCCAGTCAGTCACCTCAGTGGGTAACATCCAGTCAGTCACCTCAGTGGGTAACATCCAGGCAGTCACCTCAGTGGGTAACAGGCAGGCAGTCAGCACAGAGGATCAAATCCACAGTGAGTTTTTTTTTAGTAGACCGGTACTTGTAAGACCGTTGCATTAGTCTCGCGGAACCATCCTTCCAGATCTGGTCTCGTTGGCTACGCCTGGTATCCAAGGCTACAGTTGCATACATGTAAATTGCAGGTACTGTATTACATATCAAAACAATGCTTTCTGCCCAAACATGGTGGCCTCTATTGCAGGTATAATCAACATATACTGAGTAATGCATATTCAATGGCTCTAAGTTCATACGAGCAATTGTCAATCAAATGTTTGCAAAATATGCATCATTGCAGCACCCCTATGGACACTTAGCAAAGACACCTGCATTTCCTATGAGTTCCATAATGTCCACGTCAGAAACATGAAACTAATTAAATACAGTCTGTTACAATATGGCTAGGTAACTGAAAGATGGTGGTTTCCTGGGCACACGATTTAGACCTGATTAAATCCGATCGCGGGTTATAAGCGTTGCGTTTTTTTAAAGGTAATTTCCGATTGAGCTGCCATACGTAGCGTTTACTGTGCATGGGTTCTCCACGGACGTGGGAACACTGCCTGTAACCTGCGACCGGATTGAATCCCTGCCTCAGCCGTGGATTAAAAAGCTCAAAGGAGAATCTATATCAAAAATATTGTTTTGTCCAGGACTACTAATCTTAATGTGTCTGGGAAAGTCCAGGGGTACGTTTCCTAAAAATGTAAAATATCATCTCAAGTCCAATGGATAGACAATGATCTGAAGGCTAAAGATAATCTTTGTTTTCTGGAGAAACTCACTCCACAGTTCAGTAGAAGCATTGCTCAGAGTTATATTGCCCACAACCTTTACAATATAAGGGGTACATCGCCAAATAGCACCCTATCCCCTATATCAGGGGTTCTCCAAGTGGGGTCTGAACTGCAAGGGGTTCAACAGTAGTGCACTACTTTAACTGAAGCCTTATGGAGCCTGGTCAACAGTAGTGCACTACTTTAACTGAAGCCTTATGGAGCCTGGTCAACAGTAGTGCACTAGAAAAGAGAATTATTGTGCTTTTTTGGGATGCAAAGAAGAAGTACTGTGTGGATAGTTTTGTGCAACAAAACAAAACAAAATACAATAACAGAACAGACAGACAGACAGACTCAGTCACAATAACAGAACAGACAGACAGACACAATAACAGAACAGACAGACAGACAGACAGACAGACAGACAGACAGACAGACAGATAGACAGACAGACAGACAGACAGACAGACAGACAGACAGACAGACAGACAGACAGACAGACAGACAGACAGACTCAGTCACAATAACAGAACAGACAGACAGACAGACAGACAGACTCAGTCACAATAACAGAACAGACAGACAGACAGACAGACTGAGTCACAATAACAGAACAGACAGACAGACAGACAGACTCAGTCACAATAACAGAACAGACAGACTCAGTCACAATAACAGAACAGACAGACAGACAGACAGACTCAGTCACAATAACAGAACAGACAGACAGACACAATAACAGAACAGACAGACAGACAGACTCAGTCACAATAACAGAACAGACAGAACAGACAGACTCAGTCACAATAACAGAACAGACAGACAGACAGACAGACTCAGTCACAATAACAGAACAGACAGACAGACACAATAACAGAACAGACAGAAAAGACAGACTCATTCACAATAACAGAACAGACAGACAGACAGACTACAGACTTAATAAGTGCTGTACATGGTGACGTTATAATATTCCTGAAGCTTGTTAGCTGGAGCGAAAGGCTGGAGAGTTTAAGGTACCGTTTTCCAATATAAGGTCTTCTTGTGAAGAAGACCTGAGAGAACAGACACCGTTTGGTGAACTGACAGGTTCCTAGGGTCATGTCAGAGAACATCAACAGAACAGACAAAAACAATTCTTGAGCGGATGGTCAGGGGGCCAGATAATTAGTAGACTGAGGCCAGATTATAATTACAGATAATTAGAGACTCAGGCCAAATTATAATGACAGATAATTAGTAGAGACAGATAATTACAGATAATTAGTAGACTGGGGCCAAATTATAATTACAGATAATTAGAACAGACAGACAGATAATTAGAGACTCCAGTTATAATTACAGATAATTAGAACAAATTATAATGACAGATAATTAGAGACTGGTCAAATTATAATGACAGATACAGTAGACAGGGCCAGATTATAAATACAGATAATTAGGAGACTGGGGCCAGATTATAATGACAGATAATTAGTAGACTGGGGCCAGATTATAGTTAGTAGACTGGGGCCAGATTATAATTAGTAGACTGGGGCCAGATTATAATTAGTAGACTGGGGCCAGATTATAATGACAGATAATTAGTAGACTGGGGCCAGATTATAATGACAGATAATTAGTAGACTGGGGCCAGATTATAATGACAGATAATTAGTAGACTGGGGCCAGATTATAATGTCTTTAGTAGACTGGGGCCAGATTATAATGACAGATAATTAGTAGACTGGGGCCAGATTATAATGACAGATAATTAGTAGACTGGGGCCAGATTACAATGACAGATAATTAGTAGACTGGGGCCAGATTATAATGACAGATAATTAGTAGACTGGGGCCAGATTATAATGACAGATAATTAGTAGACTGGGGCCAGATTATAGTTAGTAGACTGGGGCCAGATTATAATTAGTAGACTGGGGCCAGATTATAATTAGTAGACTGGGGCCAGATTATAATTAGTAGACTGGGGCCAGATTATAAATAGTAGACTGGGGCCAGATTATAATTACAGATAATTAGTAGACTGGGGCCAGATTATAATTACAGATAATTAGTAGACTGGGGCAAGATTATAATTACAGATAATTAGTAGACTGGGGCCAGATCATAATTACAGATAATTAGTAGACTGGGGCCAGATTATAATTAGTAGACTGGGGCCAGATTATAATTAGTAGACTGGGGCCAGATTATAATTACAGATAATTAGTAGACTGGGGCCAGATTATAATTACAGATAAATAGTAGACTGGGGCCAGATTATAATTACAGATAATTAGTAGACTGGGGCCAGATTATAATTACAGATAATTAGTAGACTGGGGCCAGATTATAATTACAGATAATTAGTAGACTGGGGCCAGATCATAATTACAGATAATTAGTAGACTGGGGCCAGATTATAATTAGTAGACTGGGGCCAGATTATAATTAGTAGACTGGGGCCAGATTATAAATAGTAGACTGGGGCCAGATTATAATTAGTAGACTGGGGCCAGATTATAATTAGTAGACTGGGGCCAGATTATAAATAGTAGACTGGGGCCAGATTATAATTAGTAGACTGGGGCCAGATTATAATTAGTAGACTGGGGCCAGATTATAATGACAGATAATTAGTAGACTGGGGCCAGATTATAATTACAGATAATCAGTAGACTGTGGCCAGATTATAATTACAGATAATTAGTAGACTGGGGCCAGATTATAATTAGTAGACTGGGGCCAGATTATAAATAGTAGACTGGGGCCAAGTCATAATTAGTAGACTGGGGCCAGATCATAATTACAGATAATTAGTAGACTGGGGCCAGATTATAATGACAGATAATTAGTAGACTGGGGCCAGATCATAATTACAGATAATTAGTAGACTGGGGCCAGATTATAATGACAGATAATTAGTAGACTGGGGCCAGATTATAATTAGTAGACTGGGGCCAGATTATAATTACAGATAATTAGTAGACTGGGGCCAGATTATAATGACAGATAATTAGTAGACTGGGGCCAGATCATAATTACAGATAATTAGTAGACTGGGGCCAGATTATAATTAGTAGACTGGGGCCAGATTATAATTACAGATAATTAGTAGATTAAACCAAATTGATTTGCTGGTATTTTTGTAGCCTGACGTACAACAATAAATCAATACAATCAGCTTTGGGAAACCCTGTCCTACATAGTGCACTACATAGGGACCTGTCTAAAGTAGTGCACTACATTATTGGGCCCTGTCTAAAGTAGTGCACTACATAGGGAATAGGGACCTGTCTAAAGTAGTGCACTACATAGGGAATAGGGACCTGTCTAAAGTAGTGCACTACATTATTGGGCCCTGTCTAAAGTAGTGCACTACATAGGGAATAGGGACCTGTCTAAAGTAGTGCACTACATAGGGAATAGGGACCTGTCTAAAGTAGTGCACTACATTATTGGGCCCTGTCTAAAGTAGTGCCCTGGCCCCCCAATGGTGGAACAAACTCCCTCACGACGCCAGGACAGCGGAGTCAATCACCACCTTCCGGAGACACCTGAAACCCCACCTCTTTAAGGAATACCTAGGATAGGATAAGTAATCCCTCTCACCCCCCCTAAGTTTTAGATGCACTATTGTTAAGTGACTGTTCCACTGGATGTCATAAGGTGAATGCACCAATTTGTAAGTCGCTCTGGATAAGAGCGTCTGCTAAATGACTTAAATGTAATGTAAATGTAAATGTAGTGCACTACATAGGGAATAGGGACCTGTCTAAAGTAGTGCACTACATAGGGAATAGGGACCTGTCTAAAGTAGTGCACTACATTATTGGGCCCTGTCTAAAGTAGTGCACTATATAGGAAACAGGCTTCCATTTGGGACACAATCCCGGGGTCACGGTCGTGGACAGTGAGCAGAGCACCTATTCAATCCATGACGCTCGGTGGAATCGCCTTCATTAGAGCACGCGGTGGCAAAACGCTTTGCAACGGAAAACAAACCAGAGCTCTTCTTATTGGACGGGTAGTCTCTCCTTGTTTCAGTGTGTTTTCTAATGAATACTACCCTGTTGTGTCTATTGGAAGTCAATGATACTGTGGTCAGAAAGTATAATGGAGCTTAATGATTCCGACCGCCATTCATACGACGGCAGCTAGCCTAGCGGTTAGCGGCCAGTCACCGAAAGGTTGCTACTTTGAATCTGCAAGCAGACGAGGTGAAAAATCTGTCGATGTGCCCTTGAGCAAGGCACTTAATGATAATGGCTAACCCCCCAGGCTGTGACTCTGAAGGTGTCTCAGGGGAGAGTTGAGACATGGAAACAAAACACATTTCCAATTCACACATGCTGATAATACACACTGGTGTAAAAGAAGAGAAATAAAACCATCCAGCAAACGATGGTTGGACTGTCCTTGAGTTTGATGCTGTTTAAGAGGTCAGACTAAGATTTTTTTTTTTTTTAAACCTGTTCAGAGATTTGAGCAAAATATATATTTTAAAAACAGATCCAGCTCACAGTAAGTCAGAGCTGAACGAGAAGTTAGATCAAATCAAATGTTTTGAAAAGTGAGTAATGTTGAGGTTGTTCCTCCTGTTCAGTAATGTTGAGGTTGTTCCTCCTGTCCTGTTCAGTAATGTTGAGGTTGTTCCTCCTGTTCAGTAATGTTGAGGTTGTTCCTCCTGTTCAGTAATGTTGAGGTTGTTCCTCCTGTTCAGTAATGTTGAGGTTGTTCCTCCTGTTCAGTAATGTTGAGGTTGTTCCTCCTGTCCTGTTCAGTAATGTTGAGGTTGTTCCTCCTGTTCAGTAATGTTGAGGTTGTTCCTCCTGTCCTGTTCAGTAATATTGAGGTTGTTCCTCCTGTTCAGTAATGTTGAGGTGGTTCCTCCTGTCCTGTTCAGTAATGTTGAGGTTGTTCCTCCTGTTCAGTAATGTTGAGGTTGTTCCTCCTGTTCAGTAATGTTGAGGTTGTTCCTCCTGTTCAGTAATGTTGAGGTTGTTCCTCCTGTCCTGTTCAGTAATGTTGAGGTTGTTCCTCCTGTTCAGTAATGTTGAGGTTGTTCCTCCTGTTCAGTAATGTTGAGGTTGTTCTTCCTGTTCAGTAATGTTGAGGTTGTTCCTCCTGTCCTGTTCAGTAATGTTGAGGTTGTTCCTCCTGTTCAGTAATGTTGAGGTTGTTCTTCCTGTTCAGTAATGTTGAGGTTGTTCCTCCTGTTCAGTAATGTTGAGGTTGTTCCTCCTGTTCAGTAATGTTGAGGTTGTTCCTCCTGTCCTGTTCAGTAATGTTGAGGTTGTTCTTCCTGTTCAGTAATGTTGAGGTGGTTCCTCCTGTCCTGTTCAGTAATGTTGAGGTTGTTCTTCCTGTCCTTTTCAGTAATGTTGAGGTGGTTCCTCCTGTCCTGTTCAGTAATGTTGAGGTTGTTCCTCCTGTCCTGTTCAGTAATGTTGAGGTTGTTCTTCCTGTCCTGTTCAGTAATGTTGAGGTGGTTCCTCCTGTCCTGTTCAGTAATGTTGAGGTGGTTCTTCCTGTTCAGTAATGTTGAGGTGGTTCCTCCTGTCCTGTTCAGTAATGTTGAGGTGGTTCTTCCTGTTCAGTAATATTGAGGTTGTTCCTCCTGTTCAGTAATGTTGAGGTTGTTCTTCCTGTTCAGTAATGTTGAGGTTGTTCCTCCTGTTCAGTAATGTTGAGGTTGTTCCTCCTGTCCTGTTCAGTAATATTGAGGTTGTTCCTCCTGTCCTGTTCAGTAATGTTGAGGTTGTTCCTCCTGTCCTGTTCAGTAATGTTGAGGTTGTTCCTCCTGTTCAGTAATGTTGAGGTTGTTCCTCCTGTTCAGTAATGTTGAGGTTGTTCCTCCTGTCCTGTTCAGTAATGTTGAGGTTGTTCCTCCTGTTCAGTAATGTTGAGGTGGTTCCTCCTGTCCTGTTCAGTAATGTTGAGGTTGTTCCTCCTGTCCTGTTCAGTAATGTTGAGGTTGTTCTTCCTGTCCTGTTCAGTAATGTTGAGGTTGTTCCTCCTGTCCTGTTCAGTAATGTTGAGGTGGTTCCTCCTGTCCTGTTCAGTAATGTTGAGGTTGTTCTTCCTGTTCAGTAATGTTGAGGTTGTTCTTCCTGTCCTCAGTAATGTTGAGGTGGTTCCTCCTGTCCTGTTCAGTAATGTTGAGGTTGTTCCTCCTGTCCTGTTCAGTAATGTTGAGGTTGTTCCTCCTGTTCAGTAATGTTGAGGTTGTTCCTCCTGTCCTGTTCAGTAATGTTGAGGTTGTTCTTCCTGTTCAGTAATGTTGAGGTTGTTCCTCCTGTTCAGTAATGTTGAGGTTGTTCCTCCTGTTCAGTAATGTTGAGGTTGTTCCTCCTGTCCTGTTCAGTAATGTTGAGGTTTGTTCCTCCTGTTCAGTAATGTTGAGGTTGTTCCTCCTGTCCTGTTCAGTAATGTTGAGGTTGTTCCTCCTGTTCAGTAATGTTGAGGTTGTTCCTCCTGTCCTGTTCAGTAATATTGAGGTTGTTCCTCCTGTTCTGTTCAGTAATGTTGAGGTTGTTCCTCCTGTTCTGTTCAGTAATATTGAGGTTGTTCCTCCTGTCCTGTTCAGTAATATTGAGGTTGTTCCTCCTGTTCAGTAATGTTGAGGTTGTTCCTCCTGTCCTGTTCAGTAATATTGAGGTTGTTCCTCCTGTTCAGTAATATTGAGGTTGTTCCTCCTGTCCTGTTCAGTAATATTGAGGTTGTTCCTCCTGTCCTGTTCAGTAATGTTGAGGTTGTTCCTCCTGTTCAGTAATATTGAGGTTGTTCCTCCTGTTCTGTTCAGTAATGTTGAGGTTGTTCCTCATTCTCTTCTTTCCTTATTTTTTTGTCCTTTGTCTTATTTGGAATGTTTTTCCTCCTTTGTGTCCCCGGCGTCTTACGTCAGGTGACCTCACTCCAACGCTCGTCCCTTTAAAGTCCGACGTAGGACGCCGTTGTGTCCCTCCCAGAGGCGTGTGTGTCCCTCCCAGAGGCGTGTGTGTCCCTCCCAGAGGCGTGTGTATGCAGTGATAGGTAGGTCATAGCCCAGCCCAGATGGGGCTGCTGGAGTAACAGTGATCTGTGCCTGTGTGAGGGACCGTCCCCAGTCCATCAGAGTCCAGACAGTCAAACACTATGCTCTCCACATCAACCTCCACGTCTTCTGCAAAAAACAAAAACCAACACATCTCAGGTTATCAAAGACAATCTATAATCTGTCAAATATGAATCTGTTCTGACTCAAATCTAAAATCAATGTGTGTTTTAGTTGTACTTAAGACACCATATTTCTGATATGAAACATTAAGCTGAATAACTTTAAACATGAACACCTCCGGACACTTCGGTCGACAAAACCTGAAGATGTAGACCTACATCCCTAACACGGAGATGAACACTGAACACTGAGAGAGAGAGCTGTGATTGGTTACTAAACATGGGTAAGAGAGCTGTGATTGGTTACTAAACATGGGTAAGAGAGCTGTGATTGGTTACTAAACATGGGTAAGAGAGCTGTGATTGGTTACTAAACATGGGTAAGAGAGCTGTGATTGGTTACTAAACATGGGTAAGATAGCTGTGATTGGTTACTAAACATGGGTAAGAGAGCTGTGATTGGTTACTAAACATGGGTAAGAGAGCTGTGATTGGTTACTAAACATGGGTAAGAGAGCTGTGATTGGTTACTAAACATGGGTAAGAGAGCTGTGATTGGTTACTAAACATGGGTAAGAGCTGTGATTGGATACTAAACATGGGTAAGAGAGCTGTGATTGGTTACTAAACATGGGTAAGAGAGCTGTGATTGGTTACTAAACATGGGTAAGAGAGCTGTGATTGGTTACTAAACATGGGTAAGAGAGCTGTGATTGGTTACTAAACATGGGTAAGATAGCTGTGATTGGTTACTAAACATGGGTAAGAGAGCTGTGATTGGTTACTAAACATGGGTAAGAGAGCTAAACATGGGTAAGAGCGTGATTGGTTACTAAACATGGGTAAGATAGCTGTGATTGGTTACTAAACATGGGTAAGAGAGCTGTGATTGGATACTAAACATGGGTAAGAGAGCTGTGATTGGTTACTAAACATGGGTAAGAGAGCTGTGATTGGTTACTAAACATGGTTAAGAGAGCTGTGATTGGTTACTAAACATGGGTAAGATAGCTGTGATTGGTTACTAAACATGGGTAAGAGAGCTGTGATTGGTTACTAAACATGGGTAAGAGAGCTGTGATTGGTTACTAAACATGGGTAAGATAGCTGTGATTGGTTACTAAAAATGGGTAAGAGAGCTGTGATTGGTTACTAAACATGGGTAAGAGTGCTGTGATTGGATACTAAACATGGGTAAGAGAGCTGTGATTGGTTACTAAACATGGGTAAGATAGCTGTGATTGGTTACTAAACATGGGTAAGAGAGCTGTGATTGGTTACTAAACATGGGTAAGAGAGCTGTGATTGGTTACTAAACATGGGTAAGATAGCTGTGATTGGTTACTAAACATGGGTAAGAGAGCTGTGATTGGATACTAAACATGGGTAAGAGAGCTGTGATTGGTTACTAAACATGGGTAAGAGAGCTGTGATTGGAGAAGAGAGCTGTGATTGGTTACTAAACATGGGTAAGATAGCTGTGATTGGAGAAGAGAGCTGTGATTGGAGAAGAGAGCTGTGATTGGAGAAGAGAGCTGTGATTGGGTAAGAGAGCTGTGATTGGAGAAGAGAGCTGTGATTGGGTAAGAGAGCTGTGACGACCGTGAGACTCACCTCTGTCAGAGTCAGATCTCTCTGAAGAGGACATGGCTGCTGAGCCCAGGCTGTCGTTCCTCATCCTCTCTGAGACCGCTCCAGCTCCTCCCTGACCCCCAGGGCCCAGACCAGTCAGACCCCCAGGTCCTCCATGTCCCTGGAGCTGCTCTAACCTCACCCTCAGCTCTCTCTGCTCCCAACGCAGACGACCCTTCAACTGCTCCGCACGTTCATCCTGATCCTGCAGCTTCTGATGGGGGCGAAGGAGAGAGACATGAGGACACTTATACAGAGAGAGATGAGGACACATACAGAGAGACACGAGGACAGTTATACAGAGAGACACGAGGACAGTTATACAGAGAGAGATGAGGACAGTTATACAGAGAGACACGAGGACAGTTATACAGAGAGAGAGAGACATGAGGACAGTTATACAGAGAGAGATGAGGACAGTTATACAGAGAGAGAGAGAGACATGAGGACAGTTATACAGAGAGACACGAGGACAGTTATACAGAGAGATGAGGACAGTTATACAGAGAGAGAGAGAGACATGAGGACAGTTATACAGAGAGAGAGAGAGAGACATGAGGACAGTTATACAGAGAGACACGAGGACAGTTATACAGAGAGAGAGAGACATGAGGACAGTTATACAGAGAGAGAGAGAGATGAGGACAGTTATACAGAGAGAGAGAGATGAGGACAGTTATACAGAGAGACATGAGGACAGTTATACAGAGAGACATGAGGACAGTTATACAGAGAGAGAGAGACATGAGGACAGTTATACAGAGAGACATGAGGACAGTTATACAGAGAGACACGAGGACAGTTATACAGAGAGAGAGAGAGAGATGAGGACAGTTATACAGAGAGAGAGAGATGAGGACAGTTATACAGAGAGAGATGAGGACAGTTATACAGAGAGACATGAGGACAGTTATACAGAGAGAGCCATGAGGACAGTTATACAGAGAGAGAGAGAGACATGAGGACAGTTATACAGAGCGAGATGAGGACAGTTACACAGAGAGACATGAGGACAGTTATACAGAGAGAAATGAGGACAGTTATACAGAGAGAGCCATGAGGACAGTTATACAGAGAGAGAGAGAGACGTGAGGACAGTTATACAGAGAGAGAAGAGGACAGTTACGCAGAGAGACACGAGGACAGTTATACAGAGAGAGATGAGGACAGTTATACAGAGAGAGCCATGCGGACAGTTATACACAGAGAGCCATGAGGACAGTTATACAGAGAGAGCCATGAGGACAGTTATACAGAGAGAGAGAGAGAGAGATGAGGACAGTTATACAGAGAGAGATGAGGACAGTTATACAGAGAGAGATGAGGACAGTTATACAGAGAGAGATGAGGACAGTTATACAGAGAGATGAGGACAGTTATACAGAGAGACATGAGGACAGTTATACAGAGAGAGATGAGGACAGTTATACAGAGAGACATGAGGACAGTTATACAGAGAGATGAGGACAGTTATACAGAGAGATGAGGACAGTTATACAGAGAGACATGAGGACAGTTATACAGAGAGAGATGAGGACAGTTATACAGAGAGAGAGACATGAGGACAGTTATACAGAGAGACACGAGGACAGTTATACAGGGAGAGAGAGAGACACGAGGACAGTTATACAGAGAGAGAGAGAGACACGAGGACAGTTATACAGAGAGACACGAGGACAGTTATACAGAGAGAGAGAGAGACACATGAGTAAAGCTAGTAATGGTTAGGGTTTAGGGTAGTGGTTCGGGTTAAGGTAATGTTTAGGGTAGTGGGTAGGGTTTAGGGTTAGGGTAGGGTTTAGGGTAGTGGTTAGGGTAGGGCTTAGGGTAGTGGGCAGGGTAGGGGGTAGTGGTTAGTGTAGGGTTTAGGGTAGTTGGCAGGGTTTAGGGTTAGGGTAGGGTTTAGGGTAGTGGTTAGGGTAGGGCTTAGGGTAGTGGGCAGGGTAGGGGGTAGTGGTTAGGGTAGGGTTTAGGGTAGTGGGTAGGGTAGTTGGCAGGGTTTAGGGTTAGGGTAGGGGGTAGTGGTTAGGGTAGGGTTTATGGTAGTGGGCAGGGTTTAGGGTTAGGGTGGTGTTTAGGGTTAGGGTAGGATTTAGGGTAGTGGTTAGGGTAGGGTAGTGGTTAGGGTAGGGGGTAGGGTTTAGGGTTCATCTCACCTTGATGTGTGTCTGAGCCCGTCTCAGCAGGTTCAGGGTGGTGTTTCTCATGGAGTCAGACACCTGAGGAACCTGCTGCTTCAACTGTTCCAGGTGGTGTCTCAACTGAGCACGTCTGTTACAACAACACAATGACACAATGTTACAACAACACAATGACACAATGTCTCAACTGAGCACGTCTGTTACAACAACACAATGACACAATGTTACAACAACACAATGACACAATGTTACAACACAATGACACAATGAGACAACTGAGCACGTCTGTTACAACAACACAATGACACAATGTTACAACAACACAATGACACAATGTTACAACAACACAATGACACAATGTTACAACACAATGACACAATGAGACAACTGAGCACGTCTGTTACAACAACACAATGACACAATGTTACAACAACACAATGACACAATGTTACAACAACACAATGACACAATGTCTCAACTGAGCACGTCTGTTACAACAACACAATGTTACAACAACACAATGACACAATGTTACAACAACACAATGACACAATGTTACAACAACACAATGACACAATATTACAACACAATGACACAATGTTACAACAACACAATGACACAATGTCTCAACTGAGCACGTCTGTTACAACAACACAATGTTACAACAACACAATGACACAATGTTACAACAACACAATGACACAATGTTACAACAACACAATGACACAATGTCTCAACTGAGCACGTCTGTTACAACAACACAATGTTACAACAACACAATGACACAATGTTACAACAACACAATGACACAATATTACAACACAATGACACAATGTTACAACAACACAATGACACAATATTACAACACAATGACACAATGTTACAACAACACAATGACACAATGTTACAACAACACAATGACACAATGTCTCAACAATGTTACAACAACACAATGTTACAACAACACAATGACACAATGTTACAACAACACAATGACACAATATTACAACACAATGACACAATGTTACAACACAATGACACAATGTTACAACACAATGACACAATGTTACAACTGAGCACGTCTGTTACAACACAATGACACAATATTACAACACAATGACACAATGTTACAACACAATGACACAATGTTACAACACAATGACACAATGTCTCAACTGAGCACGTCTGTTACAATAATATAACTATTCATAAACTAGACCCTGCCCTGTCCAGGGGATGTACTGCACATTAAGCTGCATCACTCTACAGAAACAGGAGATGGTCTCCTGCCCTACGGGCCGTTCTGGTTCACTGTACAGAAACAGGAGATGGACTCCTGCCCCACGGGCCGTTCTGGTTCACTCTACAGAAACAGGAGATAGACTCCAGCCCTACGGCCGTTCTGGTTCACTCTACAGAAACAGGAGATGGACTCCTGCCCTACGGCCGTTCTGGTTCGGACAAGGCTACATACTTTATTTAATAAAACTCAAGCCCAGTTGCACTTAAACATGAAATGAAATAAGATGTAAAGGAGTGGCACCAGATGCCTTTGAAAACGGCCTGTGGGTTTGGCCCAGCGTCGTCTGGGTTAGGGGAGGGTTTGGCCCAGCGTCGTCTGGTGGCATCGATGAGTCGCAGACAGTCTGGGTTAGGGGAGGGTTTGGCCCAGCGTCGTCTGGGTTAGGGGAGGGTTTGGCCCAGCGTCGTCTGGTGGCATCGATGAGTCGCAGACAGTCTGGGTTAGGGGAGGGTTTGGCCCAGCGTCGTCTGGGTTAGGGGAGGGTTTGGCCCAGCGTCTGGTGGCATCGATGAGTCGCAGACAGTCTGGGTTAGGGGAGGGTTTGGCCCAGCGCCGCCTGGGTTAGGGGAGGGTTTGGCCCAGCGTCGTCTGGGTTAGGGGAGGGTTTGGCCCAGTGTCGTCTGGGTTAGGGGAGGGTTTGGCCAGCCGGGAGTCTGGGTTAGGGGAGGGTTTGGCCCAGCGTCGTCTGGGTTAGGGGAGGGTTTGGCCCAGTGTCGTCTGGGTTAGGGGAGGGTTTGGCCCAGTGTCGTCTGGGTTAGGGAAGGGTTTGGCCCAGTGTCGTCTGGGTTAGGGGAGGGTTTGGCCCAGCGTCGTCTGGGTTAGGGGAGGGTTTGGCCCAGTGTCGTCTGGTGGCATCGGGGAGGGTTTGGCCAGACAGTCTGGGTTAGGGGAGGGTTTGGCCCAGCGTCGTCTGGTGGCATCGATGAGTCGCAGACAGTCTGGGTTAGGGGAGGGTTTGGCCCAGCGTCGTCTGGTGGCATCGATGAGTCACAGACAGTCTGGGTTAGGGGAGGGTTTGGCCCAGCGTCGTCTGGTGGCATCGATGAGTCGCAGACAGTCTGGTTTAGGGGAGGGTTTGGCCCAGCGTCGTCTGGGTTAGGGGAGGGTTTGGCCCAGCGCCGTCTGGGTTAGGGGAGGGTTTGGCCCAGCGCCGTCTGGGTTAGGGGAGGGTTTGGCCCAGTATCATCTGGGGAGGGTTTGGCCCAGTATCATCTGGGGAGGGTTTGGCCCAGTATCATCTGGGGAGGGTTTGGCCCAGTGTTGTCTGGGTTAGGGGAGGGTTTGGCCCAGCGTCGTCTGGGTTAGGGGAGGGTTTGACCCAGTGTCGTCCGGGTTAGGGGAGGGTTTGGCCCAGCGTCGTCTGGGTTAGGGGAGGGTTTGGCCCAGCGTCGTCTGGTGGCATCGATGAGTCGCAGACAGTCTGGGTTAGGGGAGGGTTTGGCCCAGCGCCGTCTGGGTTAGGGGAGGGTTTGGCCCAGCGTCGTCTGGGTTAGGGGAGGGTTTGGCCCAGTGTCGTCTGGGTTAGGGGAGGGTTTGGCCAGCCGGGAGTCTGGGTTAGGGGAGGGTTTGGCCCAGCGTCGTCTGGGTTAGGGGAGGGTTTGGCCCAGCGTCGTCTGGGTTAGGGGAGGATTTGGCCCAGTGTCGTCTGGGTTAGGGGAGGGTTTGGCCCAGTGTCGTCTGGGTTAGGGAAGGGTTTGGCCCAGTGTCGTCTGGGTTAGGGGAGGGTTTGGCCCAGTGTCGTCTGGGTTAGGGGAGGGTTTGGCCCAGCGTCGTCTGGGTTAGGGAAGGGTTTGGCCCAGTGTCGTCTGGGTTAGGGGAGGGTTTGGCCCAGTGTCGTCTGGGTTAGGGAAGGGTTTGGCCCAGTGTCGTCTGGGTTAGGGGAGGGTTTGGCCCAGTGTCGTCTGGGTTAGGGGAGGGTTTGGCCAGCCGGGAGTCTGGGTTAGGGGAGGGTTTGGCCCAGCGTCGTCTGGGTTAGGGGAGGGTTTGGCCCAGCGTCGTCTGGTGGCATCGATGAGTCGCAGACAATCTGGGTTAGGGGAGGGTTTGGCCCAACGTCGTCTGGTGGCATCGATGAGTCACAGACAGTCTGGGTTAGGGGAGGGTTTGGCCCAGCGTCGTCTGGTGGCATCGATGAGTCGCAGACAGTCTGGTTTAGGGGAGGGTTTGGCCCAGCGCCGTCTGGGTTAGGGGAGGGTTTGGCCCAGCGTCGTCTGGGTTAGGGGAGGGTTTGGCCCAGCGCCGTCTGGGTTAGGGGAGGGTTTGGCCCAGCGCCGTCTGGGTTAGGGGAGGGTTTGGCCCCGCACCGTCTGGGTTAGGGGAGGGTTTGGCCCAGTATCATCTGGGGAGGGTTTGGCCCAGTATCATCAGGGGAGGGTTTGGCCCAGAATCATCTGGGGAGGGTTTGGCCCAGTGTCGTCCGGGTTAGGGAAGGGTTTGGCCCAGCGTCGTCTGGGTTAGGGGAGGGTTTGGCCAGCCGGGAGTCTGGGTTAGGGGAGGGTTTGGCCCAGCGTCGTCTGGGTTAGGAGAGGGTTTGGCCCAGCGTCGTCTGGGTTAGGGGAGGGTTTGGCCCAGCGTCGTCTGGTGGCATCGATGAGTCACAGACAGTCTGGGTTAGGGAAGGGTTTGGCCCAGTATCATCTGGGGAGGGTTTGGCCCAGTATCATCAGGGGAGGGTTTGGCCCAGAATCATCTGGGGAGGGTTTGGCCCAGTGTCGTCCGGGTTAGGGAAGGGTTTGGCCCAGCGTCGTCTGGGTTAGGGAGGGTTTGGCCAGCCGGGAGTCTGGGTTAGGGGAGGGTTTGGCCCAGCGTCGTCTGGGTTAGGGGAGGGTTTGGCCCAGCGTCATCTGGGTTAGGGGAGGGTTTGGCCCAGCGTCGTCTGGTGGCATCGATGAGTCACAGACAGTCTGGGTTAGGGAAGGGTTTGGCCCAGCGTCGTCTGGTGGCATCGATGAGTCGCAGACAGTCTGGGTTAGGGGAGGGTTTGGCCCAGCGTCGTCTGGGTTAGGGGAGGGTTTGGCCCAGCGCCGTCTGGGTTAGGGGAGGGTTTGGCCCAGCGTCGTCTGGGTTAGGGGAGGGTTTGGCCCAGCGTCGTCTGGGTTAGGGGAGGGTTTGGCCCAGCGTCGTCTGGGTTAGGGGAGGGTTTGGCCCAGCGTCGTCTGGGTTAGGGGAGGGTTTGGCCCAGCGTCGTCTGGGTTAGGGGAGGGTTTGGCCCATCGTCGTCCGGGTCAGGGGAGGGTTTGGCCCGGCAGGGATGTTCCTGTCCCATCGCACACTAGCGACTCCTGTGGCGGGCCGGGTGCAATGCACGCTGACACTGTCGCCAGGTGCACAATGTTTCCTTCAACACATTGGTGCGGCCGGCTTCCGGGTTAAGTGGGCGTTGTGTCAAGAAGCAGTGCGGCTTGGCTGGGTTGTGTTTCGGAGGACACATGGCTCTCGACCTTCGCCTCTCCCGAGTCCATACGGGAGTTGCAGCGAAGGACACGTGGCTCTCGACCTTCGCCTCTCCCGAGTCCATACGGGACAAGACTGTAACTACCAACTGGATACCACGAAATTGGGGGAAAAAAAAAAAGAACGAAATACATTTTAAAAATAAAGTCAGTCATCTAAAACTAAGTTTGGAACAAGAAGTGAAGGCCCACTAACATGGTGAAGGCCCACTAACATGGTGAAGGCCCACTAACATGGTGAAGGCCCACTAACATGGTGAAGGCCCACTAACATGGTGAAGGCCCACTAACATGGTGAAGGCCCACTAACATGGTGAAGGCCCACTAACATGGTGAAGGCCCACTAACATGGGGAAGGCCCACTAACATGGTGAAGGCCCACTAACATGGTGAAGGCCCACTAACATGGTGAAGGCCCACTAACATGGTGAAGGCCCACTAACATGGTGAAGGCCCACTAACATGGTGAAGGCCCACTAACATGGTGAAGGCCCACTAACATGGTGAAGGCCCACTAACATGGTGAAGGCCCACTAACATGGTGAAGGCCCACTAACATGGTGAAGGCCCACTAACATGGTGAAGGCCCACTAACATGGTGAAGGCCCACTAACATGGTGAAGGCCCACTAACATGGTGAAGGCCCACTAACATGGTGAAGGCCCACTAACATGGTGAAGGCCCACTAACATGGTGAAGGCCCACTAACATGGGGAAGGCCCACTAACATGGTGAAGGCCCACTAACATGGTGAAGGCCCACTAACATGGTGAAGGCCCACTAACATGGTGAAGGCCCACTAACATGGTGAAGGCCCACTAACATGGGGAAGGCCCACTAACATGGTGAAGGCCCACTAACATGGTGAAGGCCCACTAACATGGTGAAGGCCCACTAACATGGTGAAGGCCCACTAACATGGTGAAGGCCCACTAACATGGTGAAGGCCCACTAACATGGTGAAGGCCCACTAACATGGTGAAGGCCCACTAACATGGTGAAGGCCCACTAACATGGTGAAGGCCCACTAACATGGTGAAGGCCCACTAACATGGTGAAGGCCCACTAACATGGTGAAGGCCCACTAACATGGTGAAGGCCCACTAACATGGTGAAGGCCCACTAACATGGTGAAGGCCCACTAACATGGTGAAGGCCCACTAACATGGTGAAGGCCCACTAACATGGTGAAGGCCCACTAACATGGTGAAGGCCCACTAACATGGTGAAGGCCCACTAACATGGTGAAGGCCCACTAACATGGTGAAGGCCCACTAACATGGTGAAGGCCCACTAACATGGTGAAGGCCCACTAACATGGTGAAGGCCCACTAACATGGTGAAGGCCCACTAACATGGGGTGAACCTCTATTCAGTTCTCTGCAGCTCGCGACTGGAACGAGCTGCAACAAACACTCAAACTGGACAGTTTTATCTCCATTTCTTCATTCAAAGACTCAATCATGGACACGGTTACTGACGGTTGTGGCTGATTTTCGTGATGTATTGTTGTCTCTATCTTCTTGCCCTGTGTGCTGTTGTCTGTGATGTATTGTTGTCTCTACCTTCTTGCCCTGTGTGCTGTTGTCTCTATCTTCTTGCCCTGTGTGCTGTTGTCTGTGATGTATTGTTGTCTCTACCTTCTTGCCCTGTGTGCTGTTGTCTCTATCTTCTTGCCCTGTGTGCTGTTGTCTGTGATGTATTGTTGTCTCTATCTTCTTGCCCTGTGTGCTGTTGTCTGTGGCCAATAATGTTTGTACCATGTTTTTGTACTGCTACCATATTGCGCTGCTACCATATTGCGCTGCTACCATGTTGTGCTGCTACCATGTTGCGCTGCTGCCATGTTGTGCTGCTACCATGTTGCACTGCTACCATGTTGTGCTGCTACCATGTTGTACTGCTGTCATGTTTTGTTGCTACCATGTTGTGCTGCTACCACGTTGTGTTGCTACCATGTTGTGCTGCTACCACGTTGTGTTGCTACCATGTTGTGCTGCTACCATGTTGTGTTGCTACCACGTTGTGCTGCTACCATGTTCTGTTGCTATCACGTTGTGTTGCTACCATGTTGTGCTGCTACCACTTTGTGTTGCTACCATGTTGTTGTCATGTTGTCCTGCTACCATGTTGTGTTGCTGCCATGTTATTGTCATGTTGTGTTGCTACCATGTTATTGTCATGTTGTGTTGCTGCCTTGCTATGTTGTTGTCTTAGGTCTCTCTTTATGTAGTGTTGTCTCGTCGTGATGTGTGTTTTGTCCTATATTTATATATTGTTTTAATGTTTAATCCCTGTCCCCACAGGATGCCTTTTGCCTTTTGGTCGGCCGTCATTGTAAATAAGAATTTGTTCTAAACTGACTTGAATAGTTAAATAAATGAACAGCTGCCGCTCTCTATCCACTAGCACAGACAGTGAGACAGACCTGCCCAGCAGCTCCAACTTTGTTTACATAAGACAAAACATTGCACATTTTTTTTAACTTGTGAAATACTGCACCAAACAACTTAAGATAGATTTCAATTGCCTAACTAAATCATCCTTGGCAAAAAAACGTCAAGATTAATTACAGACTTCTTGAGTTGTTTTAGATTAATCCTGGGGATTTAGAGGAAGTGAATTAGGCTACATTGTCTTATGAGGTACAATCGTCATTAACCAAACACAGAATCTGTCAGGAAACACACCCCCAAGTGCTGAAATTAGTCTTTTTTTCTCATGAACGACAGAAAAACACGCTTGCTAATCGGCGTGTTCAGTGGCTCTTTAACAGTTATCTTTAGTTTTATGCCTGTGTTGTTACTATTAGAATTAGACATGTACCGATGGAAATAGAAATCTACACAGTGGTTGCAGAAGGTCGAATGTCACAGGATAGAATGGCTCTTTACCTGTGCTTCTCCAACTCATTATGGACTGTCCTGTGGACGAAGAAAGCACAATTCGTTATGAGTGAGTTTATAAACACTAAAGCACAAAGGCACGTATTTCAGATTCATAATATATCATTTTAACAATAAAAAGTAGACTGGTCAACACACATTCTTCAGTGCAACCAAATGCTGACTATGGCAACACCTCGTCCCTAGCTAGCTGTCAGACAGACTAGTAGTTTCAGAGAGCCAGAACCCCGTCCCTAGCTAGCTGTCAGACAGACTAGTAGTTTCAGAGAGCCAGAACCCCGTCCCTAGCTAGCTGTCAGACAGACTAGTAGTTTCAGAGAGCCAGAACCCCGTCCCTAGCTAGCTGTCAGACATCCTAGTAGTTTCAGAGAGCCAGAACCCCGTCCCTAGCTAGCTGTCAGACAGACTAGTAGTTTCAGAGAGCCAGAACCCCGTCCCTAGCTAGCTGTCGGACAGACTAGTAGTTTCAGAGAGCCAGAACCCCGTCCCTAGCTAGCTGTCAGACAGACTAATAGTTTCAGAGAGCCAGAACCCCGTCCCTAGCTAGCTGTCAGACAGACTAGTAGTTTCAGAGAGCCAGAACCCCGTCCCTAGCTAGCTGTCAGACAGACTAGTAGTTTCAGAGAGCCAGAACCCCGTCCCTAGCTAGCTGTCAGACAGACTAGTAGTTTCAGAGAGCCAGAACCCCGTCCCTAGCTAGCTGTCAGACAGACTAGTAGTTTCAGAGAGCCAGAACCCCGTCCCTAGCTAGCTGTCAGACAGACTAGTAGTTTCAGAGAGCCAGAACCCCGTCCCTAGCTAGCTGTCAGACAGACTAATAGTTTCAGAGAGCCAGAACCCCGTCCCTAGCTAGCTGTCAGACAGACTAATAGTTTCAGAGAGCCAGAACCCCGTCCCTAGCTAGCTGTCAGACAGACTAGTAGTTTCAGAGAGCCAGAACCCCGTCCCTAGCTAGCTGTCAGACAGACTAATAGTTTCAGAGAGCCAGAACCCCGTCCCTAGCTAGCTGTCAGACAGACTAGTAGTTTCAGAGAGCCAGAACCCCGTCCCTAGCTAGCTGTCAGACAGACTAGTAGTTTCAGAGAGCCAGAACCCCGTCCCTAGCTAGCTGTCAGACAGACTAGTAGTTTCAGAGAGCCAGAACCCCGTCCCTAGCTAGCTGTCAGACAGACTAATAGTTTCAGAGAGCCAGAACCCCGTCCCTAGCTAGCTGTCAGACAGACTAGTAGTTTCAGAGAGCCAGAACCCCGTCCCTAGCTAGCTGTCAGACAGACTAGTAGTTTCAGAGAGCCAGACCCCGTCCCTAGCTAGCTGTCAGACAGACTAATAGTTTCAGAGAGCCAGAACCCCGTCCCTAGCTAGCTGTCAGACAGACTAGTAGTTTCAGAGAGCCAGAACCCCGTAGTAGTTTCAGAGAGCCAGAACCCCGTCCCTAGCTAGCTGTCAGACAGACTAGTAGTTTCAGAGAGCCAGAACCCCGTCCCTAGCTAGCTGTCAGACAGACTAGTAGTTTCAGAGAGCCAGAACCCCGTCCCTAGCTAGCTGTCAGACAGTCTAGTAGTTTCAGAGAGCCAGAACCCCGTCCCTAGCTAGCTGTCAGACAGACTAGTAGTTTCAGAGAGCCAGAACCCCGTCCCTAGCTAGCTGTCAGACAGACTAGTAGTTTCAGAGAGCCAGAACCCCGTCCCTAGCTAGCTGTCAGACAGACTAATAGTTTCAGAGAGCCAGAACCCCGTCCCTAGCTAGCTGTCAGACAGACTAGTAGTTTCAGAGAGCCAGAACCCCGTCCCTAATCACCTGTTACTACCGGCAGCCTGCAGCTTCTTGTTCTTCTGCTTACTCTTCTTCTCAGAGTCCCCTGGACAGTAGAAGGGCAACAGTGATGCATAGCCATGCTCTGCCTCTGGAGAGAGAGAGAGAAAGGAGAGGAGCGTTTCAATGGGACGTCGTGACATCAAGTCCTTACTTCGGGTTGCAAATAAACTCATGTTTTCATAGACTATTGTAAATGGGAAAATCAACGACAGGCAAAAAAAAAAAAAAAACACAAAGTTCAATTTTAGGCGTTTGACTGATGCATAGCCATGTTCTGCCTGAAAGGACCATTTTTAATTGACACTCACAGAGCCATCAGAACGTATTGATGCCCATCATGTTGTTGTTACAGAACGTATTGATGCCCATCATGTTGTTGTTACAGAACGTATTGATGCCCATCGTGTTGTTGTTACAGAACGTATTGACGCCCATCGTGTATTGATGCCCATCATGCTGTTACAGAACGTATTGATGCCCATCGTGTTGTTGTTACAGAACGTATTAATGCCCATCATGTTGTTGTTACAGAACGTATTGATGCCCATCATGTTGTTGTTACAGATTGATGCCAGTGTTGTTGTTACCCCGATGCCCATCGTGTTGTTGTTACAGAACGTATTGATGCCCATCGTGTTGTTGTTACAGAACCCATCGTGTTGATGCCCATCGTGTTGTTGTTACAGAACGTATTGATGCCCATCGTGTTGTTGTTACAGAACGTATTGATGCCCATCGTGTTGTTGTTACAGAACGTATTGATGCCCATCGTGTTGTTGTTACAGAACGTATTGATGCCCATCGTGTTGTTGTTACAGAACGTATTGATGCCCATAGTTGTTACAGAACGTATTGATGCCCATCGTGTTGTTGTTACAGAACGTATTGATGCCCATCGTGTTGTTGTTACAGAACGTAATGATGCCCATCGTGTTGTTGTTACAGAACGTAATGATGCCCATCGTGTTGTTGTTACAGAACGTAAATGCCCATCGTGTTGTTGTTACAGAACGTAAATGCCCATCATGTTGTTGTTACAGAACGTATTGATGCCCATCGTGTTGTTGTTACAGAATGTATTGATGCCCATCATGTTGCTGTTACAGAACGTATTGATGCCCATCGTGTTGTTGTTACAGAACGTATTGATGCCCATCGTGTTGTTGTTTACAGAACGTATTGATGCCCATCGTGTTGTTGTTACAGAACCCATATTGATGCCCATCGTGTTGTTGTTACAGAACGTATTGATGCCCATCGTGTTGTTGTTACAGAACGAACGTATTGATGCCCATCGTGTTGTTGTTACAGAACGTATTGATGCCCATCGTGTTGTTGTTACAGAACGTATTGATGCCCATCGTGCTGTTGTTACAGAACGTAATGATGCCCATCGTGTTGTTGTTACAGAACGTATTGATGCCCATCGTATTGATGCCCATCGTGTTGTTGTTACAGAACGTATTGATGCCCATCGTGTTGTTGTTACAGAACGTATTGATGCCCCCATCGTGTTGTTGTTACAGAACGTATTGATGCCCATCGTGTTGTTGTTACAGAACGTATTGATGCCCATCGTGTTGTTGTTACAGAACGTATTGATGCCCATCATGTTGTTGTTATCCCATCATGTTGTTGTTACAGAACGTATTGATGCCCATCGTGTTGTTGTTACAGAACGTATTGATGCCCATCGTGTTGTTGTTACAGAACGTATTGATGCCCATCGTGTTGTTGTTACAGAACGTATTGATGCCCATCGTGTTGTTGTTACAGAACGTATTGATGCCCATCGTGTTGTTGTTACAGAACGTATTGATGCCCATCATGTTGTTGTTACAGTGTATTGATGCCCATCGTGTTGTTGTTACAGAACGTATTGATGCCCATCGTGTTGTTGTTACAGAACGTATTGATGCCCATCAGAACGTATGTTGTTGTTACAGAACGTATTGATGCCCATCGTGTTGTTGTTACAGAACGTATTGATGCCCATCGTGTTGTTGTTACAGAACGTATTGATGCCCACCGTCGTGTTGTTGTTACAGAACGTATTGATGCCCATCGTGTTGTTGTTACAGAACGTATTGATGCCCATCGTGTATTGATGCCCATCGTGTTGTTGTTACAGAACGTATTGATGCCCATCATGTTGTTGTTACAGAACGTATTGATGCCCATCGTGTTGTTGTTACAGAACGTATTGATGCCCATCGTGATGCCCATCATGTTGTTACAGAACGTATTGATGCCCATCGTGTTGTTGTTACAGAACGTATTGATGCCCATCGTGTTGTTGTTACAGAACGTATTGATGCCCATCGTGTTGTTGTTACAGAACGTATTGATGCCCATCGTGTTGTTGTTACAGAACGTATTGATGCCCATCGTGTTGTTGTTACAGAACGTATTGATGCCCATCGTGTTGTTGTTACAGAACGTATTGATGCCCATCGTGTTGTTGTTACAGAACGTATTGATGCCCATCGTGTTGTTGTTACAGAACGTATTGATGCCCATCGTGTTGTTGTTATCAGAACGTTATTTGATGCCCATCGTGTTGTTGTTACAGAACGTCGTGTATTGATGCCCATCGTGTTGTTGTTACAGAACGTATTGATGCCCATCATGTTGTTGTTACAGAACGTAGATGCCCATCGTATTGATGCCCATCGTGTTGTTGTTACAGAACGTATTGATGCCCATCGTGTTGTTGTTACAGAACGTATTGATGCCCATCGTGTTGTTGTTACAGAACGTATTGATGCCCATCGTGTTGTTGTTGCCCAACGTATTGATGCCCATCATGTTGTTGTTACAGAACGTATTGATGCCCATCGTGTTGTTGTTACAGAACGTATTGATGCCCATCGTGTTGTTGTTACAGAACGTATTGATGCCCATCGTGTTGTTGTTACAGAACGTATTGATGCCCATCGTGTTGTTGTTACAGAACGTATTGATGCCCATCGTGTTGTTGTTACAGAACGTATTGATGCCCATCGTGTTGTTGTTACAGAACGTATTGATGCCCACCGTGTATTGATGCCCATCGTGTTGTTGTTACAGAACGTATTGATGCCCATCGTGTTGTTGTTACAGAACGTATTGATGCCCATCGTGTTGTTGTTACAGAACGTATTGATGCCCATCGTGTTGTTGTTACAGAACGTATTGATGCCCATCATGTTGTTGTTACAGAACGTATTGATGCCCATCATGTTGTTGTTACAGAACGTATTGATGCCCATCGTGTTGTTGTTACAGAATGTATTGATGCCCATCGTGTTGCTGTTACAGAACGTATTGATGCCCATCGTGTTGTTGTTACAGAACGTATTGATGCCCACCGTGTTGTTGTTACAGAACGTATTGATGCCCATCGTGTTGTTGTTACAGAACGTATTGATGCCCATCGTGTATTGATGCCCACCGTGTTGTTGTTACAGAACGTATTGATGCCCATCGTGTTGTTGTTACAGAACGTATTGATGCCCACCGTGCTGTTACAGAACGTATTGATGCACATCGTGTTGTTACAGAACGTATTGATGCCCATCGTGTTGTTGTTACAGAACGTATTGATGCCCATCGTGTATTGATGCCCATCGTGTTGTTGTTACAGAACGTATTGATGCCCATCGTGTTGTTGTTACAGAACGTAATGATGCCCATCGTGTTGTTGTTACAGAACGTATTGATGCCCATCGTGTATTGATGCCCATCGTGTTGTTGTTACAGAACGTATTGATGCCCATCATGTTGTTGTTACAGAACGTATTGATGCCCATCGTGTTGTTGTTACAGAACGTATTGACGCCCATCATGTATTGATGCCCATCATGCTGTTACAGAACGTATTGATGCCCATCGTGTTGTTGTTGTTACAGAACGTATTGATGCCCATCGTGTTGTTGTTACAGAACGTATTGATGCCCATCGTGTTGTTGTTACAGAACGTATTGATGCCCATCGTGTTGTTGTTACAGAACGTATTGATGCCCATCGTGTTGTTGTTACAGAACGTATTGATGCCCATCGTGTTGTTGTTACAGAACGTATTGATGCCCATCGTGTTGTTGTTACAGAACGTATTGATGCCCATCGTGTTGTTGTTACAGAACGTATTGATGCCCACCGTGTATTGATGCCCATCATGTTGTTGTTACGGAAAGTATTGATGCCCATTGTGTTGTTGTTACAGAACGTATTGATGCCCATCGTGTATTGATGCCCATCGTGTTGTTGTTACAGAACGTATTGATGCCCATCATGTTGTTGTTACAGAACGTATTGATGCCCATCGTGTATTGATGCCCATCGTGTTGTTGTTACAGAACGTATTGATGCCCATCGTGTTGTTGTTACAGAACGTATTGATGCCCATCGTGTTGTTGTTACAGAACGTATTGATGCCCATCGTGTATTGATGCCCATCGTGTATTGATGCCCATCATGTTGTTGTTACAGAACGTATTGATGCCCATCATGTTGTTGTTACAGAACGTATTGATGCCCATCGTGTTGTTGTTACAGAACGTATTGATGCCCATCGTGTTGTTGTTACAGAACGTATTGATGCCCATCGTGTTGTTGTTACAGAACGTATTGATGCCCATCGTGTTGTTGTTACAGAACGTATTGATGCCCATCGTGTTGTTGTTACAGAACGTATTGATGCCCACCGTGTATTGATGCCCATCGTGTTGTTGTTACAGAACGTGCCCATCGTGTTGTTGTTACAGAACGTATTGATGCCCATCGTGTTGTTGTTACAGAACGTATTGATGCCCACCGTGCTGTTACAGAACGTATTGATGCACATCGTGTTGTTACAGAACGTATTGATGCCCATCGTGTTGTTGTTACAGAACGTAATGATGCCCATCGTGTTGTTGTTACAGAACGTATTGATGCCCATCGTGTTGTTGTTACAGAACGTATTGATGCCCATCGTGTATTGATGCCCACCGTATTGATGCCCATCGTGTATTGATGCCCATCGTGTATTGATGCCCATCGTGTATTGATGCCCACCGTGTATTGATGCCCATCGTGTTGTTGTTACAGAACGTATTGATGCCCACTGTGTTGTTGTTACAGAATGTATTGATGCCCACCGTGTATTGATGCCCATCGTGTTGTTGTTACAGAACGTATTGATGCCCATCGTGTTGTTGTTACAGAACGTATTGATGCCCATCGTGTTGTTGTTACAGAACGTATTGATGCCCACCGTGTTGTTGTTACAGAACGTATTGATGCCCATCGTGTTGTTGTTACAGAACGTGTTGATGCCCATCGTGTTGTTGTTACAGAACGTATTGATGCCCATCGTGTTGTTGTTACAGAACGTATTGATGCCCACCGTGTTGTTGTTACAGAACGTATTGATGCCCACCGTGTATTGATGCCCACCGTGTTGTTTTTACAGAACGTATTGATGCCCATTGTGTTGTTGTTGTTACAGAACGTATTGATGCCCACCGTGTTGCTACAGAACGTATTGATGCCCATCGTGTTGTTGTTACAGAACGTATTGATGCCCATCGTGTTGTTGTTACAGAACGTATTGATGCCCATCGTGTATTGATGCCCACCGTGTTGTTGTTACAGAACGTATTGATGCCCATCGTGTATTGATGCCCACCGTGTTGTTGTTACAGAACGTATTGACGCCCATCGTGTATTGATGCCCACCGTGTTGTTGTTACAGAACGTATTGATGCCCACCGTGTTGTTGTTACAGAACGTATTGATGCCCATTGTGTATTGATGCCCACCGTGTTGTTGTTACAGAACGTATTGATGCCCATCGTGTATTGATGCCCATCGTGTTGTTGTTACCGAACGTATTGATGCCCACCGTGTTGTTGTTACAGAACGTATTGATGCCCATCGTGTATTGATGCCCACAGTGTTGTTGTTACAGAACGTATTGATGCCCACCGTGTTGTTGTTGTTACAGAACGTATTGATGCCCATCGTGTTGTTGTTACAGAACGTATTGATGCCCATCGTGTTGTTGTTACAGAACGTATTGATGCCCACCGTGTTGTTGTTACAGAACGTATTGATGCCCATCGTGTTGTTATTACAGAACGTATTGATGCCCATCGTGTTGTTGTTACAGAACGTATTGATGCCCATCGTGTTGTTGTTACAGAACGTATTGATGCCCATCGTGTTGTTGTTACAGAACGTATTGATGCCCACCGTGTATTGATGCCCATCATGTTGTTGTTACGGAAAGTATTGATGCCCATTGTGTTGTTGTTACAGAACGTATTGATGCCCATCGTGTATTGATGCCCATCGTGTTGTTGTTACAGAACGTATTGATGCCCATCATGTTGTTGTTACAGAACGTATTGATGCCCATCCCCATCGTGTTGTTGTTACAGAACGTATTGATGCCCATCGTGTTGTTGTTACAGAACGTATTGATGCCCATCGTGTTGTTGTTACAGAACGTATTGATGCCCATCGTGTATTGATGCCCATCGTGTATTGATGCCCATCATGTTGTTGTTACAGAACGTATTGATGCCCATCGTGTTGTTGTTACAGAACGTATTGATGCCCATCGTGTTGTTGTTACAGAACGTATTGATGCGCATCGTGTTGTTGTTACAGAACGTATTGATGCCCATCGTGTTGTTGTTACAGAACGTATTGATGCCCATCGTGTTGTTGTTACAGAACGTATTGATGCCCATCGTGTTGTTGTTACAGAACGTATTGATGCCCACCGTGTATTGATGCCCATCGTGTTGTTGTTACAGAACGTATTGATGCCCATCGTGTTGTTGTTACAGAACGTATTGATGCCCATCGTGTTGTTGTTACAGAACGTATTGATGCCCACCGTGTTGTTGTTACAGAACGTATTGATGCACATCGTGTTGTTACAGAACGTATTGATGCCCATCGTGTTGTTGTTACAGAACGTGTTGATGCCCATTGTGTTGTTGTTACAGAACGTATTGATGCCCATCGTGTTGTTGTTACAGAACGTATTGATGCCCATCGTGTATTGATGCCCACCGTGTATTGATGCCCATCGTGTATTGATGCCCATCGTGTATTGATGCCCATCGTGTATTGATGCCCACCGTGTATTGATGCCCATCGTGTTGTTGTTACAGAACGTATTGATGCCCACTGTGTTGTTGTTACAGAATGTATTGATGCCCACCGTGTATTGATGCCCATCGTGTTGTTGTTACAGAACGTATTGATGCCCATCGTGTTGTTGTTACAGAACGTATTGATGCCCATCGTGTTGTTGTTACAGAACGTATTGATGCCCACCGTGTTGTTGTTACAGAACGTATTGATGCCCATCGTGTTGTTGTTACAGAACGTGTTGATGCCCATCGTGTTGTTGTTACAGAACGTATTGATGCCCATCGTGTTGTTGTTACAGAACGTATTGATGCCCACCGTGTTGTTGTTACAGAACGTATTGATGCCCACCGTGTATTGATGCCCACCGTGTTGTTTTTACAGAACGTATTGATGCCCATTGTGTTGTTGTTGTTACAGAACGTATTGATGCCCACCGTGTTGCTACAGAACGTATTGATGCCCATCGTGTTGTTGTTACAGAACGTATTGATGCCCATCGTGTTGTTGTTACAGAACGTATTGATGCCCATCGTGTATTGATGCCCACCGTGTTGTTGTTACAGAACGTATTGATGCCCATCGTGTATTGATGCCCACCGTGTTGTTGTTACAGAACGTATTGATGCCCATCGTGTATTGATGCCCACCGTGTTGTTGTTACAGAACGTATTGATGCCCATCGTGTATTGATGCCCATCGTGTTGTTGTTACCGAACGTATTGATGCCCACCGTGTTGTTGTTACAGAACGTATTGATGCCCATTGTGTATTGATGCCCACCGTGTTGTTGTTACAGAACGTATTGATGCCCATCGTGTATTGATGCCCATCGTGTTGTTGTTACCGAACGTATTGATGCCCACCGTGTTGTTGTTACAGAACGTATTGATGCCCATCGTGTATTGATGCCCACCGTGTTGTTGTTACAGAACGTATTGATGCCCACCGTGTTGTTGTTACAGAACGTATTGATGCCCATCATGTTGTTGTTACAGAACGTATTGATGCACATCATGTATTGATGCCCATCGTGTTGTTGTTACAGAACGTATTGATGCCCATCGTGTATTGATGCCCATCGTGTTGTTGTTACAGAACGTATTGATGCCCATCATGTATTGATGCCCATCGTGTTGTTGTTACAGAACGTATTGATGCCCGAGACTTTTGCACTTCGTGTTGTTGTTACAGAACGTATTGATGCCCATCATGTTGTTGTTACAGAACGTATTGATGCCCATCGTGTATTGATGCCCATCGTGTTGTTGTTACAGAACGTATTGATGCCCATCGTGTTGTTGTTACAGAACGTATTGATGCCCGAGACTTTTGCACTTCGTGTTGTTGTTACAAGCTGAAGTTAAAATGGATTCAATGCAGATGTTTGTGTCACTGGACGACATACAATATGCCATAATGTCAAAGTGGACTTGTGTTTTTAGAAATGTTTACAACAACAACAACAACAACAACAACAACAACAACAAAATAAAAATAAATTAAAATCTGAAATGTCTTTAGTCAATAAGGATTCAGCCTCTTTTTGTTATGCCTAAACTGGTTCAGGAGTACAAATGTGCTTAACAAGTCACATAATACGTTACATGGACTCACTCTGTGTGCAATAATAGTGTTTAACATGATTTCTGAATGACTACCTCATCTCTGTACCCCACACATACAGATAATTGTAAGGTCCCTCAGTTGAGCAGTGAATTTCAAACACAGATTCAACCACAAAGACCAGGGAGGTTTTCCTCAGCTCCCCTGAGTTCAACTTTGGGGATGGTCTCTAAATAAAGACATTTAACCATTCTCCTATTATTTATAATACAGTGGTAAATATGTTTTAGTGGTGAATATGTTTTAGTGGTGAATATGTTTTAGTGGTGAGTATGTTTTAGTGGTGAATATGTTTTAGTGGTGAATATGTTTTAGTGGTGAATATGTTTTAGTGGTGAATATGTTTTAGTGGTGAATATGTTTTAGTGGTGAATATGTTTTAGTGGTGAATATGTTTTAGTGGTGAATATGTTTTAGTGGTGAATATGTTTTAGTGGTGAATATGTTTTAGTGGTAAATATGTTTTAGTGGTAAATATGTTTTAGTGGTAAATATGTTTTAGTGGTAAATATGTTTTAGTGGTGAATATGTTTTAGTGGTGAATATGTTTTAGTGGTGAATATGTTTTAGTGGTAAATATGTTTTAGTGGTAAATATGTTTTAGTGGTGAATATGTTTTAGTGGTGAATATATTTTAGTGGTGAATATGAAAATAAAAGCTTCCAAATGAAAGCAACACCTCCCACCTCTGTGTCTTGGTTTAAACCATGTGTTTCTATGTGGCTCCATCTCCTTGTTGACGAATGGTCCAGCCCTCAGTAGTGCTGAATTTCAGCCTCAGCTCCTATAAGAACAGATATCCCTTTGCACTTCTTCTCCCTTTGTTTTTGTCCTTAGCCTTTATTCCATTAGATGTATACATTGATGTATCACTGTCTGCTTTGGTCAGCCAGATGTTTAGAGCGCTGATTGATTTTACAGGTGCACCGTGGGTATTGGTGTTCTCTGTGAAATCAGTGGCCACAAGAAGTAGTTCACTTATTTAACTTTTTTTTGTTTTCTATGAGTATTTGTTTTATTTCCTGGATCAGCTGATGATGGTCAACAACATCACTGATATTAGCCTACTAGACAACTAGCCTACAGCTAGACACCAATATCACTAGACAACTAGCCTACAGCTAGACACCAATATCACTAGACACCAATATCACTAGACGCCTATATCACTAGACACCAATATCACTAGACACCAATATCACTAGACACCAATACCACTAGACAACAGCTAGACACCAATATCACTAGACAACTAGCCTACAGCTAGACATCAATATCACTAGACAACTAGCCTATAGATAGACACCAATATCACTAGACACCAATACCACTAGACAACAGCTAGACACCAATATCACTAGACAACTAGCCAACAGCTAGACACCAATATCACTAGACAACTAGCCTACAGCTAGACACCAATACCACTAGACAACAGCTAGACACCAATACCACTAGACAACAGCTAGACACCAATATCACTAGACAACTAGCCTACAGATAGACACCAACATCACGAGACAACAAGCCAACAGCTAGACACCAATATCACCAGACAACTAGCCTACAGCTAGACACCAATATCACTAGACTCCTAGCCTATAGATAGACACCAATATCACCAGACAACTAGCCTACAGCTAGACACCAATATCACTAGACAACAGCTAGACACCAATATCACTAGACACCTAGCCTACAGCTCGACACCAATATCACCAGACAACTAGCCTACAGCTAGACACCAAAATCACTCGACAACTAGCCTACAGCTAGATGTAACAGTATAACTTTAGACCGTCCCCTCGCCCATACCCGAGCGGGAATCAGGGACCCTCTGCACACATCAACAACAGTCACCCACGAAGCATCGTTACACATCGCTCCACAAAAGCCGCGGCCCTTGCAGAGCAAGGGGAACTACTACTTCAAGGTCTCAGAGCAAGTGCCATCACCGCTAACTAAGCTAGCCATTTCACATCTGTTACATAGACACCAATATCACTAGACAACTAGTCTACAGCTAGACACCAATATCACCAGACACCTTGCCTACAGCTAGACACCAATAATATCAAATCAAATGTATTTATATAGCCCTTCGTACATCAGCTGATATCTCAAAGTGCTGTACAGAAACCCAGCCTAAAACCCCAAACAGCAAGCAATGCAGGTGTAGAAGCACGGTGGCTAGGAAAAACTCCCTAGAAAGGCCAAAACCTAGTAAGAAACCTAGAGAGGAACCAGGCTATGTGGGGTGGCCAGTCCTCTTCTGGCTGTGCCGGGTGGAGATTATAAACCTAGAGAGGAACCAGGCTATGAGGGGTGGCCAGTCCTCTTCTGGCTGTGCCGGGTGGAGATTAGAAACCTAGAGAGGAACCAGGCTATGTGGGGTGGCCAGTCCTATTCTGGCTGTGCCGGGTGGAGATTATAACAGAACATGGCCAAGATGTTCAAATGTTCATAAATGACCAGCATGGTAGAATAATAACAAGGCAGAACAGTTGAAACTGGAGCAGACAACTAGCCTACAGCTAGACACCAATATCACTAGACAACTAGCCTACAGCTAGACACCAATATCACTAGACAACTAGCCTACAGCTAGACACCAATATCACTAGACACCAATATCACTAGACACCTAGTCTATAGCTAGACACCAATATCACTAGACAACTAGCCTACAGCTAGACACCAATATCACTAGACAACTGGCCTACAGCTAGACACCAATATCACTAGACAACTAGCCTACAGCTAGACACCAATATCACTAGACACCAATATCACTAGACACCTAGTCTATAGCTAGACACCAATAACACTAGACACCTAGCCTACAGCTAGACACCAATATCACTAGACAACTGGCCTACAGCTAGACACCAATATCACTAGACAACAATATCACTAGACAACTAGCCTACAGATAGACACCAATATCACTAGACAACTAGCCTACAGCTAGACACCAATATCACGAGACAACTAGCCAACAGCTAGACACCAATATCACTAGCCTACAGATAGACACCAATATCACTAGCCTACAGCTAGACACCAATATCACTAGACAACTAGCCTACAGCTAGACACCAACATCACTAGACAACTAGCCTACAGCTAGACACCAATATCACTAGACAACTAGCCTACAGCTAGACACCAATATCACTAGACAACTAGCCTACAGCTAGACACCAATATCACTAGCCAACTAGCCTACAGCTAGACACCAATATCACTAGACAACTAGCCTACAGCTAGACACCAATATCACTAGACAACTAGCCTACAGCTAGACACCAATATCACTAGACAACTAGCCTACAGCTAGACACCAATATCACTAGCCAACTAGCCTACAGCTAGACACCAATATCACTAGACAACTAGCCTACAGCTAGAAACCAATAATATCATTAGACAACTAGCCTACAGCTAGACACCAATAATATCATTAGACAACTAGCCTACAGCTAGACACCAATATCACTAGACACCTAGCCTACAGCTCGACACCAATATCACTAGACAACTAGCCTACAGCTAGACACCAATATCACTAGACAACTAGCATACAGCTAGACACCAATATCACTAGACACCAATATCACTAGACAACTAGCCTACAGCTAGACACCAATATCACTAGCCAACTAGCCTACAGCTAGACACCAATATCACTAGCCAACTAGCCTACAGCTAGACACCAATATCACTAGACAACTAGCCTACAGCTAGAAACCAATAATATCATTAGACAACAGCCTACAGCTAGACACCAATAATATCATTAGACAACTAGCCTACAGCTAGACACCAATATCACTAGACACCTAGCCTACAGCTCGACACCAATATCACTAGACAACTAGCCTACAGCTAGACACCAATATCACTAGACAACTAGCATACAGCTAGACACCAATAATATCATTAGACAACTAGTCTACAGCTAGACACCAATAATATCACTAGACAACAGCTAGACACCAATATCACTAGACAACTAGTGTACAGCTGGACACCAATAATATCATTAGACAACTAGTCTACAGCTAGACACCAATATCACTAGACAACTAGTCTACAGCTAGACACCGATAATATCACCAGACAACAGCTAGACACCAATATCGCTAGACAACTAGTGTACAGCTAGACACCAATAATATCACTAGCCTACAGCTCGACACCAATATCACTAGACAACTAGCCTATAGATAGACACCAATATCACCAGACAACTAGCCTATAGATAGACACCAATATCACTAGACAACTAGCCTACATCTAGACACCAATAATATCACTAGACACCAATATCACTAGACAACTAGCCTACAGCTAGACACCAATAATATCACTAGACAACTAGCCTACAGATAGACACCAATATCACTAGACAACTAGCCTACAGCTAGACACCAATAATATCACTAGACAACTAGCCTACAGCTAGACACCAATATCACTAGACACCAATATCACTAGACACCAATATCACTAGACAACTAGCCTACAGCTAGACACCAATAATATCACTAGACAACTAGCCTACAGCTAGACACCAATATCACTAGACAACTAGCCTACAGCTAGACACCAATATCACTAGACACCAATATCACTAGACAACTAGCCTACAGCTAGACACCAATATCACTAGACAACTAGCCTACAGCTAGACACCAATATCATTAGACAACTAGCCTACAGATAGACACCAATATCACTAGACAACTAGCCTACAGCTAGACACCAATATCACTAGACAACTAGCCTACAGCTAGACACCAACATCATTAGACAACTAGCCTACAGCTAGACACCAATATCACTAGACAACTAGCCTACAGATAGACACCAATAATATCATTAGACAACTAGTCTACAGCTAGACACCAATATCACTAGACAACTAGCCTACAGATAGACACCAATAATATCATTAGACAACTAGTCTACAGCTAGACACCAATAATATCATTAGACAACTAGTCTACAGATAGACACCAATATCACTAGACAACTAGCCTACAGATAGACACCAATATCACTAGACAACTAGCCTACAGCTAGACACCAACATCATTAGACTCCTAGCCTACAGCTAGACACCAATATCACTAGACACCAATATTACGAGACAACTAGCCTACATCTAATAGATATTTCTGTATTTAATTTTCAATACATTTGCTAACATTTCTAAATGTTTAGACTTTTTCATTATGGGGTATTGTGTGTAGATGGGTGAAATAATTGTTTTTACAACAAACTGTGGAATAAATCGAGGGCTATTATTGAATACTTTCTGAAGGCACTGCAAACTGTAGGATGTTTCAGATGACAAATATACACAAGTCCCCAGAACTTAACCGCTACATGGGATATTGAACAACACTCAATAAACAGGTGAAGTGAGGAAATATAGCTGTGATTGCAAACACAAAGATCAATTTTATGCGGCATGGCTATTGTGCAGAAGAAAGAAAAGCCGGGTGTCTTGTTCTATTCTTCCATCCAAGTGTCAGACACAGATGCTGCTGACGTTTGGTTTATTCGGGGTTTTTTTTTTGGCGCGATCACCCAATTGTATCACAGTACATCAATATGGACTATTTTGGTTATTCGTGCCATTCGGCTACAAAGAACAACTGCTGGAATTGCAAAATCTTTATCGGTTCATGCATTGTCATTCATTAAATTATATCGCTGCTCTGGCTTTATTTTCAAAACCGCTCCAGACTTGGCGCCTTTGTGTACAACTATGAGTCCCGTATCTAGGTCACAGAGTCAGATATAAACCTAGACTCCCTTAACTGCTTACTGCATCGCGTTATTACTGAATAGTAACGATCTTAACCGTAACATGCACAATCTGTGTCAGATATTTGCAGTTAATTAATAGATATTCGCTATTTGTGTACATTTCGTTATTGTGCCCCAGCTGGTTGACAAGTGAAGTTGACAGAACAGAAACCTATAAACCTTCCGTTTACCTCGTTCTCTTCTCTCCAAGAACTCAGCAGCTTGCAGAAGAACCTGAATGTTGCAAGTGTTCGCGTCCATTGTAAAATAGTTGAAATATAGGTAAATATACCAATCAAAATGTATCTCAACGACAAGAGTGCTGCAGTAGTATGCGCTTGGTCTTCTGCGCTTCAGTGAGGAATCACCTTCTCTGACGACGTGATTGACGTCAGTCCGCCGCCTCCCAGACTTACCGCTCCCTTGTTTTCCAGCCGCCTCCCAGACTTACCGCTCCCTTGTTTTCCAGCTGCCTCCCAGACTTACCAGCCGCCTCCCAGACTTACCGCTCCCTTGTTTTCCAGCCGCCTCCCAGACTTACCGCTTTGTTTTCCAGCCGCCTCCCAGACTTACCGCTCCCTTGTTTTCCAGCCGCCTCCGTCCGAGGAGCGCGCGATTTTCACTTTGAAATATGAACAGCCTAATAATAGAACAGAACAACAGGTCGACACATTTTCTCGAAATATGACAAACGATTATATATATTTTTTTAAATCCAGAACATGTTGTATTGACATCTAAAAAATACGTTTTCAATGTTTTTATTTATATATTTTTTTATAATGCGACGTTCCTCCAAGTACGTTGAAACTGAAAACAACTTAAAGTGAGAAAGTTCTTATGCCGTCAGTCGTTTTGTCTTCTTCTGTTTTTGTGTGTTCAAGAGGGTTGTGTCTGTATATTTTTTAATCATTCCACAATAGTCTAGGGCAGGGATCGTAAACTCGTTTCAGTTGGGGAACCCTCCTCTGGGGCTTCCATGGTCATCCAAAGGACACACAGAACTGTGCATTATTGCAAAGACAATACAAACTATTTCATTGTACACTGAATTCAATAGCCTGCTACAAAATGTTCTGAAAATGCAAAATTGTATGAACTTTAGGTCCACCCTATGTTCCCTCAGCCCTAAAGTCCCTCAGCCCTATGTTCCCTCAGCCCTATGTTCCCTCAGCCCTATGTTCCCTCAGCCCTATGTTCCCTCAGCCCTATGTTCCCTCAGCCCTATGTTCCCTCAGCCCTATGTTCCCTCAGCCCTATGTTCCCTCAGCCCTATGTTCCCTCAGCCCTACAGTATGTTCCCTCAGCCCTATGTTCCCTCAGCCCTATGTTCCCTCAGCCCTATGTTCCCTCAGCCCTATGTTCCCTCAGCCCTATGTTCCCTCAGCCCTATGTTCCCTCAGCCCTATGTTCCCTCAGCCCTACAGTATGTTCCCTCAGCCCTATGTTCCCTCAGCCCTATGTTCCCTCAGCCCTATGTTCCCTCAGCCCTACAGTATGTTCCCTCAGCCCTATGTTCCCTCAGCCCTATGTTCCCTCAGCCCTATGTTCCCTCAGCCCTACAGTATGTTCCCTCAGCCCTAAAGTCCCTCAGCCCTATGTTCCCTCAGCCCTATGTTCCCTCAGCCCTAAAGTCCCTCAGCCCTATGTTCCCTCAGCCCTATGTTCCCTCAGCCCTATGTTCCCTCAGCCCTACAGTATGTTCCCTCAGCCCTATGTTCCCTCAGCCCTATGTTCCCTCAGCCCTATGTTCCCTCAGCCCTACAGTATGTTCCCTCAGCCCTATGTTCCCTCAGCCCTATGTTCCCTCAGCCCTATGTTCCCTCAGCCCTACAGTATGTTCCCTCAGCCCTAAAGTCCCTCAGCCCTATGTTCCCTCAGCCCTATGTTCCCTCAGCCCTAAAGTCCCTCAGCCCTATGTTCCCTCAGCCCTATGTTCCCTCAGCCCTATGTTCCCAGCCCTCAGCCCTCAACAGTATGTTCCCTCAGCCCTACAGTATGTTCCCTCAACCCTACAGTATGTTCCCTCAGCCCTACAGTATGTTCCCTCAACCCTACAGTATGTTCCCTCAGCCCTACAGTATGTTCCCTCAGCCCTACAGTATGTTCCCTCAACCCTACAGTATGTTCCCTCAGCCCTACAGTATGTTCCCTCAGCCCTACAGTATGTTCCCTCAGTATGTTCCCTCAGCCCTACAGTATGTTCCCTCAGCCCTACAGTATGTTCCCTCAGCCCTACAGTATGTTCCCTCAGCCCTACAGTATGTTCCCTCAGCCCTACAGTATGTTCCCTCAGCCCTACAGTATGTTCCCTCAGCCCTACAGTATGTTCCCTCAACCCTACAGTATGTTCCCTCAGCCCTACAGTATGTTCCCTCAACCCTACAGTATGTTCCCTCAGCCCTACAGTATGTTCCCTCAGCCCTATGTTCCCTCAGCCCTATGTTCCCTCAGTATGTTCCCTCAGTCCCTACAGTATGTTCCCTCAGTCCCTACAGTATGTTCCCTCAGCCCTACAGTATGTTCCCTCAGCCCTACAGTATGTTCCCTCAGCCCTACAGTATGTTCCCTCAGCCCTACAGTATGTTCCCTCAACCCTACAGTATTTTCCTTCAGCCCTATGTTCCCTCAGCCCTACAGTATGTTCCCTCAACCCTACAGTATGTTCCCTCAGCCCTACAGTATGTTCCCTCAGCCCTACAGTATGTTCCCTCAGCCCTACAGTATGTTCCCTCAGCCCTACAGTATGTTCCCTCAGCCCTACATTATGTTCCCTCAGCCCTAAGTTCCCTCAGCCCTATGTTCCCTCAGCCCTACAGTATGTTCCCTCAGCCCTATGTTCCCTCAACCCTACAGTATGTTCCCTCAGTCCCTCAGCCCTACAGTATGTTCCCTCAGCCCTACAGTATGTTCCCTCAGCCCTACAGTATGTTCCCTCAACCCTACAGTATGTTCCCTCAGCCCTACAGTATGTTCCCTCAGCCCTATGTTCCCTCAACTCTATGTTCGTATTTACGAGCCCTTAACGAACAATGCTGTTCAAGAAATAGAGTTAAGAAAATATTTACTTAACTTAATAAGGTAAAGTTTTAAAAAATTGAATCAAATCAAAAAGTAACACAAGAAAACTACATAACAATAATGAGGCTATATACACATATACCGGGACAGAGTCAACATGCGGGGGGGGTACAGCTTAGTCGAGGTGGTTTGTAAAGTGACTACGCATAGATAATAAGCGAGTAGCAGCAGTATAAAACAAAGGTGGGGGGGTCAATGTAAATAGTCCGGGTGGCCATTTGATAAATCGTTCCCGCAGCTGTTAAGGAGCCTCTTGGACCTAGACTTGGCGCTCGGGTACCGCTTACCGTGCAGAAGCAGAGAGAACGGTCTATAACTTGGGTAACTAGAGTCTTTGATAATTGTTTGGGCCTTCCTCTGACACCGCCTAGTATATAGGTCCTAGATGGCAGGAAGCTTGTCCCTGTTTATGTACTGGGCCGTACACACTACCCTCTGTCGCGCCTTAGGGTCAGATGCCGAGCAGTTGCCATACCAGGTGGTGATGAAACCGGTCAGGATGCTCTAGATGGTGCAGCTGTATAACATTTTGAGGATTTGAGGACCCATGCCAAATCTTTTCAGTCTCCTGAGGGAGAATAGGCAATGTCGTGCCCTCTTCACGACTGTCTTGGTGTGTTTGGACCATGATAGTTTGTTGGTGATGTGGACACCAAGGAACTTGAAATATTCCCCTCAGCCCTATCTTCCCTCAATCAATGTTCCATCAGCTCTATGTTCCCCTCAGCCCTATCTTCCCTCCGCCCTATGTTCCCTCAATCAATGTTCCCCTCAGCCCTATCTTCCCTCCGCCCTATGTTCCCTCAATCAATGTTCCCCTCAGCCCTATCTTCCCTCCGCCCTATGTTCCCTCAATCAATGTTCCCTCAGCTCTATGTTCACTGGGAACATAGGGCCCAGGAAACACAGGGTCCAGGGAACACAGGGTCCAGAGAACATAGGGCCCAGGAAACACAGGGTCCAGGGAACATAGGGCCCAGAGAACATAGGGCCCAGGGAACACAGGGTCCAGGGAACATAGGGCCCAGAGAACATAGGGCCCAGGGAACACAGGGTCCAGGGAACACAGGGCCCAGGGAACATAGGGCCCAGGGAACATAGGGCCCAGGGAACATAGGGCCCAGGGAACATAGGGCCCAGGGAACATAGGGCCCAGAGAACATAGACATGGTCCCAACTCTATAGTTTGAACATTTCATATATATATTACACTGTAATATGGAATATTGAACAGCATGTGGAAATGGCTGCATCAATCTGCATGATGTTATTTGTTCGTTTACATTTAGATCTTAGACATATAATGCAAGTCATATAATACGTGTGTAATAACACCACGCTGTGTGTAATACCATGACGCTGTGTGTAATACCATGACGCTGTGTGTAATACCATGACGCTGTGTGTAATAACATGACGTTGAATGGTGTGGTAGCCAGTCATAGATAGACTATTATCATTATATAATAGTTCAGGTGGAAATATTCATAATGCCAATAAATGCAAAATGTTAAATGCACCAATTTTGTAGCTTGTACACCAGAGATTTTTTATTTTATTTTTTACAAAACGTTATACTGTGTGATTTTCCTTGGAACCGTTGCCCTCACTCAACATGGCGACTGCTTAGCTTCATCACGGTGAAGCCATTTTGCCAGCACTATCTTTGACCTATGAACCCCCAGAGTGTGGCAGCGCTCCGCCATATTGACTGTTGTCTCGACTGGAGAAGATAGGGTGACCATTTGTGATCCTAGAACAAATCGAAACCGTGCTTTTTTAACATCTCTAAACTAGTGCTACCTTGACCCAAGGATATATCCGAGATCTGCGTGATGGCGAGGAAGAAAAGCAAACAACAAGGAGTCGGGAGCAAGGAGCTGGTGTCCGGACAACAGAGCATATCGAAGAGCCCCGTTTCTCCCGGAGATGCAGCTGGCGGGGATGCAGGGCTGGATAGACTGGCGGCCAGGGCGAACCAGGTAACGTTAGTTAAGCGCAATAAATACAAATAACTAGTGGGCTAACTAAAGAGGTTAAGGTTAGGGCCATACCTTGTATTTCTGTTAACGTTAATTCCTTCTGTGTTTGGGTGGTGATTAAGTTGCATAACTAACTAGTGCTCCAGGGATTGTATTTTTTTTTGTTGTTGTTCATTTACAAATCTATTTCGCTCCACTCGCTTTTTAATAAATCATTCAAAATTAGCCAGCGTTGTAAATTGTGCCAGCCATCAATAAATACACACATTCACATTAGTTTTAGTCAACTAGGCTAAAGATATACCAGTCTGCATTTTAATGGTAGTTAGTGTCAGCCGCAAGATTGACATTGTTGCTGTTAAAATTGTATCTAGTTTGTTAGCTCCTAGTGACCATTTTTAACTTTATTTAACCAGGCAAGTCAGTTAAGAACATATTTTTATTTTTAATGACGGCCTGGGAACAGTGGGTTAACTGCCTGTTCAGGAGCAGAACGACAGATTTGTACCTTGTCAGCTCAGGGGTTTGAACTCGCAACCTTCCGGTTACTAGTCCAACGCTCTAACCACTAGGCTACCTTGCCGCCCCATATGGAAAGTTTACTGACATGCTGGTACACCATATATACCGTGCGCCGGTACTGTAACTACACGTGCTCGTTGACTAACAAACCACATCCCCGAGGGGTAGTAGTCTTCTGACTGACTTTAGCTGTAAATAGTGTGAACGTTTGACTAGCACCATTGCACCATTGCATGGCTTTGCTTTTGTGAAGTTAGCATTTTCTCTGCCCATCTCAAGTGTCATATATATATGTATGCGTCGCAGTTTTAACCGAAACATTACATGGACGGCCTTGTAGGTGAATGGGTTATTGTGGTAGTAAACAAAGCTTACTGTACCAGCAGACCACTAGCTAGTGTGGACATGGGACACATGAAATCACTACATTTTAGCCACTGTTTGTTCTAAGAAACCACTACATGTGCCAAGCTGGCGCCATGGCCAACTTTTACTTCCTCTTTGCAATACAAAATATTGTTGTGATCATTGTCAACATGGTCAGATATTACTCGTGAAATTCTAATCTCTGTGTTAAAAACCTGACCTTAGATCAGTGTCCAGAGGACAACTTCAATCATGCTCCATGTCAATCTCACTAACATCCACCTCTCCTCAGACCCCATTTTCTCCTCCACCCCGATCTTGACCTAAAACATCCTCCTCTCTGCTCTCCTCCAACCCTCTTCCATCCTCCCCTTTTCTCTATTCTCCTAGTTTTTCTCCTCCTCTCTTCTCCTCCCCATACTCTTCCTCTCTTCTCCTCCCCATCCTCCTCCTCTCTTCTCCTCCCCATCCTCCTCCTCTCTTCTCCTCCCCATCCTCCTCCTCTCTTCTTCCTCCATCCTCCTCCTCTCTTCTCCTCCCCATCCTCCTCCTCTCTTCTCCTCCCCATCCTCCTCCTCTCTTCTCCTCCCCATCCTCCTCCTCTCTTCTCCTCCCATCTTCCACCTGTCCTTCACCTAGATGATTGACCTCTCTCTCCTCTCCACTGCATTCCTAATGTCACTGGCTCACCTCTCTTTCGCCCTCCCCCAGCCAATGCACACCTGCTGCCTCCTGTGTCACCGTGAGTTTAAGGACTGGGGGGCGAGCTCAGCCAACGGTCTGCCTGGGGGCCACGGGGCGAAGCTAGCTGACGCTGTCCCAGCCCTGTCCCAGGCCCTGCTCAGAGAGGTGCCGGGCCAGAAGCTGTCCGACACCGTGCCTTCGCTAAGCCAGTCTCTACTGGGAGAGGTGCCACTCTGGATCTGCCAGAGCTGTCGGAAGAGCGTTGAGGAGGAGGAGAGACGGAGCGCACAGGAAACGGCTGCACCGGTAAGAGAGGGAGGGAGAGGAGGAGGAGGAGGAGGGGAGGAAGGGAGGAGGAGAGACGGAGCGCACAGGACACGGCTGCACCGGTAAGAGGGGGATGGAGAGGAGGAGGAGAGACTGAGTGCCCAGGAGACACCTGCACCGGTAAGAGAGGGAAGGAGAGGAGGAGGAGAGACTGAGTGCCCAGGAGACACCTGCACCGGTAAGAGAGGGATGGAGAGGAGGAGGAAGGGAGGAGGAGGAGAGACTGAGTGCCCAGGAGACACCTGCACCGGTAAGAGAGGGATGGAGAGGAGGAGGAAGGGAGGAGGAGGAGAGACGGAGTGCCCAGGAGACACCTGCACCGGTAAGAGAGGGATGGAGAGGAGGAGGAAGGGAGGAGGAGAGACGGAGCGCACAGGAAACGGCTGCACCGGTAAGAGAGGGATGGAGAGGAGGAGGAGGAGGAGGAGGAGGAGAGACTGAGTGCCCACGAGACACCTGTACCGGTAAGAGAGGGAGGAGGAGAGACTGAGTGCCCAGGAGACACCTGCATCGGTAAGAGAGGGAGGAGGAGGACTGAGTGCCCAGAGACACCTGCATCGGTAGAGAGGGAGGAAGGAGGGAGAGGAGGAGGACCTGAGTGCCCAGGAGACACCTGCACCGGTAAGAGAGGGATGGAGAGGAGGAGGAGGAGAGACTGAGTGCCCAGGAGACACCTGCACCGGTAAGAGAGGGATGGAGAGGAGGAGGAAGGGAGGAGGAGGAGAGACGGAGCGCACAGGAAACGGCTGCACCGGTAAGAGAGGGATGGAGAGGAGGAGGAGGAGAGATGGAGTGCCCAGGAGACGCCTGTACCGGTAAGAGAGGGAGGAGGAGAGACTGAGTGCCCAGGAGACACCTGCACCGGTAAGAGAGGGAGGGAGAGGAGGAGGAGGTGAGACTGAGTGCCCAGGAGACACCTGCACCGGTAAGAGAGGGATGGAGAGGAGGATGAAGGGAGGAGGAGGAGAGACTGAGTGCCCAGGAGACACCTGCACCGGTAAGAGAGGGATGGAGAGGAGGAGGAAGGGAGGAGGAGGAGAGACGGAGCGCACAGGAAACGGCTGCACCGGTAAGAGAGGGATGGAGAGGAGGAGGAGGAGAGATGGAGTGCCCAGGAGACGCCTGTACCGGTAAGAGAGGGAGGAGGAGAGACTGAGTGCCCAGGAGACACCTGCACCGGTAAGAGAGGGAGGGAGAGGAGGAGGAGAGACTGAGTGCCCAGGAGACACCTGCACCGGTAAGAGTGAGGGACTGTGGATGGATACAGGCAGTGTCTGAGTGCTGGGATGGGATACGGGCAGTGTCAGTACTGTGGATGGATACAGGCAGTGTCAGTACTGTGGATGGATAAGGGCAGTGTCAGTACTGTGGATGGATACGGGCAGTGTCAGTACTGTGGATGGATACGGGCAGTGTCAGTACTGTGGATGGATACGGGCAGTGTCAGTACTGTGGATGGATACGGGCAGTGTCAGTACTGTGGATGGATACGGGCAGTGTCAGTACTGTGGATGGATACGGGCAGTGTCAGTACTGTGGATGGATACGGGCAGTGTCAGTACTGCTATCCTGTGGCTGTTTGTGGTGTTACAGTGCTCCATTCTGCATGGCTAAATGAATACCACATCTAAGAATCCTGTCTCTTTGGAAGCTGTTTGTTCTCTGTCAGACTTCTCTCTTCACAAAGCACTGAGGCACTGAGGTAGTGTTATTCATGTGGATTCTTGAGAAAATATACTTTCTGTCTTAGAGGCGTTTTTACATAAACACTTTACGTATTTAAATGCAATGCACATGTGCTGAATGTGTTTTAGCGCATTAAAAATCATCTGTTCTCGGGTTGCAACCCTCACTACCGAGTTCCATACTGCCTCTGGAAGCAACCCTCACTACCGAGTTCCAAACTGCCTCTGGAAGTAACACTCACTACAGAGTTCCATACTGCCTCTGGAAGCAACCCTCACTACCGAGTTCCAAACTGCCTCTGGAAGTAACACTCACTACCGAGTTCCATACTGCCTCTGGAAGCAACCCTCACTACCGAGTTCCATACTGCCTCTGGAAGTAACACTCACTACCGAGTTCCAAACTGCCTCTGGAAGTAACACTCACTACCGAGTTCCATACTGCCTCTGGAAGTAACACTCACTACCGAGTTCCATACTGCCTCTGGAAGTAACACTCACTACCGAGTTCCATACTGCCTCTGGAAGTAACACTCACTACCGAGTTCCATACTGCCTCTGGAAGTAACACTCACTACCGAGTTCCATACTGCCTCTGGAAGTAACACTCACTACCAAGTTCCAAACTGCCTCTGGAAGTAACACTCACTACCGAGTTCCATACTGCCTCTGGAAGTAACACTCACTACCGAGTTCCATACTGCCTCTGGAAGCAACCCTCACTACCGAGTTCCAAACTGCCTCTGGAAGCAACCCTCACTACCGAGTTCCATACTGCCTCTGGAAGCAACCCTCACTACCGAGTTCCATACTGCCTCTGGAAGCAACCCTCACTACCGAGTTCCAAACTGCCTCTGGAAGCAACGTCAGCACAACAACTGTTCGTTGGGAGCTTCGTGAAATGGGTTTCCATGGCAGGGCAGCCACACACAAGCCTAAGATCACCGTGCACAATGCCAAGCGTCAGCTGGAGTGGTGTAAAGCTCGCCGCCATTGGACTCTGGAGCAGTGGAAAGGTGTTCTCTGGAGTGATGAATCCCTCCACCAATTGGGGGTCAGGCCCTTTCCTGTTTCAGCATGACAATGCCCCAGGCACAAAGTGAGGTCCATACAGTAATGGTTTGTCGAGATCGGTGTGTGGAATAACTTGACTGGCCTGCACAGAGCCCTGACCTCAACCCCATCGAAAAGCTTTGGGATGAATTGGAACGTCTGTGAGCCAGGCCTAATCACCCCCAACATCAGTGACCGACCTCACTAATGCTCTTGTGGCCCCGCAGCAATGATCCAACATCTAGTGGAAAGCCTTTCCAGAAGAGTGGAGGCTGTTATGGCAGCAATGTTCCAACATCTAGTGGAAAGCCTTCCCAGAAGAGTGGAGGCTGTTATAGCAGCAATGTTCCAACATCTAGTGGAAGGCCTTCCCAGAAGAGTGTAGGCTGTTATAGCAGCAATGTTCCAACATCTAGTGGAAGGCCTTCCCAGAAGAGTGGAGGCTGTTATGGCAGCAATGTTCCAACATCTAGTGGAAAGCCTTCCCAGAAGAGTGGAGGCTGTTATAGCAGCAATGTTCCAACATCTAGTGGAAGGCCTTCCCAGAAGAGTGTAGGCTGTTATAGCAGCAATGTTCCAACATCTAGTGGAAAGCCTTCCCAGAAGAGTGGAGGCTGTTATAGCAGCAATGTTCCAACATCTAGCCTTCCCAGAAGAGTGGAGGCTGTTATAGCAGCAATGTTCCAACATCTAGCCTTCCCAGAAGAGTGGAGGTTGTTATAGCAGCAATGTTCCAACATCTAGTGGAAAGCCTTCCCAGAAGAGTGGAGGCTGTTATAGCAGCAATGTTCCTACATCTAGTGGAAAGCCTTCCCAGAAGAGTGGAGGCTGTTATAGCAGCAATGTTCCAACATCTAGTGGAAAGCCTTTCCAGAAGAGTGGAGGCTATTATAGCAGCAATGTTCCAACATCTAGTGGAAAGCCTTCCCAGAAGAGTGGAGGCTGTTATAGCAGCAATGTTCCAACATCTAGTGGAAAGCCTTCCCAGAAGAGTGGAGGCTGTTATAGCAGCAATGTTCCAACATCTAGCCTTCCCAGAAGAGTGGAGGCTCTTAAGCAAGCAATGTTCCAACATCTAATGGAAAGCCTTCCCAGAAGAGTGGAGGCTGTTATAGCAGCAATGTTCCAACATCTAATGGAAAGCCTTCCCAGAAGAGTGGAGGCTGTTATAGCAGCAAATAAGGGGACCAACTCCATTTTAATTCCTATGATTTTGTAATGAGATGTTCAACAAGCAGGTGTCCACATACTTTTGGTCATGTAGAGTAACTAGTCGTGTAAGACCCAGACAGACCCATGAGGTTGGAGTAGAGCTGGGATGATAAACCTAAAAGGATCGCCACCGACCGGTCACTTATCACAGGCATTTTGCTGATCTTGCTCTATACTAGAGAAATGTCAAGTTTTGAAATGAAATAAGTTTGATAATAGGTGTGATTGTTCATGGGACAATTTCCCTGAATAGCTTCAACCATTAATCATACTACTAGTAGTAGTAGTTTAAAGGAGAATAAAAACATTATTCATGTTAAACGGGGAGCACATTATTCACGTTAAACGGGGAGCACATTATTCATGTTAAACGGGGAGCACATTATTCATGTTAAACAGGGGAGCACATTATTCATGTTAAACGGGGAGCACATTATTCATGTTAAAAGGGGAGCACATTATTCATGTTAAACGGGGAGCACATTATTCATGTTAAACGGGGAGCACATTATTCATGTTAAACGGGGGAGCACATTATTCATGTTAAACGGGGCAGTTAACATTATTCATGTTAAACGGGGAGCACATTATTCATGTTAAACGGGGAGCACATTATTCATGTTAAACGGGGAGCACATTATTCATGTTAAACGGGGGAGCACATTATTCATGTTAAACGGGGGAGCACATTATTCATGTTAAACCCACTGTTCCCCTGAACAAGGCAGTTAACCCATTGTTCCCCTGAACAAGGCAGTTAACCCACTATTCCCCTGAACAAGGCAGTTAACCCACTGTTCCCCTGAACAAGGCAGTTAACCAACTGTTCCCCTGAACAGGCAGTTAACCCACTGTTCCCCTGATCAAGGCAGTTAACCCACTGTTCCCCTGATCAAGGCAGTTAACCCACTGTTCCCCTGTACAAGGCAGTTAACCCACTGTTCCCCTGAACAGGCAGTTAACCCACTGTTCCCCTGATCAAGGCAGTTAACCCACTGTTCCCCTGATCAAGGCAGTTAACCCACTGTTCCCCTGAACAAGGCAATTAACCCACTGTTCCCCTGAACAAGGCAATTAACCCACTGTTCCCCTGAACAAGGCAGTTAACCCACTGTTCCCCTGATCAAGGCAGTTAACCCACTGTTCCCCTGATCAAGGCAGTTAACCCACTGTTCCCCTGATCAAGGCAGTTAACCCACTGTTCCCCTGAACAAGGCAGTTAACCCACTGTTCCCCTGGACAAGGCAGTTAACCCACTGTTCCCCTGGACAAGGCAGTTAACCCACTGTTCCCCGGTAGGCCGGCAATATAAATAATAATTTGTTCTTAACTGACTTTCCCAGTTTGTTTAAATAAAGGTTACAGAACACCCTCTGTGTTCTGTTAGACAGGTAACTCTTTATCCACATTATAGCAGGGGGTGTAAAGCCATAACACCCTCTGTGTTCTGTTAGACAGGTAACTCTTTATCCACATTATAGCAGGGGTGTAAAGCCATACCACCCTCTGTGTTCTGTTAGACAGGTAACTCTTTATCCACATTATAGCAGGGGGTGTAAAGCCATACCACCCTCTGTGTTCTGTTAGACAGGTAACTCTTTATCCACATTATAGCAGGGGGTGTAAAGCCATAACACCCTCTGTGTTCTGTTAGACAGGTAACTCTTTATCCACATTATAGCAGGGGGTGTAAAGCCATAACACCCTCTGTGTTCTGTTAGACAGGTAACTCTTTATCCACATTATAGCAGGGGGTGTAAAGCCATACCACCCTCTGTGTTCTGTTAGACAGGTAACTCTTTATCCACATTATAGCAGGGGGTGTAAAGCCATACGTTTTTCCAGCAGCAGACTATGATCCATAATGTCACAAGCCCCACTGAAGTCTAACAAAACAGCCTCCCACAACCTTTTTTTATCATCAATTTCTCTCAGCCAATCATCTGTCATTTGTGTAAGTGCTGTGCTTGTTGAGTGTCCTTCCCTATCAGCGTGCTGAAATTATGTTGTCAATTTGTTTACTGTGAAATAGCAGTGTATTTGGGCAAACACCATTTTTCCCCAGAAATTTACTATGGGTTGGTAACAATGCTTGTCTTTTAATAATTTGATCAGGCAGGGTAGCCTAGTGGTTAGAGCGTTGGACTAGTAACCGGAAGGTTGCAAGTTTGACTCCCCGAGCTGACAAGGTACAAATCTGTCGTTCTGCCCCTGAACAGGCAGTTAACCCACTGTTCCTAGGCCGTCATTGAAAATAAGAATTTGTTCTTAACTGACTTGCCTGGTTAAATAAAGGTAAAATAAATAAATATTTAGTGTTTGTTGCTGGCATGTCATCCCTACGTTTGCTAATCTTGCCAATACATTTTTTTTTAAATCATTAAAGTATTTGTCAATATCAGTGGGTTTAGTGACGAATCTGATTCAATGAATGGTGGCGCAGAGCCTTTTTGCGCCCAACATTTAATTGAAGATGAAAAGCCCCAAAGCTTTGGAACTGTGGTTTTCCTAGATATGACCTCTTATACACTATATTAGTTCCAGCCTTTGGTTTTCCTAGATATGACCTCTTATACACTATATTAGTTCCAGCCTTTGGTTTTCCTAGATATGGCTACTATATTGTGATCACTACATCCTATGGATCTGAATACTGCTTTAGAGCACATAGCTACAGCATCAAATGTTAGTGGGGGGGCTGTACCCATCAACCATGTCCTGAACTAGCATCCCCCCTCCCCCAGGTTCCGTTGTCCCACTCATCGTTGTGTAGGGCTCAGAGCTGTAGTGAAGGTTACCCAGAGCAGAGCTCGGTAGACTGGGACCCATCCTCCTTCCTCTCAGCCCACAAGCTCTCTGGTCTCTGGAACTCGGCTCACAACAATGGAGGGATCCACTGCAACCACAGCACTGCCTCGCACGCACAGCAAGGTAAACACACCTTGACCTCACATCTCTCTCGCTCTCTCTCTGTCTCTCTCTCTCTCTCTCTCTGCCTCTCTTCTCTCTCTCTCTCTCTGTCTCTGTCTCTCTGTCTCTGTCTCTCTGTCTCGCTCTCTGCCTCTCCTCTCTCTCTCTGTCTCTGTCTCTCTCTCTCGCTCTCTGCCTCTCCTCTCTCTCTCTGTCTCTGTCTCTCTGTCTCTCTCTGTCTCTCTCTCTGCTCTCGCTCCTCTCGCTCTCTGCCTCTCTTCTCTCGCTCTCTGCCTCGCTCCTCTCGCTCTCTTTCTCTCTCTCTCTCTCTGCTCAGATCTCTCAAGGTTAAGTCGTAAACAGATGCTAACTAATTTAGACATTTCATTATTTGGCAGGTGGTTTTCAATTCATTTACTTTAACAAAATTGTAGCGTTTGCCGACATTTACACTGACAAAATGGAGGGGAACGACTTCAGCTGACTACAGAAACACAACCTGTTACTCCTCTGAGTAAAACCTTCTTCCTTCTCTCCTCTTCATTATCCCTCCTCCTCTGGTCCAATAGGAACAGGGGGACCAGCGTGTCATGAGAAGCGAGTCTCTCACGAGGCTCCTGGGAAATCTGCTAAAACGCCTGGGGCCAAAGTGTGCCCCTACAGCCACCCTTCCCAGAATTCCAGTGGTTCTTCCCCCGGGAACCCGCTCTCTACCTCCGGGGACCTCTGTAAGACCACCCCAAAGCACTTCAAGACCATGTGCCGACGACCAACACCGCCTGGTGAGATTTCTCTTTCTCCACACTTTTTAGGACACAGAAAATTCAAGACATACCGGCATCTAACCTGAATTACTGTTCACGTGTCCTGTTGACAATGGCGCATTATTAATGCATACACACACAAATCTCAGGGAAGGATTGTGCCCATAGATTACACCTCTAGAGAGAGAAGCAGAGTTATGGCGCATAGATTACACCTCTAGAGAGAGAAGCAGAGATATGGCCCATAGATTATTAATCTAGAGAGAAGCAGAGATATGGCCCATAGATTATTAATCTAGAGAGAAGCAGAGTTATGGCCCATAGATTACACCTCTAGAGAGAAGCAGAGATGTGGCCCATATATTATTAATCTAGAGAGAAGCAGAGATATGGCCCATAGATTATTAATCTAGAGAGAAGCAGAGATATGGCCCATAGATTACACCTCTAGAGAGAAGCAGAGATATGGCCCATAGATTACACCTCTAGAGAGAAGCAGAGATATGGCCCATAGATTATTAATCTAGAGAGAAGCAGAGATATGGCCCATAGATTATTAATCTAGAGAGAAGCAGAGTTATGGCCCATAGATTATTAATCTAGAGAGAAGCAGAGATATGGCCCATAGATTATTAATCTAGAGAGAAGCAGAGATATGGCCCATAGATTACACCTCTAGAGAGAAGCAGAGATATGGCCCATAGATTATTAATCTAGAGAGAAGCAGAGATATGGCCCATAGATTATTAATCTAGAGAGAAGCAGAGTTATGGCCCATAGATTATTAATCTAGAGAGAAGCAGAGATATGGCCCATAGATTATTAATCTAGAGAGAAGCAGAGATATGGCCCATAGATTATTAATCTAGAGAGAAGCAGAGATATGGCCCATAGATTACACCTCTAGAGAGAAGCAGAGATATGGCCCATAGATTATTAATCTAGAGAGAAGCAGAGATATGGCCCATAGATTATTAATCTAGAGAGAAGCAGAGTTATGGCCCATAGATTATTAATCTAGAGAGAAGCAGAGATATGGCCCATGGATTAGACCTCTAGAGAGAAGCAGAGATATGGCCCATAGATTATTAATCTAGAGAGAAGCAGAGATATGGCCCATAGATTATTAATCTAGAGAGAAGCAGAGATATGGCCCATAGATTATTAATCTAGAGAGAAGCAGAGTTATGGCCCATAGATTACACCTCTAGAGAGAAGCAGAGATATGGCCCATAGATTATTAATCTAGAGACATGCAGAGATATGGCCCATGGGTTACACTTCTAGAGACAAACAGACATCTGTAACCACTGGGAATCACAACTATGTTTGTCCAATATTCCACTCAACACTTGTCTCTCCTCTGTCCTCCAGGGGAAGCATTCCACCCCAGCGACCACCACCAACACTCAGACCTGTCTGTCCCCCCCAACAGCCCCACTGGCCTCTCCTCCTCCTCCTCTCAGCATTCCTCTCTCCTGCCCCTCAAGCAGAGCTCCGGAGGGCAGCAGCACGGCCATGTCACATCCTCCTCCTCCTCTCCCGGTCTAGCTGCTCACGCCCCTTCTCCCCGCTGGTACCAAACCTTCACGTCCCGTGGCAGGGGCCAAGCTGGGGGCCCTGGGTGGCCCTGACTGCCCAGCAGGGGCCAAGCTGGGGGCCCTGGGTGGCCCTGACTGCCCAGCAGGGGCCAAGCTGGGGGCCCTGGGTGGCCCTGACTGCCCAGCAGGGGCCAGCAGCTGGGGGCCCTGGGTGGCCCTGACTGCCCAGCAGGGGCCAAGCTGGGGGCCCTGGGTGGCCCTGACTGCCCAACAGGGGCCAAGCTGGGGGCCCTGGGTGGCCCTGACTGCTCAGCAGCGGCCCTCCATAAGCCCTTGGCATGTAAGAACTCACACATTCCTCCCGTGAACGGCCAGCACAGCAAACTGGGCCCCTCCCAGATGGGCTGTAACCACCCCTGTAATGGCCACAGTGGGGGGGCGCTGCCCTCTCCCAACGTGGGACACCTGACCGCTGGCGCCTGCAGGTTGGTAGTTTTGTAGATAGTTTCACAGGAATTAGATGGGAGAACGATGTACAATGGCAAGAAACAGTATGTGAACCCTTTGGAATGACCTGGACTTCTGCATAAATTGGTCATAAAATGTGATCTGATCTTCATCTAAATCATCTAAATCCAGACAAACCCAGTCTGCTTAAACTAATAACACACTAATTATTGTAATTTTCTTGTCTATATTGAATGTGTCATTTAAACATTCCCAGTGTAGGTTGTGAATGTATGTGAACCCCCCCAAGGCTAATGACTTCTCCAAAAGATAATTGGAGTCAGGAGGCCGCTAACCTGGAGTCCAATCAATCAATAAGACGAGATTGGAGATGTTGGTAAGAGCTGCCTTGCCCCAGAAAAAACACTCACAACATTTGAGTTTGCTATTCACAAGAAGCATTGCCTGATGTGAACCATGCCTCGAACAAAAGAGATCTCAGAAGACCTAAGATTAATAATTGTTGACTTGCATAAAGCTGGAAAGAGTTACAAAAGTATCTCTAAAAGACTTGACGTTCAACAGTCCAGGGTAAGACACATTGTCTATAAATGGAGAAATGTTCAGCACTGTTGCTGCTCTCCCTAGGAGTGGCCGTCCTGCAAAGATGACTGTAAGAGAACAGCGCAGAATGCTCAATGAGGTTTAGAAGAATCCTAGAATGTCCGCTAAAGACTTACAGAAATCTCTGGAACATGCTAACATCTCTGTTGACGAGTCTACGATACGTAAAACACTAATGGTGTTCATGGGAGGACACCACGGAAGAAGCCACTCGGAAGAAGCCACTGCTGTCCAAAAAAAACATTGCTGCACTTCTAAAATCTGCAAAAGTGCACCTGGATGTTCCACAGCTCTACTGGCAAAGATATTCTGTGGACAGATGAAACTACAGTTGAGTTGTTGGGAAGGTACACAACACTATGTGTGGAGAAAAAAGGCACAGCACAGAAGACCAACACCAAACCCAACTGTAAGGTATGGTGGAGAGAGCATCATGGTTTGAATCTGCTTTGCTGCCTCAGGACCTGGACAGCTTGCTATCATCGACGGGAAAATGAATTCAACCAGAAGTTCATCAAGACGTTTTGCAGGAGAACGTTAGGCTATCTGTTCGCCAATTGAAGCTCAACAGAAGTTGGGTGACGCAAAAGGACAACGACCCAAAACACAGAAGGAAATCAACAACAGAATGGCTTCAACAGAAGAAAATACGCCTTCTGGAGTGGCCCAGTCAGAGTCCTGACCTTCTGGAGTGGCCCAGTCAGAGTCCTGAACTTCTGGAGTGGCCCAGTCAGAGTCCTGACCTTCTGGAGTGGCCCAGTCAGAGTCCTGAACTTCTGGAGTGGCCCAGTCAGAGTCCTGAACTTCTGGAGTGGCCCAGTCAGAGTCCTGACCTCAACCTGAGTGGCCCAGTCAGAGTCCTGACCTTCTGGAGTGGCTCAGTCAGAGTCCTGACCTTCTGGAGTGGCTCAGTCAGAGTCCTGACCTTCTGGAGTGGCCCAGTCAGAGTCCTGACCTTCTGGAGCGGCCCAGTCAGAGTCCTGACCTTCTGAGCGGCCCAGTCAGAGTCCTGACCTTCTGGGGCGGCCCAGTCAGAGTCCTGACCTTCTGGGGCGGCCCAGTCAGAGTCCTGACCTTCTGGGGCGGCCCAGTCAGAGTCCTGACCTTCTGGGGCGGCCCAGTCAGAGTCCTGACCTTCTGGGGCGGCCCAGTCAGAGTCCTGACCTTCTGGGGCGGCCCAGTCAGAGTCCTGACCTTCTGGGGCGGCCCAGTCAGAGTCCTGACCTTCTGGGGCGGCCCAGAGTCCTCAGAGTCCTGACCTTCTGGGGCGGCCCAGTCAGAGTCCTGACCTTCTGGGGCGGCCCAGTCAGAGTCCTGACCTTCTGGGGCGGCCCAGTCAGAGTCCTGACCTTCTGGGGCGGCCCAGTCAGAGTCCTGACCTTCTGGGGCGGCCCAGTCAGAGTCCTGACCTTCTGGTACGGCCCAGTCAGAGTCCTGACCTTCTGGGGCGGCCCAGTCAGAGTCCTGACCTTCTGGAGTGGCCCAGTCAGAGTCCTGACCTCAACCAGATTGAGATGCTGTAGCATGACCTCAAGAGAGCAGTTCACACCAGACATCCCAAGAATATTGCTGAACTCAAACAGTTTTGTAAAGAGGAATGGTCCAAAATTCCTCCTGACCGTTGTGCAGGTCTGATCCGCAACTACAGAAAACGTTTGGTTGAGGTTATTGCTGCCGAAGGAGGGTCAACCAGTTATTAAATCCAAGGGTTCACATTCTTTTCCCACCCTGCACTGCGAGTGTTTACACGGTGTGTTCAATAAAGACATGAAAACATATAATTGTGTGTTATTAGTTTAAGCAGACTGTGTTTGTCTATTGCTGTGACTTCAAATTTGATCTGATCTTCATCTATGACCAATGTATGCAGAAGTCCAGGTAATTCCAAAGGGTTCACATACTGTTTCTTGCCACTGTAGGTCCATCAAATGTATTGCTCGATTGCAAACAGATTGCTAATACTATTTAGCTGGTTAAATTGAAAACCACTGACTAAATGTCAAACTCTTTGATGTGTTTGTTTGGGGAGTGTTGCCCTAATGCAGAGACATTTTATTAAATGCAGTCGTACATTTCACGCTAACATGCGAGGACACTAAACGATTTGCATGAGATACTGGAACACAGTCATTATTTCAGATGACCTCCCTGGAATCTAGTGATGAGACATGGTTCTACCTGTCATCACTGCTCTAGAATCTAGTGATGAGACATGGTTCTACCTGTCATCACTGCTCTAGAATCTAGTGATGAGACATGGTTCTACCTGTCATCACTGCTCTAGAATCTAGTGATGAGACATGGTTCTACCTGTCATCACTGCTCTAGAATCTAGTGATGAGACATGGTTCTACCTGTCTGCTGCTCTAGAATCTAGTGATGAGACATGGTTCTACCTGTCATCACTGCTCTAGAATCTAGTGATGAGACATGGTTCTACCTGTCATCACTGCTCTAGAATCTAGTGATGAGACATGGTTCTACCTGTCATCACTGCTCTAGAATCTAGTGATGAGACATGGTTCTACCTGTCATCACTGCTCTAGAATCTAGTGATGAGACATGGTTCTACCTGTCATCACTGCTCTAGAATCTAGTGATGAGACATGGTTCTACCTGTCATCACTGCTGAATTCTTCTAAAAGTCAACATGGTTTCTGTCTCTCTCTGTCTCTACATCTGACTGTCTGTTCTCTGCATCCCTGTCCATGCTCCAGGGACCAGGCGTCACTGTAAAGGACATAAGCTGTCTAACGGGGCGGGGGTTGTGTCACCCCTGTTCTCTGCAGCTGGAGGGAGGGGGGAGGACGGCGGACTCTAGTTCTGAGAGGAGCTCCTGTGCTTCCTCCTCAAACAACCAGAAGGATGGGAAGTACTGTGACTGCTGCTACTGTGAGTTCTTCGGACACAACGCGGTATGTATAGTAGTGATGGAGGGGTGTTGTGATGTCATTATGGGGTGTTGTGATGTCATTATGGGGTGTTTTGATGTATAGTAGTGATGGAGGGTGTTGTGATGTCATTATGGGGTGTTTTGATGTATAGTAGTGATGGAGGGGTGTTGTGATGTCATTATGGGGTGTTTTGATGTATAGTAGTGATGGAGGGGTGTTGTGATGTCATTGTGGGGTGTTGTGATGTATAGTAGTGATGGAGGGGTGTTGTGATGTCATTATGGGGTGTTTTGATGTATAGTAGTGATGGAGGGGTGTTGTGATGTCATTATGGGGTGTTTTGATGTATAGTAGTGATGGAGGGGTGTTGTGATGTCATTGTGGGGTGTTGTGATGTATAGTAGTGATGGAGGGGTGTTGTGATGTCATTATGGGGTGTTGTGATGTATAGTAGTGATGGAGGGGTGTTGTGATGTCATTATGGGGTGTTTTGATGTATAGTAGTGATGGAGGGGTGTTGTGATGTCATTATGGGGTGTTGTGATGTATAGTAGTGATGGAGGGGTGTTGTGATGTCATTATGGGGTGTTGTGATGTATAGTAGTGATGGAGGGGTGTTGTGATGTCATTGTGGGGTGTTGTGATGTATAGTAGTGATGGAGGGGTGTTGTGATGTCATTATGGGGTGTTTTGATGTATAGTAGTGATGGAGGGGTGTTGTGATGTCATTATGGGGTGTTGTGATGTCATTATGGGGTGTTGTGATGTCATTATGGGGTGGTGTGATGTATAGTAGTGATGGAGGGGTGTTGTGATGTCATTATGGGGTGTTGTGTGTAGATTGATGAGGGGGAAAAAACTATTTTAATCCATTTTAGAACAAGGCTGTACCGTAACGATGTGGAAAAAGTCAAGAGGTCTGAATACTTTACAAATGCACTGTTACAATATTTTTGACAATATGGCAATATTATTTTTGCGCTAGTCTGCTATACCTACACCAAAACTCCAGTATTTTCCCTTCATAGCTTGTCCTTCGTCTTCTTTTTAAATAGCGAGGCAATTTGTTTCCAGCACTTTGATTTCCAAGACTGATCAAAACCAAAACTCACTTTAAAAACTCTTTATATCTAAAACACGAGGCTTGTTGTTCTGCAGCAGTCACACGTGACATCGTCAAAGTGACGGTTCTATTTTTATATATATATATATAGTTCTGAAAACTACAAACGGTTTCAAATCCAGATTAAATTTTGTATTTTTTATTTTTTAAATCACAGATTTATTTATCAGAACCTGAGTTATGAGCTTTTAAAGTAAAGCCACAAAGTTAAAACCCATAAAACAGGGAAGATGTGTGATATTGTTTTCTAATGAGGCCTGAGAGAAAACGGCTTGTTTCAGAAGAGATGTAGTATTATTATTATTATTATTATTAAAACAATAACTGCTGGAATTGATGCATTTAATAATCATTACTAGAACTAAAGATTATATTGTTAAAATAACAGATACATATCGAGAGCATAAATAATACATTTCAGTCAGATTTATGAGCTGTCAACAACAAATCCCTAAAAAAATGAAATCATGAAAGAATTAGCGATCAAATACATTTAAACCATTCAGCAAGAATCTACTGAATTCAGGTCAATTTTAGAGAGGTGGTTAGAGTGTAGAGGTGGCAGGTAGCCTAGTGGTTAGAGTGTAGAGGAGGCAGGGTAGCCTAGTGGTTAGAGTGTAGAGGGGGCAGGGTAGCCTAGTGGTTAGAGTGTAGAGGCGGCAGGTAGCCTAGTGGTTAGAGTGTAGAGGGGGCAGGGTAGCCTAGTGGTTAGAGTGTAGAGGTGGCAGGTAGCCTAGTGGTTAGAGTGTAGAGGTGGCAGGTAGCCTAGTGGTTAGAGTGTAGAGGAGGCAGGTAACCTAGTGGTTAGAGTGTAGAGGTGGCAGGTAGCCTAGTGGTTAGAGTGTAGAGATGGCAGGTAGCCTAGTGGTTAGAGTGTAGAGATGGCAGGTAGCCTAGTGGTTAGAGTGTAGGGGAGACAGGTAGCCTAGTGGTTAGAGTGTAGAGGTGGCAGGTAGCCTAGTGGTTAGAGTGTAGAGGTGGCAGGTAGCCTAGTGGTTAGAGTGTAGAGGTGGCAGGGTAGCCTAGTGGTTAGAGTGTAGAGGTGGCAGGGTAGCCTAGTGGTTAGAGTGTAGAGGTGGCAGGGTAGCCTAGTGGTTAGAGTGTAGAGGCGGCAGGGTAGCCTAGTGGTTAGAGTGTAGAGGTGGCAGGGTAGCCTAGTGGTTAGAGTGTAGAGGAGGCAGGGTAGCCTAGTGGTTAGAGTGTAGAGGGGGCAGGGTAGCCTAGTGGTTAGAGTGTAGAGGAGGCAGGGTAGTCTAGTGGTTAGAGTGTAGAGGTGGCAGGGTAGTCTAGTGGTTAGAGTGTAGAGGCGGCAGGGCCTGGAGTGTAGCCTAGTGGTTAGAGTGTAGAGGTGGCAGGGTAGCCTAGTGGTTAGAGTGTAGAGGCGGCAGGGTAGCCTAGTGGTTAGAGTGTAGAGGAGGCAGGTAGCCTAGTGGTTAGAGTGTAGAGGTGGCAGGTAGCCTAGTGGTTAGAGTGTAGAGGTGGCAGGTAGCCTAGTGGTTAGAGTGTAGAGGTGGCAGGTAGCCTAGTGGTTAGAGTGTAGAGGAGGCAGGTAGCCTAGTGGTTAGAGTGTAGAGGAGGCAGGTAGCCTAGTGGTTAGAGTGTAGAGGAGGCAGGTAGTCTAGTGGTTAGAGTGTAGAGGTGGCAGGGTAGCCTAGTGGTTAGAGTGTAGAGGAGGCAGGTAGCCTAGTGGTTAGAGTGTAGAGGAGGCAGGTAGCCTAGTGGTTAGAGTGTAGAGGAGGCAGGTAGCCTAGTGGTTAGAGTGTAGAGGTGGCAGGTAGCCTAGTGGTTAGAGTGTAGAGGAGGTAGGTAGTCTAGTGGTTAGAGTGTAGAGGCGGCAGGTAGCCTAGTGGTTAGAGTGTAGAGGTGGCAGGTAGCCTAGTGGTTAGAGTGTAGAGATGGCAGGTAGCCTAGTGGTTAGAGTGTAGAGATGGCAGGTAGCCTAGTGGTTAGAGTGTAGGGGAGACAGGTAGCCTAGTGGTTAGAGTGTAGAGGTGGTAGGTAGCCTAGTGGTTAGAGTGTAGAGGAGGTAGGTAGCCTAGTGGTTAGAGTGTAGAGGTGGCAGGGTAGCCTAGTGGTTAGAGTGTAGAGGTGGCAGGTAGCCTAGTGGTTAGAGTGTAGAGGAGGCAGGTAGCCTAGTGGTTAGAGTGTAGAGGTGGCAGGTAGCCTAGTGGTTAGAGTGTAGAGGCTGCAGGTAGCCTAGTGGTTAGAGTGTAGAGGCTGCAGGTAGCCTAGTGGTTAGAGTGTAGAGGTGGCAGGTAGCCTATTGGTTAGAGTGTAGAGGTGGCAGGTAGCCTATTGGTTAATCTAATGAATTCAGGTTTTGGTAAATTTGACCTGAGGCTGAATATATGCCTTCCATAATCATAAGAACCTCTAATAATTTCATTGTTCTATCAAAAAGTTGTACCTGCCTTTTATTGTTTGCAATATTCCCTGATCTGACTTTCAGGTCTTCTATAAAAAATGACCTTTTGGTTACAGATTTAACCTGAATCGTGCATAATACACATTAACTAATGTAGCAGCCATTATAGTAAATGAACACCGGTCTCATAAACAGTCTCTCAAGAACAAGCCCACGTGTTAGTGAGTAGCCAGGGGCTTGGTGTGAGTGGGAGGGGCTTGGTGTGAGTGGGGGGCTTGGTGTGAGTGGGGGGCTTGGTGTGAGTGGGAGGGGCTTGGTGTGAGTGGGAGGGGCTTGGTGTGAGTGGGAGGGGCGTGTTAGTGAGTAGCCAGGGGCTTGGTGTGAGTGGGAGGGGCTTGGTGTGAGTGGGAGGGGCGTGTTAGTGAGTAGCCAGGGGCTTGGTGTGAGTGGGAGGGGCTTGGTGTGAGTGGGAGGGGCGTGTTAGTGAGTAGCCAGGGGCTTGGTGTGAGTGGGAGGGGCGTGTTAGTGAGTAGCCAGGGGCTTGGTGTGAGTGGGAGGGGCTTGGTGTGAGTGCGAGGGGCGTGTTAGTGAGTAGCCAGGGGCTTGGTGTGTGTGCGAGGGGCTTGTTGTGAGTGCGAGGGGCGTGTTAGTGAGTAGCCAGCGGCGTGTTAGTGAGTAGCCAGGTGCTTGGTGAGAGTGGGAGGGGCTTGGTGTGAGTGGGAGGGGCGTGTTAGTGAGTTGCCAGCTAATATTTAGACTTCAAGTTCAGCCAACTTGGATCAAGGTATAATTGATTAGAATTTGATTAATTGATTAGAATTTGATTAGAAACACGACCTCCTGTCCGTCAGCATGCTGGCCTGTCCAATGGGCCTGTCCAATGGGCCTACACACTGATCAATGGGCCTACACTCTGATCAATGGGCCTACACACCGATCAATGGGCCTACACACTGATCAATGGGCCTACACACTGATCAATGGGCCTGCACACTGATCAATGGGCCTGCGCACTGATCAATGGGCCTACGCACTGATCAATGGGCCTACGCACCGATCAATGGGCCTACGCACCGATCAATGGGCCTACGCACCGATCAATGGGCCTACGCACCGATCAATGGGCCTATGATCAATGGGCCTACGCACCGATCAATGGGCCTACGCACCGATCAATGGGCCTACGCACCGATCAATGGGCCTACGCACCGATCAATGGGCCTACGCACCGATCAATGGGCCTACGCACCGATCAATGGGCCTACGCACCGATCAATGGGCCTACGCACCGATCAATGGGCCTACGCACCGATCAATGGGCCTACGCACCGATCAATGGGCCTACACACCGTTCAATGGGCCTACACACCGATCAATGGGCCTACACACCGATCAATGGGCCTACACACCGATCAATGGGCCTACACACCGATCAATGGGCCTACACACTGATCAATGGGCCTACACACCGATCAATGGGCCTACACACCAATCAATGGGCCTACACTCTGGATAAGAGCGTCTGCTAAATGACTTAAATGTAAATGTACACACCGATCAATGGGCCTACACACTGATCAATGGGCCTACACACCGATCAATGGGCCTGCACACTGATCAATGGGCCTACACACTGATCAATGGGCCTACACACCGATCAATGGGCCTGCACACTGATCAATGGGCCTACACACTGATCAATGGGCCTGCACACTGATCAATGGGCCTACGCACCGATCAATGGGCCTACGCACCGATCAATGGGCCTACGCACCGATCAATGGGCCTACGCACTGATCAATGGGCCTACGCACTGATCAATGGGCCTACACACTGATCAATGGGCCTACGCACCGATCAATGGGCCTACACACTGATCAATGGGCCTACACACTGATCAATGGGCCTACACACTGATCAATGGGCCTGCACACTGATCAATGGGCCTGCACACTGATCAATGGGCCTACACACTGATCAATGGGCCTACACACCGATCAGTGGGCCTACGCACTGATCAAACAACGTCAGAAGAAAGTGCAACCCTTTTTATGAGCGTTGGCTTCGGTGTACGGCTGGCTACCTGTAGACAAAATAAAAAATAGTTGATTGTGAATGACATTATCTTACTACATTACTAGCTGGCTAGCTAATTATTCTGTGTCTAAACCAGCCAAACGTCATTGATTTGTAGCCTGTTCTCTTGTGTCGGCTGCGACACTCTCCCAGGGAAGTATGAGCTTGCGTTTTCACATTGAGCTAAATAATTACTATAATGAAAATAGTTTTAAAGTATCCAAAACAACCGAAATCACAATTTCCACCAAAATATAACTGCTTTTCCCTCCAACGATGAGGCATGCGACGGGTTCTCGTAGACAGCCGCACGGCCAATATGTTTGGGCCGTCGAATCGCAATAAAATCACAGTCTCGAATCGCAATAAAAATCACAGTCTCGAATCGCAATAAAAATCACAGTCTCGAATCGCAATAAAATCACAGTCTCGAATCGCAATAAAATCACAGTCTCGAATCGCAATAAAATCACAGTCTCGAATCGCAATAAAATCACAGTCTCGAATCGCAATAAAATCACAGTCTCGAATCGCAATAAAATCACAGTCTCGAATCGCAATAAAATCACAGTCTCGAATCGCAATAAAATCACAGTCTCGAATCGCAATAAAATCACAGTCTCGAATCGCAATAAAATCACAGTCTCGAATCGCAATAAAATCACAGTCTCGAATCGCAATAAAATCACAGTCTCGAATCGCAATAAAATCACAGTCTCGAATCGCAATAAAATCACAGTCTCGACTCGCAATAAAATCACAGTCCCGAATCGCAATACATATAGAATATTGAGGTCCCTGGCAATTCTCATTCCTAATTTATAGTATGGCACACTTAGTAATTTATTGAAATAGCATGAACAGTATAAACAGTATAAACAGTGAGTGACAAAAGTAAGTTTAGTAGTAGCTGCTACTGCCAAGTTCTTTGGACACCGCTCTTTAGTAATGGATTGTGATTGAATGTATGGAGCACTTGGCTTTTCACTTGGCAAACATTGTGTTCACGTTGGGGCCAAATGTAAACCCATTTGGTTGTTCAATGTGACCTTCGGGTGACCTTCGGGTGGTCCAACAGCCTTAACCCTCTGCCTGTGTTGCACATGTACGATGTACCACTGCCAGCATGGCTCGGAATCCAACCCACTGCTCTTGCAACACTCTCTCTCTCTCCTTACCTTTCATCTTGGTCTCTCTCTCTCTCTCTCCTTACCTTTCATCTTGGTCTCTCTCTCTCTCCTTACCTTTCATCTTGGTCTCTCTCTCTCTCCTTACCTTTCATCTTGGTCTCTCTCTCTCCTTACCTTTCATCTTGGTCTCTCTCTCTCCTTACCTTTCATCTTGGTCTCTCTCTCTCCTTACCTTTCATCTTGGTCTCTCTCTCTCTCTTACCTTTCATCCTTTCATCTTGGTCTCTCTCTCTCTCTCCTTACCTTTCATCTTGGTCTCTCTCTCTCTCTCCTTACCTTTCATCTTGGTCTCTCTCTCTCTCTCTTACCTTTCATCTTGGTCTCTCTCTCTCTCTCCTTACCTTTCATCTTGGTCTCTCTCTCTCTCCTTACCTTTCATCTTGGTCTCTCTCTCTCTCCTTACCTTTCATCTTGGTCTCTCTCTCTCTCCTTACCTTTCATCTTGGTCTCTCTCTCTCTCCTTACCTTTCATCTTGGTCTCTCTCTCTCTCTCTCCTTACCTTTCATCTTGGTCTCTCTCTCTCTCTTACCTTTCATCTTGGTCTCTCTCTCTCTCTCCTTACCTTTCATCTTGGTCTCTCTCTCTCTCTCCTTTCATCTTGGTCCTTTCATCTCTGGTCTCTCTCTCTCTCCTTACCTTTCATCTTGGTCTCTCTCTCTCTCCTTACCTTTCATCTTGGTCTCTCTCTCTCTCTCTTACCTTTCATCTTGGTCTCTCTCTCTCCTTTCATCTTGGTCTACCTTTCATCTTGGTCTCTCTCTCTCTCTCCTTACCTTTCATCTTGGTCTCTCTCTCTCTCCTTACCTTTCATCTTGGTCTCTCTCTCTCCTTACCTTTCATCTTGGTCTCTCTTCTCTCTCCTTACCTTTCATCTTGGTCTCTCTCTCTCTCTCCTTACCTTTCATCTTGGTCTCTCTCTCTCTCTTACCTTTCATCTTGGTCTCTCTCTCTCTCTCCTTACCTTTCATCTTGGTCTCTCTCTCTCTCTTACCTTTCATCTTGGTCTCTCTCTCTCTCTCCTTACCTTTCATCTTGGTCTCTCTCCTTTCATCTTGGTACTCTTCTCATCTTGGTCATCTTGGTCTCTCTCTCTCTCCTTACCTTTCATCTTGGTCTCTCTCTCTCTCTTACCTTTCATCTTGGTCTCTCTCTCTCCTTACCTTTCATCTGGGTCTCTCTCTCTCTCCTTACCTTTCATCTTGGTCTCTCTCTCCTTACCTTTCATCTTGGTCTCTCTCTCTCTCTCCTACCTTTCATCTTGGTCTCTCTCTCTCTCTCTTACCTTTCATCTTGGTCTCTCTCTCTCTCCTTACCTTTCATCTTGGTCTCTCTCTCTCTCTCCTTACCTTTCATCTTGGTCTCTCTCTCTCTCCTTACCTTTCATCTTGGTCTCTCTCTCTCTCCTTACCTTTCATCTTGGTCTCTCTCTCTCTCCTTACCTTTCATCTTGGTCTCTCTCTCTCTCTCCTTACCTTTCATCTTGGTCTCTCTCTCTCTCCTTACCTTTCATCTTGGTCTCTCTCTCTCTCCTTACCTTTCATCTTGGTCTCTTCTCTCTCTTACCTTTCATCTTGGTCTCTCTCTCTCTCTTACCTTTCATCTTGGTCTCTCTCTCTCTCCTTACCTTTCATCTTGGTCTCTCTCTCTCTCCTTACCTTTCATCTTGGTCTCTCTCTCTCTCTCCTTTCATCTTGGTCTCTCTCTCTCTCCTTACCTTTCATCTTGGTCTCTCTCTCTCTCTCCTTACCTTTCATCTTGGTCTCTCTCTCTCTCTCTCTTACCTTTCATCTTGGTCTCTCTCTCTCTCTCTCCTTACCTTTCATCTTGGTCTCTCTCTCTCTCTCTTACCTTTCATCTTGGTCTCTCTCTCTCTCCTTACCTTTCATCTTGGTCTCTCTCTCTCTCCTTACCTCATCTTACCTTTCATCTTGGTCTCTCTCTCTCTCTCCTACCTTTCATCTTGGTCTCTCTCTCTCTCCTTACCTTTCATCTTGGTCTCTCTCTCTCTCCTTACCTTTCATCTTGGTCTCTCTCTCTCTCTCTCCTTACCTTTCATCTTGGTCTCTCTCTCTCTCCTTACCTTTCATCTTGGTCTCTCTCTCTCTCCTTACCTTTCATCTTGGTCTCTCTCTCTCTCCTTACCTTTCATCTTGGTCTCTCTCTCTCTCCTTACCTTTCATCTTGGTCTCTCTCTCTCTCCTTACCTTTCATCTTGGTCTCTCTCTCTCCTTACCTTTCATCTTACCTTTCATCTTGGTCTCTCTCTCTCTCTCCTTTCACCTTTCATCTTGGTCTCTCTCTCTCTCTCTTACCTTTCATCTTGGTCTCTCTCTCTCTCTCCTTACCTTTCATCTTCTCTCTCTCTCTCCTTACCTTTCATCTTGGTCTCTCTCTCTCTCTCCTTACCTTTCATCTTGGTCTCTCTCTCTCTCCTTACCTTTCATCTTGGTCTCTCTCTCTCTCCTTACCTTTCATCTTGGTCTCTCTCTCTCTCCTTACCTTTCATCTTGGTCTCTCTCTCTCTCCTTACCTTTCATCTTGGTCTCTCTCTCTCCTTACCTTTCATCTTGGTCTCTCTCTCTCTCCTTACCTTTCATCTTGGTCTCTCTCTCTCCTTACCTTTCATCTTGGTCTCTTACCTTTCATCTTGGTCTCTCTCTCTCTCCTTACCTTTCATCTTGGTCTCTCTCTCTCTCTCCTTACCTTTCATCTTGGTCTCTCTCTCTCTCCTTACCTTTCATCTTGGTCTCTCTCTCTCTCTCCTTACCTTTCATCTTGGTCTCTCTCTCTCTCCTTACCTTTCATCTTGGTCTCTCTCTCTCTCTCTTACCTTTCATCTTGGTCTCTCTCTCTCTCCTTACCTTTCATCTTTCATCTTGGTCTCTCTCTCTCTCCTTACCTTTCATCTTGGTCTCTCTCTCTCTTACCTTTCATCTTGGTCTCTCTCTCTCTCCTTACCTTTCATCTTGGTCTCTCTCTCTCTCCTTACCTTTCATCTTGGTCTCTCTCTCTCTCCTTACCTTTCATCTTGGTCTCTCTCTCTCTCTCCTTACCTTTCATCTTGGTCTCTCTCTCTCTCTCCTTACCTTTCATCTTGGTCTCTCTCTCTCTCTCTCCTTACCTTTCATCTTGGTCTCTCTCTCTCTCCTTACCTTTCATCTTGGTCTCTCTCCTTTCATCTTGGTCTCTCTCTTACCTTTCATCTTGGTCTCTCTCTCTCTCTCCTTACCTTTCATCTTGGTCTCTCTCTCTCTCTTACCTTTCATCTTGGTCTCTCTCTCTCTCCTTACCTTTCATCTTGGTCTCTCTCTCTCTCCTTACCTTTCATCTTGGTCTCTCTCTCTCTCCTTACCTTTCATCTTGGTCTCTCCCTCTCTCCTTACCTTTCATCTTGGTCTCTCTCTCTCTCCTTACCTTTCATCTGGGTCTCTCTCTCTCCTTACCTTTCATCTTGGTCTCTCTCTCTCTCCTTACCTTTCATCTTGGTCTCTCTCTCTCTCCTTACCTTTCATCTTGGTCTCTCTCTCTCTCCTTACCTTTCATCTTGGTCTCTCTCTCTCTCCTTACCTTTCATCTTGGTCTCTCTCTCTCTTTACCTTTCATCTTGGTCTCTCTCTCTCCTTACCTTTCATCTTGGTCTCTCTCTCTCCTTACCTTTCATCTTGGTCTCTCTCTCTCTCTCCTTACCTTTCATCTTGGTCTCTCTCTCTCTCTCCTTACCTTTCATCTTGGTCTCTCTCTCTCTCTCCTTACCTTTCATCTTGGTCTCTCTCTCTCTCTCCTTACCTTTCATCTTGGTCTCTCTCTCTCTCTCCTTACCTTTCATCTTGGTCTCTCTCTCTCTCTCTCCTTACCTTTCATCTTGGTCTCTCTCTCTCTCTCTCCTTACCTTTCATCTTGGTCTCTCTCTCTCCTTACCTTTCATCTTGGTCTCTCTCTCTCTCCTTACCTTTCATCTTGGTCTCTCTCTCTCTCTAGCCAATAAACATACAACAAAAAGAGATTATGGCTCGGGTTTCAATCCACAAAGATGCTCTCCTCCCTTCTGCCATCCTTCCTCTACATCTGAGATGGCTGGATAGGTGTAATCTTCAACTAGTTTCTGCCATGTTACTGTCACCTATCCAACCTTTACAGTTGTCTAAAGGGGAGTGAACAAGGGAAACGAAACGCATGCTATTGAAGGATAATCTCTCCTCTGATCATATCCTGTCCTCCCTCTAGCCCCCGGCGGCTCCGACCAGCCGTAACTACACAGAGATCCGAGAGAAGCTCCGGTCCCGGCTGACGCGTCGCAAGGAGGAGTGTCTTCCCCAGAGGCGGGACTCTGACCCGGCCGTGTCCACCTCCATCGACCACCGAGACGTGGACGAGCTGCTGGACTTCATCAACTCCTCAGAGCACAAACCAGCCAACAGCGCTAAGGCTGCCAAGCGGGCACGCCATAAACAGAAGAAGAAGGTGATGTCACATGACGTGGTGGGAATAGTCACCAATACAGATCAGTTAATACATATTAAAGTATTGGTGTTTGTTTGGGACGTCTACGTGTGTATTTGTGGAAGTACTTAATATTTGTAGTAATTGCCTGTTTCTGTTATGTGAGGCAGCTTGGTCTCCCGAGTGGTTCAGAGGTCTAAGGCATCTCAGTGCTAGAGGCGTCACTACAGACCCTGGTTCAGAGGTCTAAGACATCTCAGTGCTAGAGGCGTCACTACAGACCCTGGTTCAGCGGTCTAAGGCATCTCAGTGCTAGAGGCGTCACTACAGACCCTGGTTCAGCGGTCTAAGACATCTCAGTGCTAGAGGCGTCACTACAGACCCTGGTTCAGAGGTCTAAGACATCTCAGTGCTAGAGGCGTCACTACAGACCCTGGTTCAGAGGTCTAAGACATCTCAGTGCTAGAGGCGTCACTACAGACCCTGGTTCTAGACATCTCAGTGCTAGTCACTACAGACCCTGGTTCAGAGGTCTAAGAGCATCTCAGTGCTAGAGGCGTCACTACAGACCCTGGATTCAGCGGTCTTCTCAGTGCTAGAGGCGTCACTAAGACCCTGGTTCTAAGACATCTCAGTGCTAGAGGCGTCACTACAGACCCTGGTTCAGCGGTCTAAGACATCTCAGTGCTAGAGGCGTCACTACAGACCCTGGTTCAGCGGTCTAAGACATCTCAGTGCTAGAGGCGTCACTACAGACCCTGGTTCAGCGGTCTAAGACATCTCAGTGCTCTCAGAGGCGTCACTACAGACCCTGGTTCAGAGGTCTAAGACATGGTTCAGCGGTCTAAGGCATCTCAGTGCTAGAGGCGACCCTGGTTCACATCTCACAGACCCTGGTTCAGCGGTCTAAGACATCTCAGTGCTAGACATCTCAGTGCTAGAGGCGTCACTACAGACCCTGGTTCAGAGGTCTAAGACATCTCAGTGCTAGAGGCGTCACTACAGACCCTGGTTCAGCGGTCTAAGACATCTCAGTGCTAGAGGCGTCACTACAGACCCTGGTTCAGAGGTCTAAGGCATCTCAGTGCTAGAGGCGTCACTACAGACCCTGGTTCAGAGGTCTAAGGCATCTCAGTGCTAGAGGCGTCACTACAGACCCTGGTTCAGAGGTCTAAGGCATCTCAGTGCTAGAGGCGCTAGACACTAGTCTGTCTCCTGTTTCTGTAGTCAGACAGCTTGATGTACACGACACCCCCTGGACAGGACACTAGTCTGTCTCCTGTTTCTGTAGTGAGACAGCTTGATGTACACGACACCCCCTGGACAGGACACTAGTCTGTCTCCTGTTTCTGATGTACAGGACACCCCCTGGACAGGACACTAGTCTGTCTCCCGTTTCTGTAGTGAGACAGCTTGATGTACCAGGACAGGACACTAGTCTGTCTCCTGTTTCTGATGTACAGGACACCCCCTGGACAGGACACTAGTCTATATCCTGTTTCTGATGTACAGGATACCCCCAGGACAGGATGCTCTGTGTTTTTATGCCAATAATTAATTTATAATGGAAACTAACCACATTTTCATAGTTGTAATTAGATGTTTTCTGTCTGTCTCAGTACTCATCTGTCGGTCTAACAATCTGTCTGTCTGACCGTCTGTCTGTCTCATTACTCATCTGACCGTCTGTCTGACCGTCTGTCTGTCTGACCGCCTAACCATCTGTCTGTCTGTCTGACCGTCTGTCTGTCTGACCGTCTGTCTATCTGTCTGTCCGGCCGTCTGTCTGTCTGACCGTCTGTCTGACCGTTTAACCGTCTGTCTGACCGTCTGTCTGACCGCCTAACCATCTGTCTGTCTGTCTGACCGTCTGTCTGTCTGACCGTCTGTCTGTCTGACCGTCTGTCTGACCGCCTAACCATCTGTCTGTCTGACCATCTGTCTGACCGTCTGTCTGTCTGACCGTCTGTCTGTCTGACCGTCTGTCTGACCGCCTAACCATCTGTCTGTCTGACCGTCTGTCTGACCGTCTGTCTGACCGTCTGTCTGTCTGACCGTCTGTCTGACCGTTTAACCGTCTGTCTGACCGTTTGTCTGACCGCCTAACCGTCTGTCTGCCTGTCTGACCGTCTGTCTGTCTGTCTGACCGCCTAACCGTCTGTCTGTCTGTCTGACCGTCTGTCTGACCGCCTGACCATCTGTCTAGCCATCTGTCTGTCTGACCGTCTGTCTGTCTCATTACTCATCTGTCTGACTGTCTAACCATCTGTCTGTCTAACCATCTGTCTGTCTGACCGTCTGTCTGTCTGACCGTCTGTCTGTCTGACCGTCTGTCTGTCTGACCGTCTGTCTAACCGTCTGTCTGTCTGACCAACCATCTGTCTGTCTGTCTGACCGTCTGTCTGTCTGACCGTCTGTCTGTCTGACCGTCTGTCTGTCTGACCGTCTCTGTCTGTCTGACATCTGTCTGTTTGTCTGACCGCCTAACCATCTGTCTGTTTGTCTGACCGCCTGTCTGTCTGTCTGACCGCCTAACCGTCTGTCTACCTGTCTGACCGCCTGTCTGTCTGATCCCCTAACCATCTGTCTGCCTGTCTGACCGCCTGTCTGTTTGTCTGACCGCCTGTCTGTTTGTCTGACCCCCTAACCATCTGTCTGTCTGTCTGACCATCTGTCTGTCTGTTTGACCGTGTCCACCTGACCGTCTGTCTCTCCCCACATCAGGAGAAGCAGACTCAGGCGGGTAGTGGTGATGGTGAGGGAGCTGGTAGCGACCCCCCCTCCACCCCTCCAGAGCCCAGTGAGGACCCAGACCACCTTAGCCTGGAGGAAGAGGAGGAGGATGTGGATGGGGAGTATGGTGAGGGCCCGGAGGCTAGTCGGCTGCTGGAGTGGCCCCAGCTGGAACTAGAGAGGGTCAACTCCTTCCTGACTTCTCGGCTAGAGGAGATCAAGAACACCATCAAGGTAAGGAAAGCTGCGTCCCTAAAAGTAGGCACCCCATTCCCTAAATTATGCACTACTGTTGGCCAGGGCCCATGGTAGTGCACTATATAGGAAATAGGGTGCCATTTGGGAGTCGCCTGATCACTGTCCATATGTAGGGCACTGTGAAATAGGGCGCTGTGAAATAGGGCACTGTGAAATAGGGCACTGTGAAATAGGGCACTGTGAAATAGGGCAGGGCGCTGTGAAATAGGCGTAGGGCGCTGTGAAATAGGCGTAGGGCGCTGTGAAATAGGCGTAGGGCGCTGTGAAATGGGCGTAGGGCGCTGTGAAATGGGCGTAGGGCGCTGTGAAATGGGCGTAGGGCGCTGTGAAATGGGCGTAGGGCGCTGTGAAATGGGCGTAGGGCGCTGTGAAATGGGCGTAGGGCGCTGTGAAATGGGCGTAGGGCGCTGTGAAATGGGCGTAGGGCGCTGTGAAATGGGCGTAGGGCGCTGTGAAATGGGCGTAGGGCGCTGTGAAATGGGCGTAGGGCGCTGTGAAATAGGCGTAGGGCGCTGTGAAATAGGCGTAGGGCGCTGTGAAATGGGCGTAGGGCGCTGTGAAATACTCTATATAGCCTCTACTGTATATAGCCTCTCTACTGTATATAGCCTCTCTACTGTACATAGCTTCTCTACTGTATATAACCTCTCTACTGTATATAGCCTCTACTGTATATAGCATCTCTACTGTATATAGCCTCAACTGTATATAGGCTCAACTGTATATAGGCTCAACTGTATATAGCCTCAACTGTATATAGCCTCAACTGTATATAGCCTCAACTGTATAAAGCCTCTACTGTATAAAGCCTCTACTGTATATAGCCTCTACTGTATATAACCTCTCTACTGTATATAGCCTCTCTACTGTATATAGCCTCTACTGTATATAGCCCCTCTACTGTATGTAGCCTCTCTACTGTATATAGCCTCTCTACTGTATATAGCCTCTACTGTATTTAGCCTCTCTACTGTATAAAGCCTCTACTGTATATAGCCTCTACTGTATATAGCCTCTCTACTGTATATAACCTCTACTGTATATAGCCTCTCTACTGTATATAGCCTCTCTACTGTATGTAGCCTCTCTACTGTATGTAGCCTCTCTACTGTATGTATATAGCCTCTCTACTGTATATAGCCTCTCTACAGTATATAGCCTCTCTACTGTATAAAGCCTCTACTGTATATAACCTCTCTACTGTATATAACCTCTCTACTGTATATAGCCTCTCTACTGTGTATAGCCTCTACTGTATATAGCCTCTACTGTATATAGCCTCTACTGTATATAGCCCCTCTACAGTATATAGCCTCTCTACTGTATAAAGCCTCTACTGTATATAGCCTCTACTGTATATAGCCTCTCTACTGTATATAGTCTCTCTACTGTATATAGTCTCTCTACTGTATATAACCTCTCTACTGTATATAGTCTCTCTACTGTATATAACCTCTCTACTGTATATAACCTCTCTACTGTATATAGTCTCTCTACTGTATATAACCTCTCTACTGTATATAGTCTCTCTACTGTATATAACCTCTCTACTGTATATAGTCTCTCTACTGTATATAGTCTCTCTACTGTATATAGCCTCTCTACTGTATATAGCCTCTCTACTGTATATAGCCTCTCTACTGTATATAGCCTCTCTACTGTATATAGCCTCTCTACTGTATATAGCCTCTCTACTGTATATAACCTCTCTACTGTATATAGCCTCTCTACTGTATATAGTCTCTCTACTGTATATAGCCTCTACTGTATATAACCTCTCTACTGTATATAGTCTCTCTACTGTATATAACCTCTCTACTGTATATAGTCTCTCTACTGTATATAGTCTCTCTACTGTATATAGCCTCTCTACTGTATATAGCCTCTCTACTGTATATAGCCTCTCTGTATATAGCTGTATATAGCCTCTCTACTGTATATAGCCTCTCTACTGTATATAACCTCTCTACTGTATATAGCCTCTCTACTGTATATAACCTCTCTACTGTATATAGCCTCTCTACTGTATATAGCCTCTCTACTGTATATAGCCTCTCTACTGTATATAGCCTCTCTACTGTATATAGCCTCTACTGTATATAGCTTCTCTACTGTATATAGCCCCTCTACTGTATGTAGCCTCTCTACTGTATATAGCCTCTCTACTGTATATAACCCCTCTACTGTATAAAGCCTCTACTGTGTATAGTCTATATAGGCTCAATACATTACCCCTGCATATTGTCTATGCTCAGTAGGCTGTAGGATCAATACATTATCCCTGCATATAACCCCTAGCTATAAAGCCTCTACTGTGTATAGCTATAGGATCAATACATTATTTACATTTACATTTAAGTCATTTACATTATCCCTGCATATTAGCTATGCTCAGTAGGCTATAGGATCAATACATTATCCCTGCATATTGGCTAGGCAGGGCAATTCATGCATATGTTGCTCTTCTCAGAACATTTAGAAATTATATATATTTTTAATTGTTATATTATCACAGTGGTAATAGATAATTAGTTGTATTACTTGTGAGGCCCAGCTGAGTTACTGGACTGACGGGCTGCGACTGATACTCAGTCTGAGGGAGGGATCAGTGGTGAGGCTGCCTCTCACCTGACTCACCGTCCCTCCGCTGAGGAAAGGGGACGCCGTCCCTCCGCTGAGGAAAGGGGACGCCGTCCCTCCGCTGAGGAAAGGGGACGCCGTCCCTCCGCTGAGGAAAGGGGACGCCGTCCCTCCGCTGAGGAAAGGGGACGCCGTCCCTCCGCTGAGGAAAGGGGACGCCGTCCCTCCTCTGAGGAAAGGGGACGCCGTCCCTCCTCTGAGGAAAGGGGACGCCGTCCCTCCGCTGAGGAAAGGGGACGCCGTCCCTCCTCTGAGGAGAGGGGACGCCGTCCCTCCTCTGAGGAGAGGGGACGCCGTCCCTCCTCTGAGGAGAGGGGACGCCGTCCCTCCTCTGAGGAGAGGGGACGCCGTCCCTCCGCTGAGGAGAGGGGACGCCGTCCCTCCGCTGAGGAGAGGGGACGCCGTCCCTCCGCTGAGGAGAGGGGACGCCGTCCCTCCGCTGAGGAGAGGGGACGCCGTCCCTCCGCTGAGGAGAGGGGACGCCGCTCCAGCTGATGGCGTAACCTCAAGTCCCACTGCATCATTTCTGCCTCTGGCATCATTTAAGGTTATCAACTTTGCTGTGCGCTCCGGGATTCTTGTCGGTCTATGGCTCGAGGAAACTGTGCAAGGGAACGCTTTGTCTTCCCCGGGCCACTAGGGCTGTTGAATCAAGTGCACCTACCGCCAACAGCGCTAAACGAAGGGGGGATAGGAACTCAAGGTCGACCAGTTGATTGCGACCCCGTCCAATGTTATCTGGGGTTGGGGTCTTTTAGGGGCGGTTTCTCAGACACAAGTCAAGCATAGTTCTGGACCAAAAACATCAAGCTCAATGGTGTCTCCGTCTAAAACAGGCGAGGCGTAATCTGTGTCCAGGAAACCAGTCCTCAATCTGTTAATATCAGTGTTTCAGTGAGTCTATTATGGGTCATCTGATAAACAGTTGAAACCCTGATTTAAGGGAGTTGAGCTGTTTTAAATGTTGGTTTATTAAACTTATTGCTGCTTTTCTTCTCTTTTCTAAAATAACAACGTTGACCTTCGACCTTGTAGGACTCTATCCGTGCGTCGTTCTCCATGTACGACCTCAACCTGGATGTGAATGACTTCCCGAAGAAGGCTGCTACTCTGGAGGGCAACCATCTTCTCTCCCACCTCAACGGCTCCTCCTGCTCTGACCTGCAGCAGATAGACCTCGACCTGGCCCCTCTCTCCCTGGGTACCTTCAAGAGCCATCTGGACCTGGTCAGCGGCTGGGAGGAGGCCCATCCCCGGGACAACTCCCCCATCGGCCCCATCTCAACCCCTGCTAGTACTACTGTACCTGGGGTAGGGGGACCAGGGGTTGGTACTGGGGGGAAGGATGTTCACAGGCTCCACACCACCCCCAGCCTCTCCAAGCTGATCCGGGTGCGCTCCCCAGAGAGGTGCCCCTCTGCTAGGCCTGAGAATAAACACCAGGCCCCTGCGTCGATCCAGACCCAGGCCTCTATTAAGGTAGTTAAGCCTAAAGAGGAGACCCCAGCAGAGCCTAAGAACATGACTACTCCTACTCCTGGGGTTAATGTTGGGGCTGGTAAGAACATGGCTACTCCTGGGTCTGGGGTTAATGTTGGGGCTGGTAAGAACATTGCTACTCCTGGGTCTGGGGTTAATGTTGGGGCTGGTAAGAACATTGCTACTCCTGGGTCTGGGGTTAATGTTGGGGCTGGTAAGCTGAAGAAGGGCAAGAAGCAGCAACGTCAGGACCAGCTGCCTCCAGAACAGAACCAGACCAGACCCGGATCCAAAGCAGCTGCGGAGTCGCAGAAAACTGGTTCTGATGCTGTGGGTTCTAAGGCTGGTTCTGGTTCCAAACCACCACCTCACTCGGCTGAGAGCCAGAGAACCGGGGCAAGGAGGGCGGAGGAGACCAGACCCACCCGGCAGCAGGCCACCAACGGGACAGCGAGTAGCTCCGGTGCTCCCAGCACCCAAAGAGGGAAGGGGGAGGAGCAAGAGGCCAAAGGTCACTCTGTCACCTCAACCAATCACAACCAAGCCCAGCAGCAGCAGCAACCCAAGGGGAAGAATAAGAAGAACAAGAACAAGGGAGAGAAAACCAGCCGCAACATCGGTACGTTAGTTTAGATAACCCTCTAGTTGACTGTCTCTTGTGTTATACATGTTGTAGGAGAGGAGACGGGTACGTTAGTTTAGATAACCCTCTAGTTGTCTGTCTCTTGTGTTATACATGTTGTAGGAGAGGAGACCGGTACGTTAGTTTAGACAACCCTCTAGTTGTCTGTCTCTTGTGTTATACATGTTGTAGGAGAGGAGACCGGTACGTTAGTTTAGACAACCCTCTAGTTGTCTGTCTCTTGTGTTATACATGTTGTAGGAGAGGAGACAGGTACGTTAGTTTAGACAACCCTCTAGTTGTCTGTCTCTTGTGTTATACATGTTGTAGGAGAGGAGACGGGTACGTTAGTTTAGATAACCCTCTAGTTGTCTGTCTCTTGTGTTATACATGTTGTAGGAGAGGAGACGGGTACGTTAGTTTAGACAACCCTCTAGTTGTCTGTCTCTTGTGTTATACATGTTGTAGGAGAGGAGACGGGTACGTTAGTTTAGACAACCCTCTAGTTGTCTGTCTCTTGTGTTATACATGTTGTAGGAGAGGAGACAGGTACGTTAGTTTAGACAACCCTCTAGTTGACTGTCTCTTGTGTTATACATGTTGTAGGAGAGGAGACCGGTACGTTAGTTTAGACAACCCTCTAGTTGTCTGTCTCTTGTGTTATACATGTTGTAGGAGAGGAGACAGGTACGTTGGTTTAGATAACCCTCTAGTTGACTGTCTCTTGTGTTATACATGTTGTAGGAGAGGAGACAGGTACGTTAGTTTAGATAACCCTCTAGTTGACTGTCTCTTGTGTTATACATGTTGTAGGAGAGGAGACGGGTACGTTAGTTTAGACAACCCTCTAGTTGTCTGTCTCTTGTGTTATACATGTTGTAGGAGAGGAGACAGGTACGTTAGTTTAGATAACCCTCTAGTTGTCTGTCTCTTGTGTTATACATGTTGTAGGAGAGGAGACAGGTACGTTAGTTTAGATAACCCTCTAGTTGACTGTCTCTTGTGTTATACATGTTGTAGGAGAGGAGACAGGTACGTTAGTTTAGATAACCCTCTAGTTGACTGTCTCTTGTGTTATACATGTTGTAGGAGAGGAGACAGGTACGTTAGTTTAGATAACCCTCTAGTTGTCTGTCTCTTGTGTTATACATGTTGTTATACATGTAGGAAGGGAGACGCCAGTGTGAATGATAAAGCAATCAGACAGCGTGACCGTTCGTTGGTTGTGATGTTTCTGTCCTGTTTCTTTCTTCCCCAAGACGATGTGTTTCTCCCTAAAGACGTGGACCCAAAAGAAATGGATGAGATTGATCGTGAGGTGGAATATTTCAAAAGGTAACGCTCAGCCTCGGTGACAATCCGAAACATTTAGGGCCGCTTTACCAAACAGACATTCTCCATTGAAAGTGATTCTAGACTTAGTCTTTGTCTGGGGAAACTGGACTTTTTTTGGGGAGGGGGGGGCACCACCAGCCTCCTGGTAATAAAACCATGTTGTGATATTTCTCTCGTCTCTCTGTAGGTTTTGCCTCGACTCTGCTAAACAGACCCGCCAGAAGGTTGCAGTAAACTGGTCCAACTTTACCCTCAAATAGGTTCCTTCCAACGCAGCCCAGTAACTGACGGGTTCCAGAATACAGAACCAGCCCAGTAACTGACGGGTTCCAGAATACAGAACCAGCCCAGTAACTGACGGGTTCCAGAATACAGAACCAGCCCAGTAACTGACGGGTTCTAGAATGCAGAATCAGCCCAGTAACTGACGGGTTCTAGAATGCAGAACCAGCCCAGTAACTGACGGGTTCTAGAATGCAGAACCAGCCCAGTAACTGACGGGTTCTAGAATGCAGAACCCCCTCCCCCAACACAACTATGTCCATACAACCCCTGACGGCCTGAGGCCTTCTCTCATTCCCACTCTTCCTCTTCTTCCTCACCAAGCCGAGGAACCCTGGTGCAACACCATTTTCCATTGGTCAGGACTGCGATGCTATTGGCTGACAGCCAGGGATCATTCACACACACACGGGCCCGACTGAGGACTGGACTCTTTGCTGTTTCACAACGAGGGAGATGAGAGATCCAGGGTGAGACACAGACAGGTGTTGGTTCTCCGTCTGTCAGATCAGATCTACTGTGAAAACAGTTACCTTTTTTACAATAAAAAATGTGTTTTTATTGTAATTGTGGGACATTTTAACATTGTAGAAACCTTGGGTTGTTATTGGTTGGTTCTATTTGGTGCTTCTGGTCTCTAAAGGTACTGACCCACGACCCACAATGAACTTTTACTGTCTTTAGTTTAGGGTAATCTCCCCCATCTCTCCCTCAACACACAGCGCTCTGTTTATTGGCACTCTTTTAGATAATCAATCGTCTCTAAAGGATTTTACGTTGATTTTAAGATCAGAATAGGTCTTATGGTATGGGGGATGTCAGGTTCACGCACATTATACTGTCATGGACACCATGTGTGGGTTGGTTATCTATACTGTCATGGACACCATGTGTGGGTTGGTTATCTATACTGTCATGGACACCATGTGTGGGTTGGTTATCTATACTGTCATGGACACCATGTGTGGGTTGGTTATCTATACTGTCATGGACACCATGTGTGGGTTGGTTATCTATACTGTCATGGACACCATGTGTGGGTTGGTTATCTATACTGTCATGGACACCATGTGTGGGTTGGTTATCTATACTGTCATGGACACCATGTGTGGGTTGGTTATCTATACTGTCATGGACACCATGTGTGGGTTGGTTATCTATACTGTCATGGACACCATGTGTGGGTTGGTTATCTATACTGTCATGGACACCATGTGTGGGTTGGTTATCTATACTGTCATGGACACCATGTGTGGGTTGGTTATCTATACTGTCATGGACACCATGTGTGGGTTGGTTATCTATACTGTCATGGACACCATGTGTGGGTTGGTTATCTATACTGTCATGGACACCATGTGTGGGTTGGTTATCTATACTGTCATGGACACCATGTGTGGGTTGGTTATCTATACTGTCATGGACACCATGTGTGGGTTGGTTATCTATACTGTCATGGACACCATGTGTGGGTTGGTTATCTATACTGTCATGGACACCATGTGTGGGTTGGTTATCTATACTGTCATGGACACCATGTGTGGGTTGGTTATCTATACTGTCATGGACACCATGTGTGGGTTAGTTATCTATACTGTCATGGACACCATGTGTGGGTTGGTTATCTATACAGTCATGGACACCATGTGTGGGTTGGTTATCTATACTGTCATGGACACCATGTGTGGGTTGGTTATCTATACAGTCATGGACACCATGTGTGGGTTGGTTATCTATACTGTCATGGACACCATGTGTGGGTTGGTTATCTATACAGTCATGGACACCATGTGTGGGTTGGTTATCTATACTGTCATGGACACCCCTCACCATGTGTGGGTTGGTTATCTATACAGTCATGGACACCATGTGTGGGTTAGTTATCTATACTGTCATGGACACCATGTGTGGGTTGGTTATCTATACTGTCATGGACACCATGTGTGGGTTGGTTATCTATACTGTCATGGACACCATGTGTGGGTTGGTTATCTATACTGTCATGGACACCATGTGTGGGTTGGTTATCTATACTGTCATGGACACCCCTCACCATGTGTGGGTTGGTTATCTATACTGTCATGGACACCATGTGTGGGTTAGTTATCTATACAGTCATGGACACCCCTCACCATGTGTGGGTTGGTTATCTATACTGTCATGGACACCATGTGTGGGTTGGTTATCTATCCTGTCATGGACACCATGTGTGGGTTGGTTATCTATACTGTCATGGACACCATGTGTGGGTTGGTTATCTATACTGTCATGGACACCCCTCACCATGTGTGGGTTGGTTATCTATACTGTCATGGACACCCCTCACCATGTGTGGGTTGGTTATCTATACTGTCATGGACACCCCTCACCATGTGTGGGTTGGTTATCTATACTGTCATGGACACCATGTGTGGGTTGGTTATCTATACTGTCATGGACACCATGTGTGGGTTGGTTATCTATACTGTCATGGACACCATGTGTGGGTTAGTTATCTATACTGTCATGGACACCATGTGTGGGTTAGTTATCTATACAGTCATGGACACCATGTGTGGGTTGGTTATCTATACTGTCATGGACACCAGGTGTGGGTTGGTTATCTATACAGTCATGGACACCCCTCACCATGTGTGGGTTGGTTATCTATACAGTCATGGACACCATGTGTGGGTTGGTTATCTATCCTGTCATGGACACCCCTCACCATGTGTGGGTTGGTTATCTATACAGTCATGGACACCCCTCACCATGTGTGGGTTGGTTATCTATACAGTCATGGACACCATGTGTGGGTTGGTTATCTATACAGTCATGGACACCATGTGTGGGTTGGTTATCTATACTGTCATGGACACCATGTGTGGGTTGGTTATCTATACTGTCATGGACACCATGGATCTATACTGTCATGGACACCATGTGTGGGTTAGTTATCTATACAGTCATGGACACCATGTGTGGGTTGGTTATCTATCCTGTCATGGACACCCCTCACCATGTGTGGGTTAGTTATCTATACAGTCATGGACACCATGTGTGGGTTGGTTATCTATCCTGTCATGGACACCCCTCACCATGTGTGGGTTGGTTATCTATACTGTCATGGACACCATGTGTGGGTTGGTTATCTATACTGTCATGGACACCCCTCACCATGTGTGGGTTGGTTATCTATACTGTCATGGACACCATGTGATCTATACTGTCATGGACACCATGTGGGGTTGGTTATCTATACTGTCATGGACACCATGTGTGGGTTGGTTATCTATACTGTCATGGACACCATGTGTGGGTTGGTTATCTATACAGTCATGGACACCCCTCACCATGTGTGGGTTAGTTATCTATACAGTCATGGACACCCCTCACCATGTGTGGGTTGGTTATCTATACTGTCATGGACACCCCTCACCATGTGTGGGTTGGTTATCTATCCTGGTATTGTGCTCTCATGACCCCGACTCGTACCGCTCTGATTGTGCCAACGTGACCCCTCATTATGACATCACAGGCTGAACCAACACTGTTCGTTCATTTAACGGTTTGTAGCTTCAACATCAAGTCTGAGTTCATGATTGTGCCCTATTCGTTATGTAGTGCACTCCTTAGCGGACCCCGTAGGGCTATAGTGAAAAGTAGTGCACTATATAGGGAATAGGGTGCAACCATAGAGTCCCATTGAGTAAGTCATTATGGTGTAGTTTATCAATGTTCCTCAAACTGTAGGAGTCAACGACAGTGGATGACACAGACCAATAGATTCATTTACCCCTCTTGTACAATGCTATTATTTTGTATGAAATTGTGACAAATGGTTGTGTTTTAACAAAAATGAACGTTTGGAAAGTTATCAACAACACTAATATAAACTCAATCTTTTTTTTTTTAAATAAACTAAATATTTATCTGGTTACTGTGTTTAACACTTGGAATCACATCGTCACAAGATGTGGTTAAATGAAACCTGATTGATTTCTCCCCTGTATATTCTATATAAGTCATGGTTATCTTCAGTGGTCAGCCTCCCCATGTTCTGATATCGAGCCTCCCCATGTTCTGATATCGAGCCTCCCCATGTTCTGATATCGAGCCTCCCCATGTTCTGATATCTGTTCTGATATCGAGCCTCCCCATGTTCTGATATCGAGCCTCCCCATGTTCTGATATCGAGCCTCCCCATGTTCTGATATCGAGCCATGTTCTGATATCGAGCCTCCATACTTCTCTTTATGCTTCAAAGTTACATCTCCCATTGGTTGTTGAAGTAACTGCTAATCAGAGCTGATATCTCCCATTGGTTGTTGAAGTAACTGCTAATCAGAGCTGATATCTCCCATTGGTTGTTGATGTAACTGCTAATCAGAGCTGATGTCTCCCATTGGTTGTTGATGTAACTGCTAATCAGAGCTCATATCTCCCATTGGTTGTTGATGTAACTGCTAATCAGAGCTGATATCTCCCATTGGTTGTTGATGTAACTGCTAATCAGAGCTGATATCTCCCATTGGTTGTTGATGTAACTGCTAATCAGAGCTGATATCTCCCATTGGTTGTTGATGTAACTGCTAATCAGAGCTGATATCTCCCATTGGTTGTTGATGTAACTGCTAATCAGAGCTGATATCTTCCCCTATGGTGGTCTGTGATTATGGTTCTATACTGTGGCCATGTTCTCAACAGTCTTTGCTTCTCAAACGGCACGCTATTCCCTATATAGTGTACTACCTGTGACCATGGCCCATAGGGTAGTGTACTACCTGTGACCATGGCCCATAGGGTAGTGTACTATATAGGGAATAGGGTGCTATTTGGGCCGCTACACCATGGCTGCCTCATACTGTTGTTTTGATCTCTCAACTCCTTCACCTACAGGATTGTAATTCATGAGGTATCCAATGGACGATAACAGACGACTCTTACTTGTCCATTTTAACAACTGTTTTTCTTTTTCTTTTTTCTCTTGAACATTTTTTTGTACATAAAAGTGATTTGGGGGGCATTTTAAACAAGTCCGCAATGATAACCTGGTCTCGCTGAGGTTTGGTGAGGATTTCAACCATGGTACAAAAATTCACAATGCTCTCTGACTCTTCTGGGGTCATTACATCTCAATAAGAACCTCTTGCTGTCACTCTTCTGAGTTCCGTTTTCTGATCAGAAAACGATCAATAGTTTAGGTGATGTTTCCGATAGAAGTGGTGCTTCGATGATTCCAAGTTGGTCATGAAAAAAAACACGTCTCAAGTTTCCGTGACTTTGTTTTTCGTTTTATTTTTTTCCTTCCAGAAAATCTGTTTCTGAAATTTTGTATCCCAGTTTATATTCAACTAGAGGACATGATCTGAAATGTGTGGAATGTAGATGTACAATATACCGTTAATGTCGGCCTAAGACAAGTCGGCCTTTCTGTTTTTTTGATTATTATTCACTTTTGATACTGTGAAAATCTTTCGTTCAGAAAGATTAAAACATTACAGTTTTGACAAAATTAAGTGTCGTGTTTTATTTCTGAATGGTTTTAAGGATGCATCGTGATAAGTAAATTCGTTAAGAGAATTGTCTTAATATTTTCAACCAAAGTCCTCTTTCAAGGTCATGTCCAGACTACCAGAGGATGCCAGACACAAGGGTTAGGGTTTACACCAGCTCTCAAAGTCTTACTGACAGCTCGTTGGGGGAAATTAATGGGGTTTTGGAAGAAATGCAGAAAGGGAGGTCTGAGGTAAACACAGGCTGAGGAGATCTGATCTGAGGTAAACAGGCTGAGGGGATCTGATCTGAGGTAAACAGGCTGAGGGGATCTGATCTGAGGTAAACAGGCTGAGGAGATCTGAGGTAAACAGGCTGAGGAGATCTGAGGTAAACAGGCTGAGGGGATCTGAGGTAAACAGGCTGAGGGGATCTGAGGTAAACAGGCTGAGGGGATCTGAGGTAAACAGGCTGAGGGGATCTGATCTGAGGTAAACAGGCTGAGGGGATCTGAGGTAAACAGGCTGAGGGGATCTGATCTGAGGTAAACACAGGCTGAGGGGATCTGAGGTAAACAGGCTGAGGGGATCTGATCTGAGGTAAACAGGCTGAGGGGATCTGATCTGAGGTAAACACAGGCTGAGGGGATCTGAGGTAAACAGGCTGAGGGGATCTGATCTGAGGTAAACAGGCTGAGGGGATCTGATCTGAGGTAAACACAGGCTGAGGGGATCTGATCTGAGGTAAACACAGGCTGAGGGGATCTGATCTGAGGTAAACACAGGCTGAGGGGGGGGATCTGATCTGAGGTAAACAGGCTGAGGGGATCTGATCTGAGGTAAACAGGCTGAGGGATCTGATCTGAGGTAAACAGGCTGAGGGGATCTGATCTGAGAGTAAACAGGCTGAGGGATCTGATCTGATCTGAGGAGATCTGAGGTAAACAGGCTGAGGAGATCTGAGGTAAACAGGCTGAGGGGATCTGATCTGAGGTAAACAGGCTGAGGGGATCTGATCTGAGGTAAACAGGCTGAGGAGATCTGATCTGAGGTAAACAGGCTGAGGAGATCTGATCTGAGGTAAACACAGGCTGAGGGGATCTGATCTGAGGTAAACGGGCTGAGGAGATTGTATGTTTTGTTCTATGAGATAATAGCAGTTGGTTAACATAACCTTTATGAATTATGAAGCCTTTGTATTTATTACATAATTTCTGCGTTTATCATTCATTTTCCTCATTGCCTTTGTCCGACGAACCATGGCACAGTTTTATTTTTAATGCAAAATCCTGATGGTTCCAATCATTGTTTTTTTCTTCCCTATACATATTTGCATCTTGGATTTTTGAACTACTTCATACAAGGTCTGCGTCTCGTGTAGATTTACCCTGGCAACAGAGAAGACCTCAACTTCCTGCAGGAATGTCATCTCCAGCCGACACTTTCAGCTACCGTTCCCTCGGAGACTCCAATCCATTAACTTCTTCTGTCCCCTTTCTCGGTCTTAAATAGAATTATCAATGAACCTACCAGGTACCACCTGAAAGCCGTAAACACGGGCACCCTCATAGATATCATAGTATCATAGCTGTTTTCAACCAACATCTCAGTGATCACCGCCTCATTGCCTGCATCCGTTATGGGTCAGCGCCATTTTACTTTAAGAAGAATGTGAAATGTCAGAATAATAGTAGAAGGAAATAATTTATTTCAGCTTTTATTTCTTTCATCATATTCCCAGTGGGTCAAAAAATATATGGCGACTCCAATACCTCGACTTTGTTGTCCTTAAGCCATTTGGAAGTATGCTTGGGGTCATTGTCCATTTGGAAGACCCATTTGCGACCAAGCTTTCACTTCCTGACTGATGTCTTGAGATGCTGCTTCAATATATCCACATAATTTTCCTACCTCATGATGCCATCTATTTTGTGAAGTGCACCAGGCCCTCCTGCAGCAAAGCACCCCCACAACATGATGCTGCCACCCCCGTGCTTCGCGGTTGGGATGGTGTTCTTCGGCTTGAAAGCGTTCCCCTTTTTCCTCCAAACATAATGATGGTCATTATGGCCAAACAGTTCTATTTTTGTTTCATCAGACCAGAGGACATTTCTCCAAAAAGTACGATCTTTGTCCCCATGTGCAGTTGCAAACCGTTGCCTGGATTTTTATGGCGGTTTTGGAGCAGTGGCTTCTTCCTTGCTGAGCAGCCTTTCAGGTTATGTCGATATTGGACTCGTTTTACTTTGAATATAGATACTTTTGAACCTGCACTTTTCGCACCAAAGTACGTTCATCTCTAGGAGACAGAACGTATCTCCTTCCTGAGCGGTATGACGGCTGCATGGTCCCATGGTGTTTATACTTACGTACTATTGTTTATACAGATGAACGTGGTACCTTCAGGCACTTGGAAATTGCTCCCAAGGATGAACCAGACTTGTGGAGGTCTACTTTTTTTTTCTGAGGTCTTGGCTGATTTCTTTTGATTTTCCCATGATGTCAAGCAAAGAGGCACTGAGTTTGAAGGTCAGCCGTGAAATACATCCACAGGTACACCTCCAATTGACTCTAATTATATCAATTAGCCTATCAGAAGCTTCTAAAGCCATGACATAATTTTCTGGAATTTTCCAAACTGTTTAAAGGCACAGTCAATTTAGTGTATGTAAACTTCTGACCCACTGGAATTGTGATACAGTGAATTATAAGTGAAATAATCTGTCTGTACACAATTGTTGGAAAAATGCCTTGTGTCATGCATAAAGTAGATGTCCTAACTGACTTGCCAAAACTATAGTTTGTTAACAAGCAATATGTGGAGTGGTTGAAACATGAGTTTTAATGACTCAAACCTCAGTGTATGTAAACAAGTTTTAATGACCTAAATATAAGTGTAGATTGTAAACAGGTAGATTTGGAATGATAACCTTGAATGGAATGATTTAACAGGTTTAACTGGAATGAAATGACAGGTTGAATGTAAATTTGACAGGTTTTGGAATGATTTCAAGGTAGAACTGGAATGAAATGACAGGTTGAATTGGAATGATTTGAAAGATAGAATTGGAATGTTTTGACAGTTAAGAATTGGAATGATTTGACAGGTAGATTTGGAATGATTTGACAGGTAGATTTGGAATGATTTGACAGGTAGAATTGGAATGATTTGATGGTAAACTATGATTTGACAGGTAAATGAATGATATCAGGTAACCTGGAATGATATGTAAACTAGTTTTACAGGTTGAATTGGAACCTATGAGTGTATGAATGAAACTAGTTTTAGAATGATATGAACCTAGAATTGTAATGATAAACTAGTTTTGGAATGACTCCAGGTAGAATTGAAATGATATGAAACTAGTTTTAAATGACAGGTAGAATTGGAATGATTTGATGTAAACTAGAATTTTGAATAGAATTAGAATGATATGACAGGTAGATTTGGAATGATTTGACCGTGTAAGGATTGTCGTTGGGGAAGGAGAAGAGGACCAAAGTGCAATGTGGTAAACGTATATAATTATTTTAATAAAGATGAATACTGGAACAAAAACAACAAACCGACCTAAATGAACAGTTTGTAAGGTGCAAAAAAACACTGAAAATAACTACCCACCCCATGTATGTAAAACTAGTTTTAATGACTAAACCTGGTTATCAATCAGAAACTACAGACAGCTGTCCCTGATTGAAACCAGTTTTAATGACTCCAACCTAAAGTAGAAAAAAATAAACTAGTTTTAAATGGAATGACATAACCTAGAATGTGATTTAACAGTTAGAATGTAATATGACTAATGTTTAACAGTTAGAATTGGAATGATTTGACAGGTAGAATTGGAATGATTTAACCTAGTTAGAATGGAATGATTTGACAGGTAGAATTGTTTTAACAGTTAAATGAATGATTTGACAGGTAGAATTGTGATTTAACAGTTAAATTGGAATGATTTGACAGTTAAATTGGAATGATTTGACAGGTAGAATTGGAATGATTTAACAGTTAAATTGGAATGATTTGACAGGTAGAATTGGAATGATTTGACAGGGAGAATGGAATGATTTGACAGTTAGAATTGGAATGATTTGACAGGGAGAATGTGATTTGACAGGTAGAATTTAATGATTTGACAGGTAGAATTGGAATGAAACAGGTTTTAATGATTTGACAGGGAGACCTAGGCAAACTGATTTAACAGTTACTTGGAACATCGTGTGTGGGAAGTAAACTACAACTTGACCAAATGACTATTCCAAACATTGGCTACACGTGATGGAAATGTTTAAAGCCTGAGAACTAGTTTTAATGACTCTTAACCACAATTAATAGTCTGCAGATAGAAATGACGTAAATTTTAAACTCGAAACCTCCGGAGCAGCTATTCTATGAGAACATTTCTGAATGGTAGTCTGAAGGGTAATTCTATAAGGATGATATTCCCTAACATTCTATAAGGCACGATATTCCCTATAGGCTAATTCTATAAGACTATTTTAATACTCCCCTAAGTGTATGTAAATAAGGTTTTTCCCTAATGACTTCCCTATAGGCAATTCTATAGTGTATTCCCTAAACTAGTTTTAATGACTAACCTAAGGTATGTAAACTAGTTTTAATGATTCCAACCTATAGGCACGTATTCCCTATGTAAACTAAGTTTTCCCTATGGGTACATTCTATAAGGCAATTCCTAAGTGTATGTAAACATATTCCCTATAGGGTACATTCTATAAGGCACGATATTCCCTATAGGGTACATTCTATAAGGCAAATGATATTCCCTATAGGGTGATAAGGCAATATTCCCTATAGGGTACATTCTATAAGGCACGATATTCCCTATAGGGTACATTCTATAAGTACACGATATTCCCTATAGGGTACATTCTATAAGGCACGATATTCCCTATAGGGTACATTCTATAAGACACGATATTCCTATAGGGTACATTCTATAAGGCATATACCCTAGGGGTACATTCTATAAGGAATGATATTCCCTATAGGGTACATTCTAGAATATTCCCTATAGGAATAAGAAATGATATTCCCTAGGTTGACATTCTATAAGGAATGATTTCCCTACAGGTACATTCTAATTGGAATGATTTAACAGGTAGAACTGGAATGAAATGACAGGTTGAATTGGAATGATTTGACTATAAGAACGATATTCCCTATAATATAAGGCAATATTCCCTATAGGGTACATTCTATAAGGCAGATATTCCCTGGAATTCTATAAGGACAGGTTCCCTATAGGCTACATTCTATAAGGAATGATTTGACAGGTATTCCCTATAGACATTCTATAAGGAATATTTGACAGGTAGATATTCCCTATAGGAATGATTTGACAGGTTCCCTATAGACATTCTATAAGGAATGATTCTATAAGGTAGATATTCCCTATAGGGAATTTTGACAGATATATAGAATTCTATAAGGAATGATATTGACAGGTAGATTCTATAAGGAATGATTCCCTGACAGGTAGATATTCCCTATAGGAATTCTATAAGGCATATTCCCTACAGGGTACATTCTATAAGGCACGATATTCCCTATAGGGTACATTCTATAAGGCACGATATTCCCTATAGACATTCTATAAGATATTCCCTATAGGGTACATTCTATAAGGCATGATATTCCCTATAGGGTACATTCTATAAGGCACGATATTCCCTATAGGGTACATTCTATAAGACGATATTCCCTATAGGGTACATGATATGACAGGCACGATATTCCCTATAGGGTAATTCTATAAGGCACGGGAAGGGTATTCTATAATGATATTCCCTAGGTACATTCTATAATGATATTCCCTATAGGGTACATTCTATAAGGAATGATATGACCTAGGTACATTCTATAAGGAATGATATTCCCTAGGGGTACATAGATATTCCCTATAGAATATTCCCTGACAGGTAGACATTCTATAAGGCAATATTCCCATTCTAGGAGATATTCCCTAGGGTACATTCTATAAGGCACGATATTCCCTATAGGGTAATTAGATTCTATAAGGCACGATATTCCCTATAGGGTACATTCTATAAGGCACGATATTCCCTATAGGGTACATTCTAAAGATGAATACTGGAACAAAAACAACAAACCTATAAGACAAATGAACATTCTGTAAGGTGCAAAAAAAACACTAAACAGAAAATAACTACCCACAATTCCCTATAGGGTACATTCTATAAGGCAGATATTCCCTATAGGGTACATTCTATAAGGTATTCCCTAATACATTCTATAAGGCACGATATTCCCTATAGGGTACATTCTATAAGGCAGATATTCCCTATAGGGTACATTCTATAAGGCACGATATTCCCTATAGGGTACATTCTATAAGGCACGTCATTCTATAAGGCACGATATTCCCTATAGGGTACATTCTATAAGGCACGATATTCCCTACTATTCTAGGGATATTCATTCATTCTAAGGCACGATATTCCCTATAGGGTACATTCTATAAGGCACGATATTCCCTATAGGTACATTCTATAAGGCACGATATTCCCTATAGGGTACATTCTATAAGAACCATATTCCCTATAGGGTACATTCTATAAGGCACGATATTCCCTATAGGGTACATTCTATAAACATTCTATAAGAAAAAATAGGGTACATTCTATAAGGCCCATTCCCTAGTTCTATAAGGCACAGGTACATTCTATAAGGCACGAGACATTCTATAAGGCACGATAAATGGAATACATTCTATAAGGCACGATATTCCAGTAGAATTCTATAAGGAATGATTTAACAGGTAGAATAGGGTACATTCTATAAGGCACGATATTCCCTATTGGTATTCTATAAGACAGGTTCCCTATAGGGTACATTCTATAAGGCACGATATTCCCTATAGGGTATTCTATAAGGCAGATATTCCCTATAGGGTATTTATAAGGCACGATATTCCCTATAGGGTACATTCTATAAGGCAATATTCCCTATAGGGTACATTCTATAAGAATTGGAATAGATTCCCTATTTTCTATAAGGCACGATATTCCCTAGGGTATAAGGCACGATATTCCCTATAGGTATTCTATATGACATTCTATAGGGTACATTCTATAAGGAATATTCCCTATAGATTCTATAAGGCAGTATAGGGTACATTCTATAAGGCACGATATTTATAGGGTACATTCTATAAGGCACGATATTCCCTATAGGGTACATTCTATAAGGCACGATATTCCCTATAGGGTACATTCTATAAGGCACGATATTCCCTATAGGGTACATTCTATAAGGCACGATATTCCCTATAGGGTACATTCTATAAGGCACGATATTCCCTATAGGGTACATTCTATAAGGCACGATATTCCCTATAGGGTACATTCTATAAGGCACGATATTCCCTATAGGGTACATTCTATAAGGCACGATATTCCCTATAGGGTACATTCTATAAGGCACGATATTCCCTATAGGGTACATTCTATAAGGCACGATATTCCCTATAGGGTACATTCTATAAGGCACGATATTCCCTATAGGGTACATTCTATAAGGCACGATATTCCCTATAGGGTACATTCTATAAGGCACGATATTCCCTATAGGGTACATTCTATAAGGCACGATATTCCCTATAGGGTACATTCTATAAGGCACGATATTCCCTATAGGGTACATTCTATAAGGCACGATATTCCCTATAGGGTACATTCTATAAGGCACGATATTCCCTATAGGGTACATTCTATAAGGCACGATATTCCCTATAGGGTACATTCTATAAGGCACGATATTCCCTATAGGGTACATTCTATAAGGCACGATATTCCCTATAGGGTACATTCTATAAGGCATGATATTCCCTATAGGGTACATTCTATAAGGCATGATATTCCCTATAGGGTACATTCTATAAGGCATGATATTCCCTATAGGGTACATTCTATAAGGCATGATATTCCCTATAGGGTACATTCTATAAGGCACGATATTCCCTATAGGGTACATTCTATAAGGCACGATATTCCCTATAGGGTACATTCTATAAGGCACGATATTCCCTATAGGGTACATTCTATAAGGCACGATATTCCCTATAGGGTACATTCTATAAGGCACGATATTCCCTATAGGGTACATTCTATAAGGCACGATATTCCCTATAGGGTACATTCTATAAGGCATGATATTCCCTATAGGGTACATTCTATAAGGCACGATATTCCCTATAGGGTACATTCTATAAGGCACGATATTCCCTATAGGGTACATTCTATAAGGCATGATATTCCCTATAGGGTACATTCTATAAGGCACAATATTCCCTATAGGGTACATTCTATAAAGCATGATATTCCCTATTCCTCATTCTCTATGTAGTGCACTCATTTTTGACCGTAGGGTGCCATTTGGGATGCAGACAGAGCCACTGGCAACAATGAGGAAGTAGTCCTGATAACAACAGTTGCTCACCATCTCACTTCTCCTTCTCCTTACTGCTGTTTACACAAACCCTGTCTCCTCTTCCCCTCCCCCTAGCCTCCTCTCAAACCCTGTCTCCTCTTCCCTTCCCTCCTCTCAAACCCTGTCTCCTCTTCCCCTCCCTCTAGCCACATCTCAAACCCTGTCTCCTCTTCCCTTCCCTCCTCTCAAACCCTGTCTCCTCTTCCCCTCCCTCTAGCCTCATCTCAAACCCTGTCTCCTCTTCCCTTCCCTCTAGCCTCATCTCAAACCCTGTCTCCTCTTCCCCTCCCCCTAGCCTCATCTCAAACCCTGTCTCCTCTTCCCCTCCCTCTAGCCTCATCTCAAACCCTGTCTCCTCTTCCCCTCCCCCTAGCCTCATCTCAAACCCTGTCTCCTCTTCCCCTCCCCCTAGCCACATCTCAAACCCTGTCTCCTCTTCCCCTCCCCCTAGCCTCATCTCAAACCCTGTCTCCTCTTCCCCTTCCCTCATCTCAAACCCTGTCTCCTCTTCTCCTCCCCCTAACATCCTCTCAAACCCTGTCTCCTCTTCCCCTTCCCTTCTCTCAAACCCTGTCTCCTCTTCCCCTTCCCTCCTCTCAAACTCTGTCTCCTCTTCCCTCCCCCTAGCCTCATCTCAAACCCTGTCTCCTCTTCCCCTCCCCTAGCCTCCTCTCAAACCCTGTCTCCTCTTCCCCTCCCCTAGCCTCCTCTCAAACCCTGTCTCCTCTTCCCCTCCCCCCTAGCCTCCTCTCAACAAACCCTGTCTCCTCTTCCCCTCCCCCTAGCCTCATCTCAAACCCTGTCTCCTCTTCCCCTCCCCCTAGCCTCATCTCAAACCCTGTCTCCTCTTCCCCTCCCCTAGCCTCATCTCAAACCCTGTCTCCTCTTCCCCTCCCCCTAGCCTCCTCTCAAACCCTGTCTCCTCTTCTCCTCCCCTAGCCTCCTCTCTCTCAAACCCTGTCTCCTCTTCCCCTTCCCTCCTCTCAAACCCTGTCTCCTCTTCCCCTCCCCTAGCCTCCTCTCAAACCCTGTCTCCTCTTCTCCTCCCCCTAACGTCCTCTAAAACCCTGTCTCCTCTTCCCCTTCCCTTCTCTCAAACCCTGTCTCCTCTTCCCCTTCCCTCCTCTCAAACCCTGTCTCCTCTTACCCTCCCCCTAGCCTCCTCTCAAACCCTGTCTCCTCTTCCCCTCCCCCTAGCCACATCTCAAACCCTGTCTCCTCTTCCCCTTCCCTCCTCTCAAACCCTGTCTCCTCTTACCCTCCCCTAGCCTCCTCTCAAACCCTGTCTCCTCTTCCCCTCCCCTAGCCACATCTCAAACCCTGTCTCCTCTTCCCCTTCCCTCCTCTCAAACCCTGTCTCCTCTTACCTCCTCCCCCCTGTCGTCCTCTAAAACCCTGTCTCCTCTTCCCCTTCCCTCCTCTCAAACCCAGTCTCCTCTTACCCTCCCCCCCCTAGCCTCATCTCAAACCCTGTCTCCTCTCCCCTTCCCTCCTCTCAAACCCTGTCTCCTCTTCCCCTCCCCTAGCCTCATCTCAAACCCTGTCTCCTCTTCCCCTTCCCCTAGCCTCATCTCAAACCCTGTCTCCTCTTCCCCTCCCCTCCCCCTAGCCTCATCTCAAACCCTGTCTCCTCTTCCCCTTCCCCCTAGCCTCATCTCAAACCCTGTCTCCCCTTCCCTCCCCTCCCCCTAGCCTCATCTCAAACCCTGTCTCCTCTTCCCCTTCCCCTAGCCTCATCTCAAACCCTGTCTCCTCTTCCCCTCCCCTAGCCTCATCTCAAACCCTGTCTCCTCTTCCCCTCCCCTAGCCTCATCTCAAACCCTGTCTCCTCTTCTCCTCCCTCTAGCCTCATCTCAAACCCTGTCTCCTCTTCCCCTCCCCTAGCCTCATCTCAAACCCTGTCTCCTCTTCCCCTCCCCTAGCCTCCTCTCAAACCCTGTCTCCTCTTCTCCCTCCCCCTAGCCTCCTCTCAAACCCTGTCTCCTCTTCCCCTTCCCTCCTCTCAAACCCTGTCTCCTCTTCCCCTCCCCTAGCCACATCTCAAACCCTGTCTCCTCTTCCCCTTCCCTCCTCTCAAACCCTGTCTCCTCTTACCCCCCCTAGCCTCCTCTCAAACCCTGTCTCCTCTTCCCCTCCCCCTAGCCACATCTCAAACCCTGTCTCCTCTTCCCCTCCCCTAGCCACATCTCAAACCCTGTCTCCTCTTCCCCTCCCCTAGCCACATCTCAAACCCTGTCTCCTCTTCTCCTCCCCTAACGTCCTCTAAAACCCTGTCTCCTCTTCCCCTTCCCTCCTCTCAAACCCTGTCTCCTCTTCCCCTTCCCTCCTCTCAAACCCTGTCTCCTCTTCCCCTCCCCCTAGCCACATCTCAAACCCTGTCTCCTCTTCCCCTCCCCTAGCCACATCTCAAACCCTGTCTCCTCTTCCCCTTCCCTTCTCTCAAACCCTGTCTCCTCTTCCCCTTCCCTCATCTCAAACCCTGTCTCCTCTTCCCTCCCCCTAGCCTCATCTCAAACCCTGTCTCCTCTTCCCCTCCCCCTAGCCTCCTCTCAAACCCTGTCTCCTCTTCTCCTCCCCCTAGCCTCCTCTCAAACCCTGTCTCCTCTTCTCCTCCCCCTAGCCACATCTCAAACCCTGTCTCCTCTCCCTAGCCTCATTTCTCCCTCCTCCTAGCCTCATCTCTCCTCTCCCTAGCCTCATTTCTCCCTCCCCCTAGCCTCATCTCTCCCCCCCTAGCCTCATCTCTCCTCCCCTAGCCTCATCTCTCCTCCCCTAGCCTCATCTCTCCTCCCCCTAGCCTCATCTCTCCTCCCCCTAGCCTCATCTCTCCTCCCCTAGCCTCATCTCTCCTCCCTCTAGCCTCATCTCTCCTCCCCCTAGCCTCATCTCCCCTCCCCTAGCCTCATCTCTCCTCCCCTAGCCTCATCTCTCCTCCTCCTCATCTCTCCTCCCCCTAGCCTCATCTCTCCTCCCCCTAGCCTCATCTCTCCTCCCCTAGCCTCATCTCTCCTCCCCTAGCCTCATCTCTCCTCCCCTAACCTCATCTCTCCTCCCCCAAGCCTCATCTCTCCTCCCCCTAACCTCATCTCTCCTCCCCCTAACCTCATCTCTCCTCCCCTAGCCACATCTCTCCTCCCCTAGCCTCATCTCTCCTCCCCCTAACCTCATCTCTCCTCCCCTAGCTACATCTCTCCTCCCCTAGCCTCATCTCTCCTCCCCTAGCTACATCTCTCCTCCCCCTAACCTCATCTCACCTCCCCTAGCCTCATCTCTCCTCCCCCTAGCCTCATCTCTCCTCCCCCTAGCCTCATCTCTCCTCCCCTAGCCTCATCTCTCCTCCCCCTAGCCTCATCTCTCCTCCCCCTAGCCTCATCTCTCCTCCCCCTAACCTCATCTCTCCTCCCCTAGTCTCATCTCTCCTCCCCCTAGTCTCATCTCTCCTCCCCCTAGTCTCATCTCTCCTCCCCTAGTCTCATCTCTCCTCCCCTAGTCTCATCTCTCCTCCCCCTAGTCTCATCTCTCCTCCCCCTAGCCACATCTCCAACCCTGTTATAGTCATAAAATTAACTGAGATAAGAGAGAGAAACTCATAGTGTAACCTTAATGTTCACAATGCTCAGGGTTCGTATACATAGTGTCTTGGAATAGGAGTACTGATCTAGGATCAGCTTCCCCCTGTACATGCAATAATGTGATTTATGATGCAAATCTGATCCTAGATCAGCATTGTTACCCCTCATCGTGTAACCGAATGTTTACAATTCTCTGGCACTTGACAAAGACTACTGTGAAATTAAAATGTGGTATGTTAGCAGGAATAAACCCACTGTGAAGGGAGCAGAAATACTGTGTGTGTCTGGGCCTCTCATTCATATATCTCAGCATTATGTTTTAGCATCCATTTAATACTGTGTGTGTCTGGGCCTCTCATATATCTCAGCAATATGTTTTAGCCCAACACTGGTATTCTCAAATTGAGGACATATCATAATTTTTTCAACTAAGGATTATTATTCTTAATGTAAACATTTAAAGATTAATAAAAAGGTCACAGGTTATATGTTTGAGGTCAAACCGTTTAATTCTGGCCCTACTGGCTGCTACTATGCTTTGACAGGTCAATGAGCTTGATGCCTTGATAAGCTCCTTTCCTGAGGACGGCTCACCTCTCACAGTTCTGGGCGACTTTAACCTCCCCACGTCTACCTTTGACTCTTTCCTCTCTGCCTCCTTCTTTCCACTCCTCTCCTCTTTTGACCTCACCCTCTCACCTTCCCCTCCTACTCACAAGGCAGGCAATACGCTCGACCTCATCTTTACTAGATGCTGTTCTTCCACTAACCTCATTGCAACTCCCCTCCAAGTCTCCGACCACTACCTTGTATCCTTTTCCCTCTCGCTCTCATCCAACACCTCCCACACTGCCCCTACTCGGATGGTATCACGCCGTCCCAACCTTCGCTCTCTCTCCCCCGCTACTCTCTCCTCTTCCATCCTATCATCTCTTCCCTCCGCTCAAACCTTCTCCCACCTATCTCCTGATTCTGCCTCCTCAACCCTCCTCTCCTCCCTCTCTGCATCCCTTGACTCTCTATGTCCCCTATCCTCCAGGCCGGCTCGGTCCTCCCCTCCCGCTCCGTGGCTCGATGACTCATTGCGAGCTCACAGAACAGGGCTCCGGGCAGCCGAGCGGAAATGGAGGAAAACTCGCCTCCCTGCGGACCTGGCATCCTTTCACTCCCTCCTCTCTACATTTTCCTCCTCTGTCTCTGCTGCTAAAGCCACTTTCTACCACGCTAAATTCCAAGCATCTGCCTCTAACCCTAGGAAGCTCTTTGCCACCTTCTCCTCCCTCCTGAATCCTCCTCCCCTCCCCCCTCCTCCCTCTCTGCAGATGACTTCGTCAACCATTTTGAAAAGAAGGTCGACGACATCCGATCCTCGTTTGCTAAGTCAAACGACACCGCTGGTTCTGCTCTCACTGCCCTACCCTGTGCTCTGACCTCTTTCTCCCCTCTCTCTCCAGATGAAATCTCGCGTCTTGTGACGGCCGGCCGCCCAACAACCTGCCCGTTTGACCCTATCCCCTCCTCTCTTCTCCAGACCATTTCCGGAGACCTTCTCCCTTACCTCACCTCGCTCATCAACTCATCCCTGACCGCTGGCTACGTCCCTTCCGTTTTCAAGAGAGCGAGAGTTGCACCCCTTCTGAAAAAACCTACACTCGATCCCTCCGATGTCAACAATTACAGACCAGTATCCCTTCTTTCTTTTCTCTCCAAAACTCTTGAACGTGCCGTCCTTGGCCAGCTCTCCCGCTATCTCTCTCTGAATGACCTTCTTGATCCAAATCAGTCAGGTTTCAAGACTAGTCATTCAACTGAGACTGCTCTCCTCTGTATCACGGAGGCGCTCCGCACTGCTAAAGCTAACTCTCTCTCCTCTCATCCTTCTAGATCTATCGGCTGCCTTCGATACTGTGAACCATCAGATCCTCCTCTCCACCCTCTCCGAGTTGGGCATCTCCGGCGCGGCCCACGCTTGGATTGCGTCCTACCTGACAGGTCGCTCCTACCAGGTGGCGTGGCGAGAATCTGTCTCCTCACCACGCGCTCACCACTGGTGTCCCCAGGGCTCTGTTCTAGGCCCTCTCCTATTCTCGCTATACACCAAGTCACTTGGCTCTGTCATAACCTCACATGGTCTCTCTTATCATTGCTATGCAGACGACACACAATTAATCTTCTCCTTTCCCCCTTCTGATGACCAGGTGGCGAATCACATCTCTGCATGTCTGGCAGACATATCAGTGTGGATGACGGATCACCACCTCAAGCTGAACCTCGGCAAGACGGAGCTGCTCTTCCTCCCGGGGAAGGACTGCCCGTTCCATGATCTCGCCATCACGGTTGACAACTCCATTGTGTCCTCCTCCCAGAGCGCCAAGAACCTTGGCGTGATCCTGGACAACACCCTGTCGTTCTCAACCAACATCAAGGCGGTGGCCCGTTCCTGTAGGTTCATGCTCTACAACATCCGCAGAGTACGACCCTGCCTCACACAGGAAGCGGCGCAGGTCCTAATCCAGGCACTTGTCATCTCCCGTCTGGATTACTGCAACTCGCTGTTGGCTGGGCTCCCTGCCTGTGCCATTAAACCCCTTCAACTCATCCAGAACGCCGCAGCCCATCTGGTGTTCAACCTTCCCAAGTTCTCTCACGTCACCCCGCTCCTCCTTTCTCTCCACTGGCTTCCAGTTGAAGCTCGCATCCGCTACAATACCATGGTGCTTGTCTACGGAGCTGTGAGGGGAACGGCACCTCAGTACCTCCAGGCTCTGATCAGGCCCTACACCCAAACAAGGGCACTGCGTTCATCCACCTCTGGCCTGCTCGCCTCCCTACCACTGAGGAAGTACAGCTCCCGCTCAGCCCAGTCAAAACTGTTCGCTGCCCTGGCCCCCCAATGGTGGAACAAACTCCCTCACGACGCCAGGACAGCGGAGTCAATCACCACCTTCCGGAGACACCTGAAACCCCACCTCTTTAAGGAATACCTAGGATAGGATAAGTAATCCCTCTCACCCCCCCCCACCCCTTAAGATTTAGATGCACTATTGTAAAGTGACTGTTCCACTGGATGTCATAAGGTGAATGCACTAATTTGTAAGTCGCTCTGGATAAGAGCGTCTGCTAAATGACTTAAATGTAAATGTAATGTAAATGTAGGTCAAACCCTCTATTGCTGGGCTCTACCAGCTTCTACAACGCTTTGGACAGGTCAATGTAAAGGGTTAGAGGTCAGGGTGAAAGGTCAGAGGTCACACCCTCTACTGCTGGGCTCTACCAGCTTCTACAACGCTTTGGACGGGTCAAGGTAAAGGGTTAGAGGTCACACCCTCTACTGCTGGGTTCTACCAGCTCCTACAACGCTTTGGACGGGTCAAGGTAAAGGGTTAGAGGTCACACCCTCTACTGCTGGGTTCTACCAGCTCCTACAACGCTTTGGACGGGTCAAGGTAAAGGGTTAGAGGTCACACCCTCTACTGCTGGGTTCTACCAGCTCCTACAACGCTTTGGACGGGTCAAGGTAAAGGGTTAGAGGTCACACCCTCTACTGCTGGGTTCTACCAGCTCCTACAACGCTTTGGACGGGTCAAGGTAAAGGGTTAGAGGTCAGGATTCAGATTAGTCTGATTATTCAGTGGTAATGTTCAGTAGATTTCAGCTAGTTGTGTTGATTATCAGAACTGAATAACCAATCCCTCCAGAATTTTGTGGCAGCAATTCTGACATTTTTTGTTGCATGGCAATATGCAATGGTTTTGTCCAATTTGTCACAAAAACGTGCTGACGAGGAAAAGAGTTTGTTGCCTTGCTGCTTGACTGAACGATATTATGCGGCAAATGTGTGGTGATTGGTTGAAATTGTGAGCCCTCTTTTTGTAGTGTGGTGATTGGTTGAAATTGTGAGCCCTCTTTTTGTAGTGTGGTGATGGGTCAGTTTTCTGCAATAATATTGTGATGATTTGCCTGTTTTATGTTGTAATAATGCAGTGATTGGTCCATCCTGGAGGGACTGAGTAAGCTTGTGTTGTGTGTGATTGACAGGGGGGCTTCGCCACTGTATCTCAGGAGAGGGTTAATTCACCTTCCTGTCTGAGCTCCTCAGATCTATTAGGTCATGGAAGATGCTCTTACTCTGCACGGCGAGATGGACGTTGAAGACATCAAGATCTCTACCCAGCCTCCTAGCAAGTCTTCTTCTCCTCACCTCTACTCCCTCATTCTTCCTCCTCTCCTCAGCTTCCACATAACTCCTCCTCACCTCAACTTCCTTAATTCCTCTACCTCCTCACACCTCCTCGTCTTCTCCTCATCCTCCTAACAAACACAGAGTCCACACCCGCTCCCTGATCGAACTATCCGACAGGCCCACTGCCCCTCCTCTACCAATGAGAAACAACCTCTTAACCAGCCCTCCAATCATAACTCCTGTTACTGAACTGGTTCTGGGGCCTGAGCCAATGGCTGACTCTGATTGTGATCTGTATGCCACTATAGAGGACCACCTCCTCCCCAGAATGAAGCACCCGCCAGCCCCACTCAGCATGCAGCACCGCCTGCATCTCTATGAGGAGGAGGGAGGAGGAGGAGGAGAGGTGTCACTCCCTGGATACTGTCAACCTGAACAAACTGAGGCTGGGGGAGGGGCTGGGGGAGGGGCTGGGGTGGGGCTGGGGGAGGGGCTGGGGGAGGGGCTGGGATGAGGGGGGGAGGGGCTGGGATGAGGCTGGGGAGGGGCTGGGGGAGGGGCTGGGGTGGGGCTGGGGGAGGGGCTGGGGTGGGGCTGGGGGAGGGGCTGGGGGAGGGGCTGGGGTGGGGCTGGGATGAGGCTGGGGGAGGGGCTGGGATGAGGCTGGGGGGGGGCTGGGATGAGGGCTGGGGGAGGGGCTGGGGGAGGGGCTGGGTACAGGGCTGGGATGAGGCTGGGGGAGGGGCTGGGGGAGGGGCTGGGTACAGGGCTGGGATGAGGCTGGGGGAGGGGCTGGGTACAGGGCTGGGATGAGGCTGGGGGAGGGGCTGGCTACAGGGCTGGGATGGGGATGGGTAGGGGCTGGGTACAGGGCTGGGATGGGGCTGGGTACAGGGCTGGGTGGGGCTGGGTACAGGGCTGGGGTGGGGATGGGTACAGGGCTGGGTGCAGGGCTGGGTACAGGGCTGGGTACAGGGCTGGGTACAGGGCTGGGGTGGGGCTGGGTACAGGGCTGGGATGGGGATGGGTACAGGGCTGGGTACAGGGCTGGGTACAGGGCTGGGTACAGGGCTGGGATGAGGCTGGGGGAGGGGCTGGGTACAGGGCTGGGATGGGCTGGGGGAGGGGCTGGCTACAGGGCTGGGATGAGGCTGGGGGAGGGGCTGGGTACAGGGCTGGGATGGGGCTGGGTACAGGGCTGGGTACAGGGCTGGGTACAGGGCTGGGGTGGGGCTGGGTACAGGGCTGGGATGGGGATGGGTACAGGGCTGGGTACAGGGCTGGGTACAGGGCTGGGGTGGGGCTGGGTACAGGGCTGGGATGGGGATGGGTACAGGGCTGGGTACAGGGCTGGGTACAGGGCTGGGATGGGGCTGGGTACAGGGCTGGGATGGGGATGGGTACTGGGTACAGGGCTGGGGTGGGGCTGGGTACAGGGCTGGGGTGGGGCTGGGTACAGGGCTGGGGTGGGGCTGGGTACAGGGCTGGGATGGGGCTGGGTACAGGACTGGGGTGGGGCTGGGTACAGGGCTGGGATGGGGATGGGCTGGGAGGGGCTGGGTACAGGGCTGGGGTGGGGCTGGGTACAGGGCTGGGATGGGGATGGGTACAGGGCTGGGATGGGGCTGGGTACAGGGCTGGGGTGGGGCTGGGTACAGGGCTGGGATGGGGATGGGTACAGGGCTGGGTACAGGGCTGGGTACAGGGCTGGGATGGGGCTGGGTACAGGGCTGGGATGGGGCTGGGTACAGGGCTGGGATGGGGCTGGGTACAGGGCTGGGATGGGGCTGGGTACAGGGCTGGGATGGGGCTGGGTACAGGGCTGGGGTGAGGCTGGGTACAGGGCTGGGGTGAGGCTGGGTACAGGGCTGGGATGGGGCTGGGTACAGAGCTGGGGTGAGGCTGGGTACAGGGCTGGGATGGGGCTGGGTACAGGGCTGGGATGGGGCTGGGTACAGGGCTGGGGTGAGGCTGGGTACAGGGCTGGGATGGGGCTGGGTACAGGGCTGGGATGGGGCTGGGTACAGGGCTGGGATGGGGCTGGGTACAGGGCTGGGGTGAGGCTGGGTACAGGGCTGGGATGGGGCTGGGTACAGGGCTGGGGTGAGGCTGGGTACAGGGCTGGGTACGGGGCTGGGTACAGGGCTGGGGTGAGGCTGGGTACAGGGCTGGGGTGAGGCTGGGTACAGGGCTGGGGTGAGGCTGGGTACAGGGCTGGGATGGGGCTGGGTACAGGGCTGGGGTGAGGCTGGGTACAGGGCTGGGGTGAGGCTGGGTACAGGGCTGGGATGGGGCTGGGTACAGGGCTGGGGTGAGGCTGGGTACAGGGCTGGGATGGGGCTGGGTACAGGGCTGGGGTGAGGCTGGGTACAGGGCTGGGATGGGGCTGGGTACAGGGCTGGGATGGGGCTGGGTACAGGGCTGGGATGGGGCTGGGTACAGGGCTGGGATGGGGCTGGGTACAGGGCTGGGATGGGGCTGGGTACAGGGCTGGGGTGAGGCTGGGTACAGGGCTGGGTACAGGGCTGGGATGGGGCTGGGTACAGGGCTGGGGTGAGGCTGGGTACAGGGCTGGGTGCAGGGCTGGGATGGGGCTGGGTACAGGGCTGGGATGGGGCTGGGTACAGGGCTGGGACAGGGCTGGGTGCAGGGCTGGGATGGGGCTGGGTACCGGGCTGGGATGGGGCTGGGTACAGGGCTGGGGTGAGGCTGGGTACAGGGCTGGGATGGGGCTGGGTACAGGGCTGGGGTGAGGCTGGGAGAGGGGCTGGGATGGGGCTGGGTACAGGGCTGGGATGGGGCTGGGTACAGGGCTGGGATGGGGCTGGGTACAGGGCTGGGATGGGGCTGGGTACAGGGCTGGGATGGGGCTGAGTACAGGGCTGGGATGGGGCTGGGTACAGGGCTGGGGTGAGGCTGGGTACAGGGCTGGGATGGGGCTGGGTACAGGGCTGGGATGGGGCTGGGTACAGGGCTGGGGTGAGGCTGGGAGAGGGGTCTCCTTATTACAACCTGAGAAGGGGTGTTATTAGGAGGGCAGAAGAGAAGAAGGAGAGAGAGAGAGCGGATGTGGGTTAGCTAAAAGTGTGTCTATGCTTTAGTGACCCAACCACTGGGCCCTGCGTCAATCCCAAACCCAGTCCCGATCTGTGCCAAACCTGTCCCACCTGCAGGCCCAGCTACAGTGAGAAGAAGGGATGGGCTCGGGCGGCTCCATCACCACCACTGGGGGTCCATATCAGTTTTAAACAGAAGCTCTCTGACATTGTGTGTAAGGATCGGGCTAAGATCCAACCCCCCCAGCCCTGCCTACCCCCCCCCCCCTGGCCACAGTGACACCAAGAGGCAGTGAATACTAATGCATAGCGTCACTAAAAAACAGTGACTGTTATACCAGCTGTATCAGGTCCATCAGAACTAGAAGACATGAGGAGGTGACTGTTATACCAGGTCCATCAGAACTAGAAGGGAGAGGTGACTGTTTAGGAGCTCTATCAGGTCCATCAGAACTAGAAGACATGAGGAGGTGACTGTTATACCAGCTCTATCAGGTCCATCAGAACTAGAAGACATGAGGAGGTGACTGTTATGCCAGGTCCATCAGAACTAGAAGGGGAGGTGACTGTTATACCAGCTCTATCAGGTCCATCAGAACTAGAAGACATGAGGTGACTGTTATACCAACCCAGCTCTGTGCTAAACCTCAGGTCCATCAGAACTAGAAGGGAGGTGACTGTTGTACCAGCTCTATCAGGTCCATCAGAACTAGAAGACATGAGGAGGTGACATATACCAGCTTTCAGGTCCATCAGAACTAGAAGGGGAGGTGACTGTTATGACCAGCTCTATCAGGTCCATCAGAACTAGAAGGGGAGGTGACTGTTATACCAGCTCTATCAGGTCCATCAGAACTAGAAGACATGAGGAGGTGACTGTTATACCAGCTCTATCAGGTCCATCAGAACTAGAAGGGGAGGTGACTGTTATACCAGCTCTATCAGGTCCATCAGAACTAGAAGGGGAGGTGACTGTTATACCAGGTCTATCAGGTCCATCAGAACTAGAAGACATGAGGAGGTGACTGTTATACCAGCTCTATCAGGTCCATCAGAACTAGAAGGGGAGGTGACTGTTATACCAGCTCTATCAGGTCCATCAGAACTAGAAGACATGAGGAGGTGACTGTTATACCAGCTCTATCAGGTCCATCAGAACTAGAAGACATGAGGAGGTGACTGTTATACCAGCTCTATCAGGTCCATCAGAACTAGAAGACATGAGGAGGTGACTGTTATACCAGCTCTATCAGGTCCATCAGAACTAGAAGACATGAGGAGGTGACTGTTATACCAGCTCTATCAGAACTAGAAGGGGAGGTGACTGTTATACCAGCTCTATCAGGTCCATCAGAACTAGAAGGGGAGGTGACTGTTATACCAGCTCTATCAGGTCCATCAGAACTAGAAGGGGAGGTGACTTGTGACTGTTATACCCTCAGTATTCAAAGTGTAGGCCTACATCAAAAGTGTAATGTGTGCATTTTGTATTTCAACATTTACATATTATGGATGTATCTCTTGCATTAAATAAAAAATATATTGAAACAAAATATATTGAGTAGCATAGTAGTGTTAAAGCTGTTGAAATTAAATCAGACAAAGACTGAATTATCCTGGAGAAATTGAAGAACAAAACATTTAAAATATGTATCTATCAAATACTAAACTTTATTTATTCCATCAAAAACAAATATTGCAAGAATACAAAATAACAATACACAAAGTAGTTATGTTAAAAAAAAATAGATATAAATGCAGCCCGACATTGAAACCAAATGTTCCAGACTTATTTAGTCAATAAAGTGCAAGGAAGGAAATAAAAGCCCTATGAGAAGTCATGTGTTAGAGACCCTCTTATTCACCGATCCTAGATCAGATTTAGGCGCAGACAGAATGATGAGGTGATCTCCGATCAGTCTCCTGTTCTGAGGCAGCGGGGAGGTGGAGTCCTGCAGGCATACTACAAGGCCTGGTTTAAATACGTAATACAGTCTACAATATCACACAGTGGCTACCTCTTTTTTATTTATCAGTGTCGATATTTAAAAAGAAAAGCCCTATGAGAAGTCTACAACAAGGCCTGGTTTAAATACGTAATACAGTCTACAATATCACACAGTGGCTACCTCTTTTTTTATTTATCAGTGTCGATATTTAAAAAGAAAAGCCCTATGAGAAGTCTACTACAAGGCCTGGTTTAAATACGTAATACAGTCTACAATATCACACAGTGGCTACCTCTTTTATTATTTATCAGTATCGATATTTAAAAAGAAATACGTCCCTATAAGTAGAAGGCTAATTTTCAAACCCTTATTTGAAATAATAAGTGTAGTTTAACTGCAGTTTGGCTGCAACTACTGCCTCCCAAAACACCACCTTTTACTGCAATTTGTTTTTGTTTTTTAATAAAAAGGGACATCTTTTTGCTCACTGGGATATTCGAGTTCTTGTCTAAATGTAGCCTAGACTACCATCTCAATCTAACCCAGAACTTTTCAAGATGGCCGACAAGCAAAGTTTAGGATACATTCAGATTCCAAATTTTTCCCCATTGGCAAGCCATTGAAGATATTTTAATTTTAATTTCAGTGTACTTATTGAACTGACGGGAGTTGAACATGGAATTGACCCCAACCCTGGTGTCCATATCTAATACATATGATAAGATGAGACCAATGTGTTCTTGACTAAATGTAGTGGAGAGTCTCAATCTACTGTCTCAATTTAAACCATTTGGTGTCCGTAATTATGTATTCGAAAACACAGACAGTTGATATCAAATATTAAACAATCCATATTAAAACGTCTCCCATAAGAGTTCCTGTTGTGTCGTTCAGTCTCTAAAATTAGCACTGTCTGCCGGCCTGCCCGTCCTCAAAATCACTGTAATGCGACGACTCTCCATCACTCCCGTTAGATGTGTTAGAGACCCTCTTATTCCCCGATCCTAGATCAGATTTAGGCGCAGACAGAATGATGAGGTGACCAACGGGGCCAGTGTTCTCCTGATCTCCGATCAGTCTCCTGTTCTGAGGCAGCGGGGAGGTGGAGTCCTGCAGGCTTGAGCTGATCCCAGTCATCCTGCCACCGCACTCCCGGGGCTCTGGAGAGAAAGACCCCAGGGGAGAGGTGCATCCACTCCGCGACCCTCCCCGGCCCTCAGGCTTCACCACCCCGGTGAGCAGCTCCGAAAGCTCCTGGATGTAGATCTGAGCCATCTGGAGAGTGTCATACTTGGACAATTTATTATTGTTGGACGGGATCACGCTCCGCAACGTGTCAAACGCCTTGTTCAGCCCGTGCATCCTTCGCCTCTCCCTGGCGTTAGCTGCGACGCGCCGGCGTTTCTGCGTACGGTTACCTCCTTCTCCCGGGTCCGCCTGTACTGTATCCAGGTCCATCTCTATCCGGACACCACTGTCCGCTAGTTTACTCACCGACATGAGTTTCTCCAGTGAGAGATCCATGGAGCCGCTGTGTGCGTAATGGCCCGTATCTCTTGGTGAGTATGGAGACTGCCCTCCTCCAGGAGATTTTACCCAGGTTCTGGATCCGAGATGTCCCAGTTTCGACTGTTCTAACAGGGGGAAGTCCTCAGCTGAGAAGTCTGGCCAGCCGGACAGTTCGGTTTTAGCTGTCATAACCGCTACAGATATCCACGATTCGGTTGGAGAGCTTTTGTGAGTTATTTCGCGCTATCTTGGATAACTAATATTTGCACAGCAGTGGAACGTCTCTTGAATATTCAAGGACAGCGGTAAAAGTTAGTTGGAGAATTATGAGGAAATTCAGAGCCCCCCCCCAAAAAAAAGGTGAAATCTAAAGAATTCCACCAAAACCAGGTTTGGACAGCGCTGCAAATGTGTCTCCAAACTCCAAGGACGGCGCTAAGAGTTGACTCACTTGTGACAATCTCCTGGCTATCACCTCCGGATCCTGGCCGATCCGTCAGTACTATATCCCCCTCCACCCAACCCCGCCCTAGGAGGCACACAGGTTTGGATCGCACAGCCAATAGGGAATGTTTGCGTCTTTCCGACAAAAGGAAACAATTGGGGCAATCTTAATTTATTTTCTGAAACTATTGTGCGTTGTAAGTCAATCATGATGTTGATTGACATTTGGCTTCATTGTTATGAGGTAATTTATTATTCTGTCTGAAGAAGTTTAATTTTTTTTCTTGGAGAAAATAAAGTTTTATTTTTTTGTTTTACTTAAAAAAAACGAATTAATTCTCACGACTAGAGTGTATTTGTGCTTATTGGATTCCAGATAATATTGGAGGACTTTTTGGTCTCATTAAAAAAAAACGAACAATTTCTGTTGATCGAATACACATTTTTTTCTAAAGGCTATTTTTTGAAGTCTTTCACCTATAAACAGATGAATTATGTATATAAATAGTACAACCAATTCGCGACTACGTGTTGTGGAGTACTCGCCTCGTCATCTCCCCAAACTTCATTTGAATATTGATCTTCCTCTAGTTTGTGTTGCTGCCAACATCAGTTAAAAACTTACCCACATCCTTATCCCGTAACAATATAATTTAGTGCAGATAAGCAACGGAATTGGCTAGTGAGAAGAAGACTCATAGAGGGAGAACTGAAAAATAAATAAACAGTAAAAATGGACAATCTCTGTGGATTATTTGCGGTAATAAAAGTAGCCAGGTGGTAGGCAGGGAGAGGCAGCGAGATGGACACACCTGTCTCCGACACAACCCGGATCACTGATAACAGATATGTCTGACTACAGGGCTGCTAGGTAGAACTACAGCTATGAATCATTTAGTAGTTATAGGAGCCAATATTACAGAATACAAGCATAACGTCTACTGGCTTGGGCTTCTGGTGACAATAGGTGAAAGTACGGAAATGCTTATTGTTAGTCGCTCTGGATAAAAGTTAAGAAAATCACTGATGCTGATAGTGGTGAAAAAGGCCGAGTGATGCCAAAACGTTTGCGGTTTATCAAATAAATTACAGGGTTTTGTATTCAGAGTGTCCCGAGTCACTTTATTTATTTTCATATCGTATAGTTTATTCTCCGTCAGTCAACTTCTCTACATATAAACATTTTCTCTGGGTGTGCGCCAGCTCATGTTTTTTTAGATAAAGATAATGACAAATAATGAATGTATTATTAAGCATTTATTTACCCCAAAATGGTGATTGACGATGAGGAAGAGATGATGATAATCACAATCGCCATCTTCATCCTCCTCATATAGCCTAGTTTATTATCGCCATGCACCATGTCAATTAAAACCATCATACACGCCATCGTCGCTGTCTGATCCAGTACTCTATTCTACTTCATTTCAGTATTTACAGTTCAACAGTGGCACATAGAACAGTCAGCGTGTCATGGCTCCTTAGTCAACTTCATAACATCTAATAGCTGCGCTTTGAGTAAAGTGAAAACTCCTCACTCAGTCTGCCTATCAGCTGGTGTCCCTTGGCTTTCACTCTCACTCTCACTCTCTCTCAATTTAATTTGATTCAATTAAATTCAAAGGGGATTTACTGGCATTGGAAAACATGTTTACATTGCCAAAGCAAGTGAAATTAACAAACAAAAGTGAGAACACACAAAACAACATCAACAATCTCTCACTCTCCCCTCTCTTTCTCTCTCCCTCCGTTTCTCTCGCTCTCACGTCCCCTCTCTCTCTGTCACATAGCCAGACGTACAGTCACCCACATCTCCCATCTGCTGCCTCGCATGGAGAGTCTTAACTTTCACACTGTTTATAGTTTGTTACCGAGATACGAGTCAGTCATTAGAATAGCAGCAGCCGTTTCATCAACAGCCCCATATGACAGGAGACTCCCTTGGAAAGACACGAGGCGTCAGAGCCCTTGAGAGTTGCTGACCGGGTAATGTGATTGATGATGACTGCGTCTATTTGACCTCCATAAAACGCTAAATGATAAGGTGGGATAGGATACTGTGGAGGCCATCCTTCCCAATTAAAGGTGCCACCAACCTCCTGTGGTGGATACTGTATCAAGCAAACAAACACACAGCCACACATATCAAATCAAATGTATTTATAAAGCCCTTCTTACATCAGCTGATATATCAAAGTACTACACAGAAACCCAGCCTAAAACCCCAAACAGCAAGCAATGCAGGTGTAGAAGCACTAGAATGACATGTAGCCTCTAGAATGACATGTAGCCTCTAGAATGACATGTAGCCTCTAGAATGACATGTAGCCTCTAGAATGACATGTAGCCTCTAGAATGACATGTAGCCTCTAGAATGACATGTAGCCTCTAGAATGACATGTAGCTTCTAGAATGACATGTAGCCTCTAGAATGACATGTAGCCTCTAGAATGACATGTAGCCTCTAGAATGACATGTAGCTTCTAGAATGACATGTAGCTTCTAGAATGACATGTAGCTTCTAGAATGACATGTAGCTTCTAGAATGACATGTAGCTTCTAGAATGACATGTAGCCTCTAGAATGGCATGTAGCCTATAGAATGCAGGATAACAGGTTATAAAACATATAGCCAAGGCTTCTAGAATCCAGTCTGATAGGTTATAAAACACATAGCCAAGGATTCTAGAATCCAGTCAGATAGGTTATTAAACACATAGCCAAGGATTCTAGAATCCAATCAGATAGGTTATTAAACACATAGCCAAGGATTCTAGAATCCAGTCTGATAGGTTATTAAACACATAGCCAAGGATTCTAGAATCCAGTCAGATAGGTTATTAAACACATAGCCAAGGATTCTAGAATCCAGTCAGATAGGTTATTAAACACATAGCCACGGATTCTAGAATCCAGTCAGATAGGTTATTAAACACATAGCCAAGGATTCTAGAATCCAGTCAGATAGGTTATTAAACACATAGCCAAGGATTCTAGAATCCAGTCAGATAGGTTATTAAACACATAGCCAAGGATTCTAGAATCCAGTCAGATAGGTTATTAAACACATAGCCAAGGATTCTAGAATCCAGTCAGATAGGTTATTAAACACATAGCCAAGGATTCTAGAATCCAGTCAGATAGGTTATTAAACACATAGCCAAGGATTCTAGAATCCAATCTGATAGGTTATTAAACACATAGCCAAGGATTCTAGAATCCAGTCAGATAGGTTATACAACTCTGAGTGTGTACTTCCGCCGTGTGTGTTGACATGTGCTTCGTGTGTGTTCTTGTGCTGTGTGTGTGTGTGTGTTCTTGTGCTGTGTGTGTGTTCTTGTGCTGTGTGTGTGTGTGTTCTTGTGCTGTGTGTGTGTGTGTGTTCTTGTGTTGTGTGTGTGTGTGTTCTTGTGCTGTGTGTGTGTGTGTATTGACATGCCCTCTGTGTGTGTGTGTGTGTTCTTGTGCTGTGTGTGTGTATTGACATGCCCTCTGTGTGTGTGTTCTCGTGCTGTGTGTGTGTGTGTTCTTGTGTTGTGTGTGTGTATTGACATGCCCTCCGTGTGTGTGTTCTTGTGCTGTGTGTGTGTGTATTGACATGCCCTCCGTGTGTGTGTTCTTGTGCTGTGTGTGTGTGTATTGACATGCCCTCCGTGTGTGTGTTCTTGTGCTGTGTGTGTGTGTATTGACATGCCCTCCGTGTGTGTGTTCTTGTGCTGTGTGTGTGTGTATTGACATGCCCTCCGTGTGTGTGTTCTTGTGCTGTGTGTGTGTGTGTATTGACATGCCCTCCGTGTGTGTGTGTTCTTGTGCTGTGTGTGTGTGTATTGACATGCGCTCAGTGTGTGTGTTCCTGTGCTGTGTGTGTATTGACATGCGCTCAGTGTGTGTGTTCCTGTGCTGTGTGTGTGCATGACAGGCGGTAGGCCTGGATTGTAGAAAAACTGTGTAAATCACCATGACCTGCTCCCCCGTCAGCAGGCTAATGAGACCTATAGGCCGGCCTGAACAACCCTCAGGCACGCTCCTTACGCCCAGGGAGCCCATTCACTCTGCCTAACATGAATATTTAATCTCTCCGGCTAGGCCCTCCCAACCGCCAGGCCGCAACAGCCTGCAGACCTGCCAAAATGTGGGCTGAGGCGCCCAGCTACACTCCCCATCTGCCGCGGGGAGGCGGAGGAGGAGACCATGGGAGGTGTGAGAAGAACATTACCCAGGTCAACTTTAGAAGTCGTGGTGAAAGATGATCGCTGACTTAAACACGCGAGGCAAAATAGGGCGGAGGGCAACCTCTAGTTCCCCTGTACCCTCCCCCCCGTATCCTAACAACAAGCCCCACCTCCAACATACCCTAACAACAAGCCCCACCCCCAACATACCCTAACAACAAGCCCTGTCAGACACCAACTCGCTTGAATAGTTTTTTATTCAAGTTTTATCTTGTGGGGTGTCTCCCATGATTATGAAAAATCACAGCTTCTATCCTCTGGTAATAAAACTGTTAATAAATGACGAACAACTCTCCCACTGACCCCGTTCACATCCACAACTTACCCTGCTGCTACAATGATTACTGATTCAATTTATTACTCCATTACACGGCTGTCCATTGATTATTGATTACCATTAGTATCTATTTATCCTGCTACTGGTCATTACTACTCCTGTTTACATGTACAGTAATAATAATATAATAATAATAATATATGCCATTTAGCAGACGCTTTTATCCAAAGCGACTTACAGTCATGTGTGCATACATTCTACGTATGGGTGGTCCCGGGAATCGAACCCACTACCCTGGCGTTACAAGCGCCATGCTCTACCAACTGAGCTACAGAAGGACTGTATGTTGACAGTACCAGTCAACATTTTGGACACACCTACTCATTGCAGGGTTTTTAAAAACATTTTTAACACCATTTTCTATATTGTAGAATAATAGTGAAGACATCAAAACTATGAAATAGCACATATGGGATCATGTAGTAACCACAAAAGTGTTCAACAAATCAAAATGTATTTTATATTTGAGATTGTTCAAAGTAGCCACCCTTTGCCTTCATGACAGCTATGCACACTCTTGGCATTCTCTCAACCAGCTTCATAAGGTGTGCATTTCAATTAACAGGTGTGCCTCGTTAAAAGTTCATTTGCGTTTGAGCCAATCAGTTGTGTTGTGACAAGGTAGGGGTGGTATACAGAAGATAGCCCTATTTGGTAAAAGACCAAGTACATATTATGGCAAGAACAGCTCAAATAAGCACAGAGAAACGACAGTCCATCATTACTGTGAGACATGAAGGTCAGTCCATCCGGAAAACATCAATAACTTTAAAAGTTTCTTCAAGTGCAGTCACAAATACCATCAAGTGCTATGATGAAGCTGGCTCTCATGAGGACCGCCACAGGAAAGGAAAACCCAAAGTTACCTCTGCTGCAAAGGATAAGTTAATTAGAGTTACCAGCCTCAGATTGCACCCGAAATAAATTCTTCACAGAGTTCAAGTAACAGATACAGTTGAAGTTTACATACACTTAGGTTGGAGTCATTAAAACTTGTTTTTCAACCACTCCTCAATTGTCTTGTTATTAACAAACTATAGTTTTGGCAAGTCGGTTAGGACATCTACTTTTTGCATAACAAGTCATTTTTACAACAATTGTTTACAGACAGATGATTTCACTTATAATTCACTGTATCACAATTCCAGTGGGTCAGACTGTTCCTTTAAACAGCTTGGAAAATTCCAGAAAATGATGTCATGGCTTTAGAAGCTGAACTGAATTCTGAACTTCACAGGGTGGTGACCGTGCACGGTGATGAGCTTGATGCTCCTTTCCAATGAATATCGAGGGTCTTATTCTGGTGAGATGATCTAATTTTATTGGTCTCATACACGTGTTTAACAGGTGTTATTGGGGGTGTAGCGAAATGCTTGTGTTTTTAGCTCTGACAATGCAGTGGTCCTTCTGTAGCTCAGTTGGTAGAGCATGGCGCTTGTAACGCCAGGGTAGTGGGTTCGATTCCCGGGACCACCCATACGTAGAATGTATGCACACATGACTCTAAGTCGCTTTGGATAAAAGCGTCCGCTAAATGGCATATATTATTATATTATTATTAATATCTAACAATTTCACAACATATACCCAATACGCACAAATCAAAGAAATTATGGAATTAAGAATATATAAATATATGGACGAGCAATGTCAGAGCGGAATAGACTAAGATACATTCGAATAGAATACAATATATACATATGAGTAATGCAAAAATGGTAAACATTATAAAAGTGACTAGTGTTCCATTTATTAAAGTGGCCAGTGATTTCAAGTCTGTATATATGTATATAGGGCAGCAGCCTCTAAGGTGCAGGGTTGAGTAGCCGGCTAGTGATGGCTGTTTAACAGTCTGATGGCCTTGAGATAGAAGCTGTTTAACAGTCTGATGGCCTTGAGATAGAAGCTGTTTAACAGTCTGATGGCCTTGAGATAGAAGCTGTTTAACAGTCTGATGGCCTTGAGATAGAAGCTGTTTAACAGTCTGATGGCCTTGAGATAGAAGCTGTTTAACAGTCTGATGGCCTTGAGATAGAAGCTGTTTAGCAGTCTGATGGCCTTGAGATAGAAGCTGTTTTTCAGTCTCTCGGTCCCAGCTTTGATGCACCTGTACTGACCTCACCTTCTGGATGATAGCGGGGTGAACAGGCAGTGGTTCAGGTAGTTGTTGTCCTTGATGATCTTTTTGTGATTCCTGTGTTATCGGGTGCTGTAGGTGTCCTGGAGGGCAGGTAGTTTGCCCCCGGTGATGCGTTGGGCAGACCGTGCCACCCTCTGGAGAGCCCTGCGGTTGCAGGCGGTGCAGCTGCCATACCAGGTGGTGATACAGCCTGACAGAATGCTCTCAGTAGTGTATCTGTAGAGGTTTGTGAGGGTTTTAGGTGCCAAGACAAATTTCTTCAGCCTCCTGAGGTTGACGAGATGCTGTTGCGCCTTCTTCACCATGCTGTCTGTGTGGGTGGACCATTTCAGTTTGATAGATGCTTGACTGCTGTTTTGACAAATGAAAACATTATTGCTCTTATCCATAATGCCATCATGTAGACTAGCCTAACCCCCCCCCCCCCTGAGAGCTGTTGGCTGAAGAGCATGTGCCAAGACCACAGTAGGCACATTTACTATTTCACACAACAGTTTGTGACAAAGCCATAGAGTTGAAAATGTGATGGTCACACAATGAACATTGGATTTTTGTTTTTTGAAAAGTTCAAGGGAAAACTCCATCAATAAACTATATTTTGGTGTTTGTTTCATTAGTCTATTGTTGATATAGTTCCAAAAATGTTTTGCATGTCAGCAATCAAGTGTTCAAGATATTTAACTTTCAAATAACCTAAATCTGTCCTATAGATACATTCTGCATCACAAGGGCCTGAATTCTGTATTTTAAAAGTTACATATCTTGGAAAGTACATTACTACCTCATCACACATTTTCATCTGCAACATGGTGGGAGAATGGACTTATCTTCTTCATGCAGGAGGCAGGTAACCTAGTGGTTAGAGTGTAGAGGTGGCAGGTAGCCTAGTGGTTAGAGTGTAGAGGTGGTAGGGTAGCCTAGTGGTTAGAGTGTAGAGGTGGTAGGGTAGCCTAGTGGTTAGAGTGTAGAGGTGGTAGGGTAGCCTAGTGGTTAGAGTGTAGAGGTGGCAGGTAGCCTAGTGGTTAGAGTGTAGAGGTGGCAGGTAGCCTAGTGGTTAGAGTGTAGAGGTGGCAGGTAGCTTAGTGGTTAGAGTGTAGAGGTGGTAGGGTAGCCTAGTGGTTAGAGTGTAGAGGTGGTAGGGTAGCCTAGTGGTTAGAGTGTAGAGGTGGCAGGTAGCCTAGTGGTTAGAGTGTAGAGGCTGGCAGGTAGCCTAGTGGTTAGAGTGTAGAGGAGGCAGGCAAGCCTAGTGGTTAGAGCGTTGGACTAGTAACCGAAAGGTTGCAAGTTTGACTCCCCGAGCTGACAAGGTACAAATCTGTCGTTCTGCCCCTGAACAGGCAGTTAACCCACTGTTCCTAGACCAGTTAACCCACTGTTCCCAGGCCGTCATTGAAAATAAGAATTTGTTCTTAACTGACTTGCCTGGTTAAATAAAGGTTAATAAAATGCCTACTGGTGTCTTGGCATATGCTCTCCAGCCAACAGATCCGATATGGTGGGGGTAGGCTAGTCTATATGATGGGATTGTTATGGAGCGAGAATATTTATTACTTATTTATTTGCAGGACCAAGCTTGGGAACGAACCCCTTCCCTAGAGAGAAACGTGCTTTAATTAAAAAGGGAATTCAGTTCCGTTTACATGGCTTAACTGCCTTTTTCAATTCATCTTGATTGTATGATTCAAATAGGCCGACTTCATTATGACCACACTCCTCACGTAAACTAAACTATTTTCGTTCAACGTGATTAAATTAATTTTCAGTAAAGTTTATTCCACTGTTTTATGATTCGAATTTCCAAGGTGTTAATTTGCTGTTTTAATATGGTTTTAGCTGCTTTGCATTAACGATTGACTGCAGGTGTGCAAGGCCTAATTACGCAACCAGTGGCCTAATTACGCAACCAGTGGCCTAATTACGCAACCAGTGGCCTAATTACGCAACCAGTGGCCTAATTACGCAACCAGTGGCCTAATTACGCAACCAGTGGCCTAATTACGCAACCAGTGGCCTAATTACGCAACCAGTGGCCTAATTACGCAACCAGTGGCCTAATTACGCAACCAGTGGCCTAATTACGCAACCAGTGGCCTAATTACGCAACCAGTGGCCTAATTACGCAACCAGTGGCCTAATTACGCAACCAGTGGCCTAATTACGCAACCAGTGGCCTAATTAGTTAACTGGACCATGAACAGATCTACCTTACCTGCTGAGAACGATTTAATATATAATATATAATAATATAATAATAATAATATAATAATATATAATATATAATAATATAATAATATAATAATAATAATATAAATAATATATAATATATAATAATATAATAATAATAATATAATAATATATGGCATTTAGCGGACGCTTTTATCCAAAGCGACTTACAGTCATGTGTGCATACATTCTACGTATGGGTGGTCCCGGGAATCGAACCCACTACCCTGGCGTTACAAGCGCCATGCTCTACCAACTGAGCTACAGAAGGACCAGAAGGATTTCCAGCAACAAATCATGGTTCATTTAGCCAAGATAAACAGCACACGTTCCTTCACTGGAGATCAGAGCAGAGGTCTGAGACAGCTCCTTTCTCCCGGTGCAGTGGAGCTGAGCTACAGGGGACGGTGCCAAACACACGACACCGGCCAACCGCCCAGGCGCGCGCACCTGCGTTGTCTCTCTTTCACGAATCTCTTTAATTAAAGACTCGTTATATAATCAAATGCTTCCACTTTTCACACAATAGACAATATCACATAGACACAGAGGTGCAGGGAAAAACAGTGTCCGCCTGTCTGAGGAACAGGGGTCTGTCTGTCCAAATATACGCCTTGATGTTTGATTTCTCGGCCCTATCATTAACCCCGTCCACCCCAAGCTACGGAGGTGACATGGAGTAGGGAGGTGGAGTTCGTGTCTGACGTCTAATGCCAGGGTTTCAACCACATTAGCCACAATTAGTAGTCTCATTAATTTAGGGATGCGAAGTAAGGATGTAGTTACAGCAGCCTAACGGTTCATTAGATCAACGTTATCTGTGGTAGCGGGCTAATTGACCAACTATTAGTCAGGAACAGAACCGTTTCCTGTGAGAAATCCTCCGTCGTTATGTGCTGCGGCGGCGCTCATACTCCTATAGCAGGTCTAGGGGCAACAGTGAGCTCTGTTACCTTCGGCTTCGGGGGCCGGTTTTGCTCTGGCGATGTGGACGGGCGGAAGCCTCTGCCTCGGATTTCCAAAGGTTGCAAGTTGTTTGTGATATTTTTGTTTGAAGTCTATCCCAAACCTTAACCCTTAATTAACGTAACCAATCTAAGTTAGTGCCGAACATTAAGAAGTCGCAGTTAATGCCTGAATTTAACCCTAACATTAGCAATTACTAGTTAATGCCTAAACTTAACCTTAATCACTTCGAAGTGTTATGTTTGGAACAATTTAGAGATTTGAATTAGAGAAATATGGATTTACATCTCATTCTGATGTGAGACTGTGAGAGCTGATAGCAGGAGTCTTCCCTTTTGGATTAGATAAAGAAACCATGCCTCCATTTTAAAGTAGGGAAAGAATACAGACGTAATGGATATATTAAACCTGCATTTTAGTAAGATCAATTATTACTCATACCTCCAAAAAACGTTCCACTAATAGCCTACAATTGTTAATTTAAAAGCTTTTAATTTAAGATGAACCCTGAATGTCCAAATCTTCAGGGGGAGGTGGTGTAGCAGGGTATCCGAGTGGTTAGAGTGTTGGACTAGTAACTGAAAGGTTGCAAGATTGAATCCCTGAGCTGACAAAGTAAAAATCTGTCGTTCTGCCCCAGTTAACCCACTGTTCCTCGGCCGCCATTGAAAATAATAATTTATTCTTAACTGACTTGCCTAGTTAAATAAAGGTTAAAAAAAAGGCGGTCTGGCCGTGGTCTGCAGGTGGTGAAGGTTATGGTTTTACCTTCAGGTGGTGTCAGTGTGTGTCTGTAGTTACACACTAAGTGAAGACTTAATGGTAGCCATAGATAGTCTGTAAGAAGGGCCACTGGTGTCTGATCTGTCGCACTCTGCAGGGGTTGCGGGGGGTGTTGGTGTGTGCGTGTGTCTATCTATGTGTGTGTTTGTAGGGGGACTCAGCTTGCATAGCACGCAGAGGTAAACATGTTTACTAAAAAAAAACTTTGAGACGAAAAAACCCTGAATCTCCAGCAACAACATATCCTGAAGTTGTTGTGTTTTTCTTGATCTATTTAACTAACTTCTATTTAAGGAAATATTTAGGAACCAAAAACGCCTCTATAATATACACTTCTGTTCTGTAAAATACATTAAATACATTATAAATGCCTGTTTTATATACTACTCTGAATACCACTAAAGAGGTATCTAATCTATGACAATAGATTTGGAGAGAGAGAGAGAGAGAGACACACGTGGTTAGAAGTCAGTATAACTCTAAAGAGTCTGGCTTCTATTGTCCCACACCAGCATATGGCAGATAGAGGACCGCAGATAGAACTAGCCCACCCTCAAACACGCCACAATGCCAAAGACGCTGTAGCTGTCAGGGAATACAATACACATAGGAGAATACAAAAGAATAGATATACTTTAATTAACATTGGATGGATGTATGGCTCCTTCCATTAGCCAAAGAGTGAACACACGATCTTATGTAGGTGTTACTTTGTGGAGGAGTGCAAGAGTGGACACACAATCTTATGTAGTGTTACTTTGTGGATGAGTGCAAGAGTGGACACACAATCTTATGTAGCGTTACTTTGTGGATGAGTGCAAGAGTGGACACACAATCTTATGTAGCGTTACTTTGTGGAGGAGTGCAAGAGTGGACACACAATCTTATGTAGCGTTACTTTGTGGAGGAGTGCACAATCTTATGTAGCGTTACTTTGTGGAGGAGTGCAAGAGTGGACACACGATCTTATGTAGCGTTACTTTGTGGAGGAGTGCAAGAGTGGACACACGATCTTATGTAGCGTTACTTTGTGGAGGAGTGCAAGAGTGGACACACGATCTTATGTAGCGTTACTTTGTGGAGGAGTGCAAGAGTGGACACACGATCTTATGTAGCGTTACTTTGTGGAGGAGTGCAAGAGTGGACACACGATCTTATGTAGAGTTACTTTGTGGCAAATGTGAATCTGAATCATTTCATCACAGTTGGTTATATCTCTAAACCTATTTTTTGATATGCATAAATGCATTAGTATATGTCCCTTATAGGCCCGCAAGAGATTTACAGTTTTTCAACACTAAAACCCATTGGCTGAACAAAGTTCTCAGTTACCTGGACTTATTTAGCTAATTATACAGTCTGTTGTCAATACCTTAAACCATTTCACATGGTAAAACACAATTTGCAGATCTCACTTCGACGTTTCAGCAAAACTCTAAACACATTCTACACTCTAATGCACATGTCATCCATACTGGTAAACACAAGTGGCAACAATCAAATACAAATAGAGAACACATGTCATGGTCCTTCAGGAGCAAGAGGCCGTTATAGTTGGCCTGGTCCTTCAGGCCAGTTGGTAGAGCATGGCGCTTGTAACGCCAGGGTAGTGGGTTCGATCCCCGGGACCACCCATACGTAGAATGTATGCACACATGACTGTAAGTCGCTTTGGATAAAAGCGTCTGCTAAATGGCATATATTATTATTATTATTATTTATCATATATTATTATAGTTGGCCTGGTCCTTCAGGAGCAAGAGGCCGTTATAGTTGGCCTGGTCCTTCAGGAGCAAGAGGCCGTTATAGTTGGCCTGGTCCTTCAGGAGCAAGAGGCCGTTATAGTTGGCCTGGTCCTTCAGGAGCAAGAGGCCGTTATAGTTGGCCTGGTCCTTCAGGAGCAAGAGGCCGTTATAGTTGGCCTGGTCCTTCAGGAGCAAGAGGCCGTTATAGTTGGCCTGGTCCTTCAGGAGCAAGAGGCCGTTATAGTTGGCCTGGTCCTTCAGGAGCAAGAGGCCGTTATAGTTGGCCTGGTCCTTCAGGAGCAAGAGGCCGTTATAGTTGGCCTGGTCCTTCAGGAGCAAGAGGCCGTTATAGTTGGCCTGGTCCTTCAGGAGCAAGAGGCCGTTATAGTTGGCCTGGTCCTTCAGGAGCAAGAGGCCGTTATAGTTGGCCTGGTCCTTCAGGAGCAAGAGGCCGTTATAGTTGGCCTGGTCCTTCAGGAGCAAGAGGCCGTTATAGTTGGCCTGGTCCTTCAGGAGCAAGAGGCCGTGGTCCTTCAGGAGCAAGAGGCCGTTATAGTTGGCCTGGTCCTTCAGGAGCAAGAGGCCGTTATAGTTGGCCTGGTCCTTCAGGAGCAAGAGGCCGTTATAGTTGGCCTGGTCCTTCAGGAGCAAGAGGCCGTTATAGTTGGCCTGGTCCTTCAGGAGCAAGAGGCAAGAGGCCTGGTCCTTCAGGAGCAAGAGGCCGTTATAGTTGGCCTGGTCCTTCAGGAGCAAGAGGCCGTTATAGTTGGCCTGGTCCTTCAGGAGCAAGAGGCCGTTATAGTTGGCCTGGTCCTTCAGGAGCAAGAGGCCGTTAAGTGGTGGCCTGGTCCTTCAGGAGCAAGAGGCCGTTATAGTTGGCCTGGTCCTTCAGGAGCAAGAGGCCGTTATAGTTGGCCTGGTCCTTCAGGAGCAAGAGGCCTGGTCCTTCAGGAGCAAGAGGCCGTTATAGTTGGCCTGGTCCTTCAGGAGCAAGAGGCCGTTATAGTTGGCCTGGTCCTTCAGGAGCAAGAGGCCGTTATAGTTGGCCTGGTCCTTCAGGAGCAAGAGGCCGTTATAGTTGGCCTGGTCCTTCAGGAGCAAGAGGCCGTTATGGTGGTCCTTCAGGAGCAAGGCCGTTATAGTTGGCCTGGTCCTTCAGGAGCAAGAGGCCGTTATAGTTGGCCTGGTCCTTCAGGAGCAAGAGGCCGTTGGCCTGGTCCTTCAGGAGCCGGTCCTTCAGGAGCAAGAGGCCGTTGGGCCTGGTCCTTCAGGAGCAAGAGGCCGTTATAGTTGGCCTGGTCCTTCAGGAGCAAGAGGCCGTTATAGTTGGCCTGGTCCTTCAGGAGCAAGAGGCCGTTATAGTTGGCCTGGTCCTTCAGGAGCAAGAGGCCGTTATAGTTGGCCTGGTCCTTCAGGAGCAAGAGGCCGTTATAGTTGGCCTGGTCCTTCAGGAGCAAGAGGCCGTTATAGTTGGCCTGGTCCTTCAGGAGCAAGAGGCCGTTATAGTTGGCCTGGTCCTTCAGGAGCAAGAGGCCGTAGTTGGCCTGGTCCTTCAGGAGCAAGAGGCCGTTATAGTTGGCCTGGTCCTTCAGGAGCAAGAGGCCGTTATAGTTGGCCTGGTCCTTCAGGAGCAAGAGGCCGTTATAGTTGGCCTGGTCCTTCAGGAGCAAGAGGCCGTTATAGTTGGCCTGGTCCTTCAGGAGCAAGAGGCCGTTAGAGGCCTGGTCCTTCAGGAGCAAGAGGCCGTTATAGTTGGCCTGGTCCTTCAGGAGCAAGAGGCCGTTATAGTTGGCCTGGTCCTTCAGGAGCAAGAGGCCGTTATAGTTGGCCTGGTCCTTCAGGAGCAAGAGGCCGTTATAGTTGGCCTGGTCCTTCAGGAGCAAGAGGCCTGTTAGGAGCAAGAGGCCGTAGTTGGCCTGGTCCTTCAGGAGCAAGAGGCCGTTATAGTTGGCCTGGTCCTTCAGGAGCAAGAGGCCGTTATAGTTGGCCTGGTCCTTCAGGAGCAAGAGGCCGTTATAGTTGGCCTGGTCCTTCAGGAGCAAGAGGCCGTTATAGTTGGCCTGGTCCTTCAGGAGCAAGAGGCCGTTATAGTTGGCCTGGTCCTTCAGGAGCAAGAGGCCTTCAGTTAGGCCGTTAGTTGGCCTGGTCCTTCAGGAGCAAGAGGCCGTTATAGTTGGCCTGGTCCTTCAGGAGCAAGAGGCCGTTATAGTTGGCCTGGTCCTTCAGTTGGCCTGGTCCTTCAGGAGCAAGAGGCCTGGTCCTTCAGGAGCAAGAGGCCGTATAGTTGGCCTGGTCCTTCAGGAGCAAGAGGCCGTTATAGTTGGCCTGGTCCTTCAGGAGCAAGAGGCCGTTATAGTTGGCCTGGTCCTTCAGGAGCAAGAGGCCGTTATAGTTGGCCTGGTCCTTCAGGAGCAAGAGGCCGTTATAGTTGGCCTGGTCCTTCAGGAGCAAGAGGCCGTTATAGTTGGCCTGGTCCTTCAGGAGCAAGAGGCCGTTATAGTTGGCCTGGTCCTTCAGGAGCAAGAGGCCGTTATAGTTGGCCTGGTCCTTCAGGAGCAAGAGGCCGTTATAGTTGGCCTGGTCCTTCAGGAGCAAGAGGCCGTTATAGTTGGCCTGGTCCTTCAGGAGCAAGAGGCCGTTATAGTTGGCACGGTCCTTCAGGAGCAAGAGGCCGTTATAGTTGGCACGGTCCTTCAGGAGCAAGAGGCCGTTATAGTTGGCCTGGTCCTTCAGGAGCAAGAGGCCGTTATAGTTGGCCTGGTCCTTCAGGAGCAAGAGGCCGTTATAGTTGGCCTGGTCCTTCAGGAGCAAGAGGCCGTTATAGTTGGCCTGGTCCTTCAGGAGCAAGAGGCCGTTATAGTTGGCACGGTCCTTAATGCAATACGACTCAGAGAAATCCAGGAACGAGCGATACAAGACAACACGCACTTCCAGGGAATCGACAGTGTGAGCATTTCCACAACTGACCGTGTCCTCCATCGTAACCGGATGCGAATGAAACAAGTATACAGAGAACCTTTTGAGTGCAACTCACCAAGGGTGAAAGAACTGCGAGCTCAGTATGTGCAAGTAAGTGTACATTCAGAAACATTTACTGTAATCCAGATTGTCTACAGTATTAACACATACTATGTGAATGACATTACTCTTCAGTACATACAATGTATGTGAATCAGAAGCCTAATTGTACTCTACAGTATAGCACTGTCTCTGTACGACTTACAAAATCCTACATACAGTATATTGTATTTCTACACAGACAATATTTGACTTGGAATCCTTGGACAGACCCCATGAGTTCATCTTTGTCGATGAAGCAGGCTTCAATCTGACAAAGAGGAGAAGGAGAGGCCGAAACATGATTGGACAGTGGGCCATTGTTCAAGTCCCTGGTCAACAAGGTGGCAATGTCACAATCTGTGCTGCTATCAGCAACCATGGTGTTCTACATCACCATGTTACACTCGGGCCATATAACACCCAGCACCTTCTAAGATTTATTGCCAATCTAAGAGATATGTTGTTTGAGCAGCAGGTTCAAGAGCAGCAGGGTCAAAGAGCTGAATGAGAATCCCATTCCCACCTATGTGATAGTGTGGGACAATGTCAGTTTCCACCGAGCTGCTCAGGTAAGGGAATGGTTTCACATCAATGAGCAGTTTATGAACTTGTATCTCCCTCCATACTCGCCTTTCCTGAACCCGATTGAGGAGTTTCTCTCCTCTTGGAGATGGAAAGTGTATGATAGACAACCCTACGCCGGAGTAAATCTGCTGCAAGCCATGGATTTAGCCTGTGGTGATATAGGTGAGGAATCATGTCAGGGCTGGATACGGCACACAAGAGGCTTCTTCCCCCGTTGCCTCAGGAGGGACAATGTTGCTTGTGATGTCGATGAAGTGCTCTGGCCTGACCCAGCCCAAAGACAAGAAGAAAGACATTGATCACATGTTTACTCCTTTGATTTTTGTCCCTGTTAGTATTGTATACTGTAGTACAGTGCATTGTAGGCTGTATACTGTACAATGGACAAATTGTATGGCCCTGAACATTGTGCTTTCCATTTATTAACAGTACTGACTGCTCAATAGATCTTGACTGGTTGCAGGTTCATATCAACAAAGAACAAGAATTACAGGATCACAGAGACAAAGGACACGTTTGTGAGATGCAGGGTACAGTACTGTAAAAATAGGGGTACAAGGAGGAGGAAGAACAAAAAACAAAATTGCAAAGATCAAAGCAGAGTAGTCATTTCTGATCAATTTTGAGCTACTATGATAGAACATGTTTTCGTTCATCAAAAGATAATGAAGGAAAAATATGAATATTTTTTTTAGATTAAAAATTTACTTCTCCCTGAGAATTGTATGTTTTGAACAATGTGTTTTCTATTTTTCAGTGTATTGGTTACTGACTGCTTGAGAGTGTATATCATTTTGATCACTTTGTTTATGATTTGAGAGCAGTGTTTGATTTTGAACACAGGTAAAACTGTTTTGAGGCAAATTATTCATTTTGCGAGAGGAGTCAGAGGTTATGTAAATAGTGCTTGAAGATGAGGTTTTGTGTTTAATGTTTTCAGGAAATGGTTTCAGAAATTGTATTTTCGAAATTGAGAAAAACTGTAAGAGAGCTATTGATGCAGTCGAAGCGAAATAACCTTTTTCACCTGTCATTTCACTACATGCCCACTTGATGGCGCCAACACAACATTCCTGCATCAGCACCTCTATGATCAGACATCCCTTAAAATATACAAACTCCAAGTTTACGTTTTCAATCAACTCCTTATCAAAACTGTTATTCAATACAAATCATGTCATGCTTCAAACCATTTTATATGATTATTGTATGAGAGACTGTGGATTCTGTCCCGGGGACAAAGACTTGCATGATTATTGTGTGAGAGATTGCTGATTCTGTCCTGGGGACAAAGACTGAGTGTTTTTCAAATGGTTCCCTATTCCCTTGATAGTACATTACTGTTGACCAGGGCCATTTAGGCTGTGGTCAAAGGTAGTGCACTATATAAGGCATGGGTGCCATTTGGGACTCGGTCTGGGTCTGGAAGGCATTCAGCAGGAGATGGACTGACAATCACTTCGGTGTAGCTATCTCTGGAGACGTTGACAAACAGACAAACAGACACAGCCATTTGTTGACAAACAGACACACAGCCATTTGTTGTAAGGGTGATACAGGTGTGTATGTGTGTGATGATATGTGTGTGTGTGTGTGTGATGATGAAGATGTGTGTGTTGTAAGACAGATAAAGCTGTATCTTCATCAAGTCCTCCTCAGTTCATGGGATTATTCTCTATGTGCCGAGCTGCTTGTCAGACACCATCCTATCTCTGAGTCCCAAATGACACCCCTTTCCATATATACTGCTTTTGACCCAGGGCCCTTAGTACAAATCCCAAATGACACCCTATCTCTTACAAACAGGTTTCACATTCTAACAAACCATTTCTCTAAGAAATAACAAATGACTACTTTCTCCAACAAACAGGTTTCACATTCTAACAAACCATTTCTCTAAGAAATAACAAATGACTACTTTCTCCAACGTGACAAATCCTGATATGATAAGACTAACCCTATTCCCTACGTAGGCACCCTATTCCCTACGTAGTGCACTGCACTGAGTGTACAAGCAAGCTGACGTTAGCCAACAGCAGCGCTGTTGTTGCCGAGCAACCAAGTTGCTGACCCGGTTAAATATAACTCTGAGAGATTCGGTTGGAAAGATGTTAGCATTGTCAGTATTTTTTTTCTCGGTGGATGGAAATGTGCACTTGAGAGTGATTTTACAGGATATATGTCATCCAAACAGTTGCCTCTACCAACGTATTCAGTCTGAAAGGTGGCAAGTCGAATATTCACTTTCTGGACGCTGTGGTCTAGGCCTTATCCGACGCCTAGATATTGACTATATATCATTATATTGACTATATCTATCATTATATTGACTATATCTATCATTATATTGACTATATCATTATAGTGACTATATCTATCATTATATTGACTATATCTATCATTATATTGACTATATCTATCATTACATTGACTATATCTATCATTATATTGACTATATCATTATATTGACTATATCTATTATTATATTGACTATATCATTATAGTGACTATATCTATCATTATATTGACTATATCTATCATTATATTGACTATATCTATCATTATATTGACTATATCATTATATTGACTATATCTATCATTATATTGACTATATCATTACATTGACTATATCTATCATTATATTGACTATATCTATCATTATATTGACTATATCATTATATTGACTATATCTATCATTATATTGACTATATCTATCATTATATTGACTATATATATCATTATATTGACTATATCATTATATTGACTATATCTATCATTATATTGACTATATCTATCATTACATTGACTATATCATTATATTGACTATATCATTATATTGACTATATCATTATATTGACTATATCTATCATTATATTGACTATATCTATCATTATATTGACTATATCTATCATTATATTGACTATATCTATCATTATATTGACTATATCTATCATTATATTGACTATATCTATCATTATATTGACTATATCTATCATTATATTGACTATATCTATCATTATATTGACTATATATATCATTATATTGACTATATCATTATATTGACTATATCTATCATTATATTGACTATATCTATCATTATTGATTATCATTATATTGACTATATCATTATATTGACTATATCATTATATTGACTATATCTATCATTATATTGACTATATCTATCATTATATTGACTATATCTATCATTATATTGACTATATCTATCATTATATTGACTATATCTATCATTATATTGACTATATCTATCATTATATTGACTATATCATTATATTGACTATATCTATCATTATATTGACTATATCATTATATTGACTATATCTATCATTATATTGACTATATCTATCATTATATTGACTATATCTATCATTATATTGACTATATCTATCATTATATTGACTATATCTATCATTATATTGACTATATCTATCATTATATTGACTATATCTATCATTATATTGACTATATCTATCATTATATTGACTATATCTATCATTATATTGACTATATCATTATATTGACTATATCTATCATTATATTGACTATATCTATCATTATATTGACTATATCTATCATTATATTGACTATATCTATCATTATATTGACTATATCTATCATTATATTGACTATATCATTATATTGACTATATCTATCATTATATTGACTATATCTATCATTATATTGACTATATCATTATATTGACTATATCTATCATTATATTGACTATATCTATCATTATATTGACTATATCTATCATTATATTGACTATATCTATCATTATATTGACTATATCTATCATTATATTGACTATATCTATCATTATATTGACTATATCTATCATTATATTGACTATATCTATCATTATATTGACTATATCATTATATTGACTATATCTATCATTATATTGACTATATCTATCATTATATTGACTATATCTATCATTATATTGACTATATCATTATATTGACTATATCTATCATTATATTGACTATATCATTATATTGACTATATCTATCATTATATTGACTATATCATTATATTGACTATATCTATCATTATATTGACTATATCTATCATTATATTGACTATATCTATCATTATATTGACTATATCTATCATTATATTGACTATATCTATCATTATATTGACTATATCTATCATTATATTGATTATATTTATATTGACTATATCTATCATTATATTGACTATATCTATCATTATATTGACTATATCTATCATTATATTGACTATATCTACCATTATATTGACTATATCTATCATTATATTGACTATATCTATCATTATATTGACTATATCTATCATTATATTGACTATATCTATCATTATATTGACTATATCTATCATTATATTGACTATATCTATCATTATATTGACTATATCTATCATTATATTGACTATATCTATCATTATATTGACTATATCTATCATTATATTGACTATATCTATCATTATATTGACTATATCTATCATTATATTGACTATATCTATCATTATATTGACTATATCTATCATTATATTGACTATATCTATCATTATATTGACTATATCTACCATTATATTGACTATATCTATCATTATATTGACTATATCTATCATTATATTGACTATATCTATCATTATATTGACTATATCTATCATTATATTGACTATATCTATCATTATATTGACTATATCATTATATTGACTATATCTATCATTATATTGACTATATCTATCATTATATTGACTATATCTATCATTATATTGACTATATCTATCATTATATTGACTATATCATTATATTGACTATATCTATCATTACATTGACTATATCTATCATTACATTGCCTATATCTATCATTATATTGACTATATCTATCATTACATTGCCTATATCTATCATTATATTGACTATATCTATCATTACATTGCCTATATCTATCATTATATTGCCTATATCTATCATTATATTGACTATATCTATCATTATATTGACTATATCTATCATTACATTGCCTATATCTATCATTACATTGACTATATCTATCATTATATTGACTATATCTATCATTATATTGACTATATCTATCATTATATTGCCTATATCTATCATTACATTGACTATGTATCTATTTGATGCTTCCTCCATTCATTGCATTATATGACCAGAACCTAATTCACCCAGACAAATATAAGGTGCATTTCCTTTTTCCCCTGATAACTGTCCCCCCTGTTGATCACAGCAGTAATCATCAGTTGACACGTCACCGACTGGGACTTGAGAGTTGCTTGTACCAGAAGCAGCATGCTATCTACAGTGAGGGGAAAAAAAGTATTTGATCCCCTGCTGATTTTGTACATTTGCCCACTGACAAAGAAATGATCAATCTATAATTTTAATGGTTTATTTGAACAGTGAGAGACAGAATAACAACAAAAAAAATCAAGAAAAACGCATGTCAAAAATGTTATAAATTGATTTGCATTTTAATGAGGGAAATAAGTATTTGACCCCTCTGCAAAACATGACTTGGTATTTGGTGGCAAAACTCTTGTTGGCAAACACAGAGGTCAGACGGTTCTTGTTGTTGGCCACCAGGTTTGCACACATCTCAGGAGGGATTTTGTCCCACTCCTCTTTGCAGATCTTCTCCAAGTCATTAAGGTTTCGAGGTTGACGTTTGGCAACTCGAACCTTCAGCTCCCTCCACAGATGTTCTATGGGATTTAGGTCTGGAGACTGGCTAGGCTACTCCAGGACCTTAATGTGCTTCTTCTTGAGCCACTCCTTTGTTGCCTTGGCTGTGTGTTTTGGGTCATTGTTATGCTAGAATACTCATCCAGGACCCATTTTCAATGCCCTGGCTGAGGGAAGGAGGTTCTCACCCAAGATTTGACGGTACATGGCCCAGTCCATCGTCCCTTTGATGCGGTGAAGTTGTCCTGTCCCCTTAGCAGAAAAACACCCCCAAAGCATAACGTTTCCACCTCCATGTTTGATGGTGGGGGATGGTGTTCTTGGGGTCATAGGCAGCATTCCTCCTCCTCCAAACACGGTGAGTTGAGTTGATGCCAAAGAGCTCCATTTTGGTCTCATCTGACCACAATACCTTCACCCAGTTGTCCTCTGAATCATTCAGATGTTTATTGGCAAACTTCAGACGGGCATGTATATGTGCTTTCTTGAGCAGGGGGACCTTGCAGGTGCTGCAGGATTTTAGTCCTTCACGGCGTAGTGTGTTACCAATTGTTTTCTTGGTGACTATGGTCCCAGCTGCCTTGAGATCATTGACAAGATCCTCCCATGTAGTTTTGAGCTGATTCCTCACCATTCTCATGATCATTGCAACTCCACGAGGTGAGATCTTGCATGGAGCCCCAGGCAGAGGGAGATTGACAGTTACTTTGTGTTTCTACCCTTTGCGAATAATCGCACCAACTGTTGTCACCTTCTCACCAAGCTGCTTGGGGATGGTCTTGTAGCCCATTCCAGCCTTGTGTAGGTCTACAATCTTGTCCCTGACATCCTTGGAGAGCTCTTTGGTCTTGGCCACGGTGGAGAGTTTGTAATCTGATTGATTGATTGAGAGTGTGCTCCTAATCTCAGCTCGTTACCTGTATAAAAGACACCTGGGAGCCAGAAATCTTTCTGATTGAGAGGGGGACAAATACTTATTTCTCTCATTAAAATGCAAATCCATTTATAACATTTTTGGCATGCGTTTTCCTGGATATTATTCTGTCTCTCACTGTTCAAATAAACCTAAACCTGTTCAAATAAACCTACCATAAAAATTATAGACTGATCATTTCTTTGTCAGTGGCAAACGTACAAAATCAGCAGGGGATCAAATATTTATTTCCCTTACTGTATGTGAGCCTGGAGCTGCTTGGTTGCAGAGCCGGAGCCGAGGCGACTGAGGAGAACTTGTGCTGCTGGAGCAGTCCGGGACCAGAGAAGGCTTTCATGGAAATTGGGGAATGGGTCACTCTTCCCAAAGCTGAGTACCTCTATATCCATTTCAAACTTAGCGGCTGATAGAGCTGTATTCTGACGTTCTCTACTGTGTTGCTCATTAAAGCCAGTGTGCCTGTGGATTGAGCCTTTAGTTCCCATGTGACTCGACGGGAGGACGAACTACGAATCAACAAGCCACAGTGGACCGGATTGATGTTGCCGGTGAGCGATAAGGGATGGAGCGGAGGTATTTTGGGAAATTGAGAAGGTGAACGCTTTACCCTTCCCAAAGCAAAGTATCTCTCCATATTCACCTGATAACACTGCCTGCTGACATTGAACTTATAACACTGCCCTGTTACTGTGTCGGGAGGCCCTGTTACTGTGTCGGGAGGACCTGTTACTGTGTCGGGAGGCCCTGTTACTGTGTCGGGAGGCCCTGTTACTGTGTCGGGAGGTGCTGTTACTTTGTCGGGAGGCGCTGTTACTGTGTCGGGAGGCGCTGTTACTGTGTCGGGAGGCGCTGTTACTGTGTCGGGAGGCGCTGTTACTGTGTCGGGAGGCGCTGTTACTGTGTCGGGAGGCCCTGTTACTGTGTCGGGAGGCCCTGTTACTGTGTCGGGAGGCCCTGTTACTGTGTCGGGAGGCCCTGTTACTGTGTCGGGAGGCCCTGTTACTGTGTCGGGAGGCCCTGTTACTGTGTCGGGAGGCCCTGTTACTGTGTCGGAAGGCCCTGTTACTGTGTCGGGAGGCCCTGGCTCTGTGTCGGGAGGCCCTGGCTCTGTGTCGGGAGGCCCTGGCTCTGTGTCGGGAGGCCCTGGCTCTGTGTCGGGAGGCCCTGGCTCTGTGTCGGGAGGCCCTGTTACTGTGTCGGGAGGCCCTGTTACTGTGTCGGGAGGCCCTGTTACTGTGTCGGGAGGCCCTGTTACTGTGTCGGGAGGCCCTGTTACTGTGTCGGAAGGCCCTGTTACTGTGTCGGGAGGCCCTGGCTCTGTGTCGGGAGGCCCTGGCTCTGTGTCGGGAGGCCCTGGCTCTGTGTCGGGAGGCCCTGGCTCTGTGTCGGGAGGCCCTGGCTCTGTGTCGGGAGGCCCTGTTACTGTGTCGGGAGGCCCTGTTACTGTGTCGGGAGGCCCTGTTACTGTGTCGGGAGACCCTGTTACTGTGTCGGGAGGCCCTGGCTCTGTGTCGGGAGGCCCTGTTACTGTGTCGGGAGGCCCTGGCTCTGTGTCGGGAGGCCCTGGCTCTGTGTCGGGAGGCCCTGGCTCTGTGTCGGGAGGCCCTGGCGCTGTGTCGGGAGGCCCTGGCTCTGTGTCGGGAGGCCCTGTTACTGTGTCGGGAGGCCCTGGCTCTGTGTCGGGAGGCCCTGGCTCTGTGTCGCGCTGTCCGTCAGAAAAGTTTCAAAGACGTATTAATTGAAAACTGTTTTTCCTCACCACTGCCGCATCCTCACTATGTGGTTCGATCTTCATGTCTAACTTTCCCTCTTACTGAGGCAGTTTGTTTTGCATGGCCCGGTGCCCCGGATGGATGGACATCTCACTTAAGGACCAATAGAATGGTCTAAAATGTGCAATCTCACGGCACCCGGGGCACTGGGCTTGTTAAAACGAACTGGCCCACTCTCTGACCCCTAAGCCTTCACCCGTGACCTCCCATTGGCCCAGGGCCTCCTGTCTAACCCTCTAATCAGTCTCTCTGACAGGAAGTTACTCCAGTAGATAGGTTTATGGTGAATAGGACTTCTCCACACCTCATAGGACTTGAATCCTCGACCAGCTGCTGGGGACAAAAAGGAGAGAATTGATCTGGCAACTGGAGGACTGCTGGGTTCACAGCCTAAAGATATTCCCCTACTGTTGAGCCCTTGAGCAAGGTCCATAATTAACATCACAACATGCTCTCCATCCAGCTTGACCCTGTGCTCGTCTCAACTGTGAGGGATGTGTGCCGTCATTACTTTTTGACACTGACATGGGGTGCTCCATGTTCCGGCTGGTAGCAGGCCTTAACCTGGATGCAGTTGTATCTATCTCCGCCAGAGTCCTTTAGAAATCCGATGACAAACGACAATATGGTACTTGTATTTGGACAATTGTAGTGAAGACAGCCACAGTTTACACAGGAGTGTACAGGTTCCACCACTCAACTACTTGTGGTCTACGTGGAAGACCGTGATCTGTTGAACAACATGTTTGTACGAGGCAGGAATTAAAAAACGTGTAAACAGTTCCCTGGGACTAGGGCTGCAGAAAATCCAGTAACTTTCCCTCGGTTTTCCAGAACTCGTGGTTCTGATGAGATGTCTTGATCTCCTGCTTGTCCCCCTCCTGGTTCCTGGGAATATTTCAACCAGGTTTTGGGAAAGTTACCAGATTTTTAAATTTGTTTTTAGCAAATACCTGGGAGAGAAATCAACCACGTCTGTATTATAGAATGAGCTTCCTAAGTTACAATGAGATAGACAATAACGTGTGGATCTACAGGTAGCTACACAAAAATAAAAATAAACACCAACGTAATGTCTTAAAAGGGCGTTGGGTCACCACGAGGATTACAGGATTAATACTGAGACGGCATGTGGTTGACATCGCGTTCATGCTCATCAAACCATTCAGTGACCACTCGTGCCCTGTGGATGGGAGGCAGAGCCATGGTATCCAAATAATATCCTGCACAGCATTGTTATACACAACCCCAAGCATGATGGGATGTTAATTGCTTAATTAACTCAGGAACCACACCTGTGTTGAAACACCTGCTTTTAATATACTTTATATAATATACTTTATATCCCTCATTTAGTCAACTGTAAACTATTGTTTTGGCAGTTACCTGTCTGTATCATGTTTAATGAAACGATTCTCTCTACACTCAGCTGTTGCCTTTATTTTTATCTAACATGCTGCACCTTCCTGAATAAACATCAAGAACAAGGAGATTTCCCTGGTGGGAAGTCCCTAAAGTTCTACATCTGTCTGTGTGTTATGTGCTTAAGTCTTAAAAACTTAGCTAGCAAATATTGTTTATTTTCTTTAAACATATTATTAGTTACACTGATGAACTCCGCAGATGCAGTTAGTTATCTAGCTAGCTAGCTCTTCCCCAGTTAGTTAGCTAGCTAGCTAGCTAGCTCTTCCCCAGTTAGTTAGCTAGCTAGCTAGCTCTTCCCCAGTTAGTTATCTAGCCAGCTAGCTCTTCCCCAGTTAGTTATCTAGCTAGCTAGCTCTTCACCAGGAGTACAACCAACCAAATGTCATTTTTATAATCTTTATAGTTATTATTAATGATTAATTTCCCCTCGCATCTAGAGCTGGCTAATATAGCACGCCTGTTGATGGTACAGTAGCTTGGATGAATGCAATGTGAGACAATCATCAAGATAATTGAGTGACGAAATCCAAAGGAATGAAATCACATCAGAAAAAGGTTTTAAACTGGAATTACTGAGTCTACCATTCCACATCTTTACATAAATTAGAAAGAGAAGAGCATTAGGCTGAATTAGCAATCTACCTTTTTTTTTCAACCTGATAAGTAGTGACTTGCTGAGAGTTTACAATGTTAGTAAACAAGTTAGGTACCAACCTGGAGATGTAAACCTACGGGTCCCGCCTTCCATTTAGCTAGCCAATCAATGACATTATAACAAAAATCAGTGCTACGATTACATGGTGAACAGGAAGAAGCTCCACCCTTATTTTCTTGTTCTCAACTCCACTTTCTGGGAACGCAACATTCTTCCCTGAGCTCTCAACTATCTCTCAGCTCCTCAGCGGGATCCCCTGTGACCTAGACATGTTTTATCTGAACTCTCAACTCTCTCTACATTATACTCAGCGTTCTCCACATTCCTACCTGAGACGGAAGTGATGCCATATTCTTGGTAACAGACAGACGGCTCACGACGAGAGGCAGGGAGTGTGTTGTGTACCTCCAAGTTGATTTGCAAAATTTCCTTAAGATTGCTGTCATATATACAAAACATCCGGAACACCTGGTCTTTCCATGACACAGACTGGCCAGGTGAGTCCAGGTGAAAGCTATGATCCCTTAGTGATGTCACTTGTTAAATCCACTTCAATCAGTGTAGATGAAGGGGAGGAGACAGGTTAAAGAGACAATTGAGACATGGACTGTGTATGTGTGCCATTCAGAGTGAATGGGCAATACGAAAGATTTGTGCCTTTTTGAACAAATCACCTAGTAGGTGCCAGGCGCACCGGTTTGAGTCAAGAGCTGCAACACTGCTGGGTTTTTCACGCTCAACAGTTTCCTGTGTGTATCAAGAATGGTCCACCACCCAAAGGACATTCAGCCAATTTGACACAACTGTGGGAAGCTTTGGAGTCAACATGGGCCAGCGTCCCTGTGGAACGTTTTCCACACCTTGTAGAGTCCATGCACCGACGACATGAGGCTGAAGGGGGTGCAACTCAATATTAGGAATGTGTTCCTAAAGTTGTGTACACTCAGTGTATAGGTACTATTTGGGACTCAGCCTTCTCACCAGAACTTTCTGTCACCTCAGTGTTATTCCTGATAAGATGGAGAGAAGCTGCTTTGATAAGAGAACGCAATTACGCCTGACCAATCTCCTCTGGTGTGTGTGTGTGTGCACCTCTCCAACACCCTCCACTAGATGGCAGTAGAGCACTCCTTTAGTATGTGAGACCACAGACCTTCAACCATCACAGTTCAGAGCAGCCTCTCTTCTTCTGGCCATTGACCTCCGTGACCTTTACACTCGAGGAGAACATGGTGGAAGAGAAGAAGAGTGAGGTCATGAAAGTGTGTGTGTGTGTATATGAATCCCATGCTGCTGTTTTGGGTGTTTCCTTTAGCTTCCAAATGACCTCCATATCTCCACTACAGTGGAGCTCAGTGCTGAAAACTGATTGTAAATGAGTTATCATTCATCACTCTCTCTCTGTCCCCCCCCCCTCTCTCTCTCTCTCTCTCTCTCTCTCTCTCTCTCTCTCTCTCTCTCTCCTCTCTCTCTCTCTCGCCTCTCTCTCCTCTCTGTACTCTCTCTGTCTCTCTCTCTCCTCTCTCTCTGTCTCTCTCTCTCTCTCTCTCTCTCTCTCTCTCTCCCTCTCTCTCTCTCTCTCTGTCCTCGCTCTTACTCTCTCCCTCTCTGTCCTCTCTCTCTCTCTCTCTCTCTCTCTCTCTCTCTCTCTCTCTCTCTCTCTCTCTCTCTCTCTCTCTCTCTCTCTCTCTCTGTCCTCGCTCTTACTCTCTCCCCTCTCTGTACTCACTCTCTCTCTCTCTCTCTCTCTCTCTCTCTCTGGCTCTCTCTCTCTCTCTCTCTCTCTCTCTCTCTGTCCCCCCTCTCTCTCTCTCTCTCTCTCTGTCCTCGCTCTTACTCTCTCCCTCTCTGTACTCACTCTCTCTCTGTCCTCTCGCTCTCTTGCTCTGGCCTCTCTCTCTCTCTCTCTCTGTCCTCGCTCTTACTCTCTCCCTCTCTGGCCTCTCTCTCTCTCTCTCTCTCTCGCTGTCCCCCCCCTCTCTCTCTCTCTCTGTCCTCTCGCTCTCTTGCTCTGGCCTCTCTCTCTCTCTCGCTGTCCTCGCTCTTACTCTCTCCCTCTCTGTACTCACTCTCTCTCTGTCCTCTTTCTTGCTCTGTCCTCTCTCACGCTCTCTAGCCATCTCTCTCACTCTGTCCAATCTTGTACAATAGACTATGCATCCTCCTTTCCCCTCTTGCTCTCTCTCTCTGTGGATATATATTTATCTCTCTGTGGATATATATTTATCTCTCTGTGGATATATATTTCTCTCCCTGTGGATATATATTTCTCTCTCTTTCTGTGGATATATATTTCTCTCTCTGTGGATATATATTTATCTCTCTGTGGATATATATTTCTCTCTCTTTCTGTGGATATATATTTCTCTCTCTGTGGATATATATTTATCTCTCTTTCTGTGGATATATATTTCTCTCTCTGTGGATATATATTTATCTCTCTGTGGATATATATTTCTCTCTCTTTCTGTGGATATATATTTCTCTCTCTGTGGATATATATTTATCTCTCTGTGGATATATATTTCTCTCCCTGTGGATATATATTTCTCTCTCTCTCTGTGGATATATATTTATCTCTCTGTGGATATATATTTCTCTCTCTGTTGATATATATTTCTCTCTCTTTCTGTGGATATATATTTCTCTCTCTGTCAATATATATTTCTCTCTCTTTCTGTTATATATTTCTCTTTCTGTTATATATTTCTCTCTCTGTGGATATATATTTCTCTCTCTGTTTATATTTCTCCCTCTGTTGATATATATTCCTCTCTGTGGATATATATATATTTCTCTCTCTGTGGATATATATATATTTCTCCCTCTGTTGATATATATTCCTCTCTGTGGATATATATATATTTCTCTCTCTGTGGATATATATCTCTCTCTCTGTGGATATATATTTCTCTCTCTGTGGATATATATTTCTCTCTCTGTTGATATATATTCCTCTCTGTGGATATATATATATTTCTCTCTGTGGATATATATATATTTCTCTCTCTGTGGATATATATATATATTTCTCTCTCTGTGGATATATATATATTTCCCTCTCTCTCTGTTATGTCCATTGAATAAATAATTGGACCAAGGCGCAGCGTGAGTAGAGTTCCACATATTTATTACAGTGAAACCTCAAACAACAAAGAATTAACAAACATGCCATTCATAGAGCACATAGGCACTAAACAAAACAAAACAATATCCCACAACGCATGTGGGAAAAGGACACACTAAGGACGATTCCCAATTGGAGGCAACGATCATCAGCTGCCTCCAATTGGGAACCATACACACACACCAACATAGAAATATAATACCTAGAAACACCCCTAGTCACGCGTGACAGTACCCCCCCAAAGCTGTGGACTCCGACCGCAAAACCTGAACCCAGATGGGTAGGGTGGGCAACTAGCGTCGGTGGTGGCCCAGGTTTCACCGGACTGATGACACGCTCTTCAGAGCAAGTGCGGTGCAGAACCAACATCTCTCTACGATCTCCCTCCTCCAGCTGCTCCATCGACTCCCAGACGGTCTCTGGCACTCTCCTTGGCTCGGCCGACAATCCCTTGTGCCCCCACCCAATTTTTTTTATTGGGGTTGCCCTTGGTTTCCTTGTGGCCGCGGACCCCGGCGTTGTCGCTGTCCTCCATTACTCCTTCTCCCGCCAAGAAAGGGTCTCGCATCCACCCAGTATTTCCTCCCATGTCCAGCTCTCCTTTACCTCCTGGGCTGCTTGGTCCTGTAGTGGTGGAATATTCTGTCACGTTGAATAAATAATTAGACCAAGGCGCAGCGTGAGTAGAGTTCCACATATTTATTACAGTGAAACCTCAAAAACAACAAAGAATTAATGAACGTGCCATTTGACAGCGCACTAAACAAAACAAAACAATATCCCACAACGCATAAAAGGACCACACCAAGTATGATCCCCAATTAGAGGCAACGATCATCAGCTGCCTCCAATTGGGAACCATACACACACACCAACATAGAAATTAAAGAATAGAACACCCCATGGCGTGACTCTCTCTCTCTCTCTCTCTCTCTCTCTCTATGTTGAAATATATTTCTCTCTCTCTCTCTCTCTCTCTCTCTCTCTCTCTCTCTCTCTCTCTCTCTCTCTCTCTGTTGATATATATTCCTCTCTCTGTTGATATATATTCCTCTCTCTCTCTGTTGATATATATTCCTCTCTCTGTTGATATATATTCCTCTCTCTCTGTTGATATATATTCCTCTCTCTGTTGATATATATTCCCCTCTCTCTGTTGATATATATTCCTCTCTCTGTTGATATATATTCCTCTCCCTCTCTGTTGATATATATTCCTCTCTTTCTCTGTTGATATATATTCCTCTCTCTCTGTTGATATATATTCCTCTCTCTCTGTTGATATATATTCCTCTCTCTCTCTGTTGATATAGATTCCTCTCTCTCTCTGTTGATATATATTCCTCTCTCTCTGTTGATATATATTCCTCTCTCTCTCTGTTGATATATATTCCTCTCTCTCTCTGTTGATATATATTCCTCTCTCTCTGTTGATATATATTCCTCTCTCTGTTGATATATATTCATCTCTCTCTGTTGATATATATTCCTCTCTCTGTTGATATATATTCCTCTCTCTCTGTTGATATATATTCCTCTCTCTCTGTTGATATATATTCCTCTCTCTCTGTTGATATATATATTCCTCTCTCTCTCTGTTGATATATATTCCTCTCTCTCTCTGTTGATATATATTCCTCTCTCTCTCTGTTGATATATATTCCCCTCTCTCTGTTGATATATATTCCTCTCTCTCTCTCTGTTGATATATATTCCTCTCTCTCTGTTGATATATATTCCTCTCTCTCTCTCTGTTGATATATATTCCTCTCTCTCTGTTGATATATATTCCTCTCTCTCTGTTGATATATATTCTTCTCTCTCTCTGTTGATATATATTCCTCTCTCTCTGTTGAGATATATTCCTCTCTGTTTGCTCCATTTACCTACATTTGACATACATGATACTTTTATATAAAGCAGTCACATAACAATAATACATTACCAAACATAAACTCTTTAATCCCACCCCTCAGCCCATCCCACCTATCACCATAGACCTCAGCTCTTTAATCCCACCCCTCAGCCCATCCCACCTATCACCATAGACCTTAGCTCTTTAATCCCACCCCTCAGCCCATCCCACCTATCACCATAGACTTTAGCTCTTTAATCCCACCCCTCAGCCCATCCCACCTATCAACATAGACCTTAGCTCTTTAATCCCACCCCTCAGCCCATCCCACCTATCAACATAGACCTTAGCTCTTTAATCCCACCCCTCAGTCCATCCCACCTATCACCATAGACCTTAGCTCTTTAATCCCACCCCTCAGCCCATCCCACCTATCACCATAGACCTTAGCTCTTTAATCCCACCCCTCAGCCCATCCCACCTATCAACATAGACCTTAGCTCTTTAATCCCACCCCTCAGCCCATCCCACCTATCACCATAGACCTTAGCTCTTTAATCCCACCCCTCAGCCCATCCCACCTATCAACATAGACCTCAGCTCTTTAATCCCACCCCTCAGCCCATCCCACCTATCAACATAGACCTTAGCTCTTTAATCCCACCCCTCAGCCCATCCCACCTATCAACATAGACCTCAGCTCTTTAATCCCACCTCTCAGCCCATCCCACCTATCAACATAGACCTTAGCTCTTTAATCCCACCCCTCAGCCCATCCCACCTATCACCATAGACCTTAGCTCTTTAATCCCACCCCTCAGCCCATCCCACCTATCAACATAGACCTCAGCTCTTTAATCCCACCCCTCAGCCCATCCCACCTATCAACATAGACCTCAGCTCTTTAATCCCACCCCCTCAGCCACTCTCAGCCCATCCCACCTATCAACATAGCCCTCAGCTCTTTAATACCACCCCCTCAGCCACTCTCAGCCCATCCCACCTATCACCATAGACCTCAGCTCTTTAATCCCACCCCCTCAGCCACTCTCAGCCCATCCCACCTATCAACATAGCCCTCAGCTCTTTAATACCACCCCCTCAGCCAATCTCAGCCCATCCCACCTATCACCATAGACCTCAGCTCTTTAATCCCACCCCCTCAGCCACTCTCAGCCCATCCCACCTATCAACATAGACCTCAGCTCTTTAATCCCACCCCCTCAGCCACTCTCAGCCCATCCCACCTATCAACATAGACCTCAGCTCTTTAATCCCACCCCCTCAGCCTCTCTCAGCCCATCCCACCTATCACCATAGACCTCAGCTCTTTAATCCCACCCCCTCAGCCTCTCTCAGCCCATCCCACCTATCACCATAGACCTCAGCTCTTTAATCCCACCCCTCAGCCACTCTCAGCCCATCCCACCTATCAACATAGACCTCAGCTCTTTAATCCCACCCCTCAGCCACTCTCAGCCCATCCCACCTATCAACATAGACCTCAGCTCTTTAATCCCACCCCCTCAGCCTCTCTCAGCCCATCCCACCTATCACCATAGACCTCAGCTCTTTAATCCCACCCCCTCAGCCTCTCTCAGCCCATCCCACCTATCACCATAGACCTCAGCTCTTTAATCCCACCCCTCAGCCCATCCCACCTATCAACATAGACCTCAACTCTTTAATCCCACCCCCCCAACCTCTCTCAGCCCATCCCACCTATCACTATAGACCTCAGCTCTTTAATCCCACCCCCCAGCCTCTCTCAGCCCATCCCACCTATCACTATAGACCTCAGCTCTTTAATCCCACCCCCTCAGCCTCTCTCAGCCCATCCCACCTATCACCATAGACCTCAGCTCTTTAATCCCCCCAGCCTCTCTCAGCCCATCCCACCTATAATAATATAATAATAATAATAATATATGCCATTTAGCAGACGCTTTTATCCAAAGCGACTTACAGTCATGTGTGCATACATTCTACGTACCTATCACCATAGACCTCAGCTCTTTAATCCCACCCCCCCAGCCTCTCTCAGCCCATCCCACCTATCACCATAGACCTCAGCTCTTTAATCCCACCCCCCCAGCCTCTCTCAGCCCATCCCACCTATCACCATAGACCACCCTCGTTTGGTTTCCATGTGCCATATATTTTTCAATTGTGCTGTGATGTTTGACATATTTAAAAAAATATTAAACCTCCTCCATGTATATCTCACTAGGTCAGGATATTAAACCTCCTCCATGTATATCTCACTAGGTCAGGATATTAAACCTCCTCCATGTATATCTCACTAGGTCAGGATATTAAACCTCCTCCATGTATATCTCACTAGGTCAGGATATTAAACCTCCTCCATGTATATCTCACTAGGTCAGGATATTAAACCTCCTCCATGTATATCTCACTAGGTCAGGATATTAAACCTCCTCCATGTATATCTCACTAGGTCAGGATATTAAACCTCCTCCATGTATATCTCACTAGGTCAGGATATTAAACCTCCATGTATATCTCACTAGGTCAGGATATTAAACCTCCTCCATGTATATCTCACTAGGTCAGGATATTAAACCTCATCCATGTATATCTCACTAGGTCAGGATATTAAACCTCCTCCATGTATATCTCACTAGGTCAGGATATTAAACCTCCTCCATGTATATCTCACTAGGTCAGGATATTAAATCTCCATATATCCACTAGTTCTAATGTATCCATGATCAATTTGCTTGAGGGTGATAGTTTGTAGAGTGATTTCCTTTTTACAATCCATTGAGGTACTTAATCCGCGTTATAATCTCCCACTATAATAATCGATTATTTGTGTTACTTGTTAGCTCAATAGATTATTAAATATACATTTGAAGAATAATATTATATAGATTAATTATCCCGATCCGTTTTTGGTCCCATATTTAAAATAATCCATAGTGTTGTCTCATTGGAAGATGTGAAGAAGAAGAACGTGGTTTACTTCATTGATGGTAATCTCCTCGTGCGTAAATGGAAATCTCATGTCGACGCGTGTGGAGATTGGAATGCTGTTTACCAAATAGTGATTCCTACAGCCTTTCGACAAAATGTGTTATCCCTTGCTCATGATCACCAGTGGTCTGGTCATTTAGGAATTACAAAGACTTATGATCGGGTCCTTCGACATTTCTTTTGGCCAGGTTTAAAACGAGATGTGGCTCAGTTCTGTCGGACATGTCATGTAACAGGAAAACAAGATCAGGTTATTCCTCCCGCTCCTCTTTGTCCCATACCTGTCATAGGTGAACCATTCGAGCATGTGGTGGTTGATTGTGTCGGACCGTTACGGGTAACCATTTTCTGTTAACAATTATGTGTATGGCAACAAGATACCCCGAGGCCATTCCTCTGTGAAGGATTACAGCCCCGGTAGTGAGTAAAGCCTTAATTAAATTCTTCACGACATTCGGGTTACCTAAGGTGGTACAAAATGATCAAGGTACCAATTTCCTATCAATGCTCTTCAAGCAGGTGTTAAAATCCTTGTCAATTACGCACCGCGTGGCAAGCGCATATCACCCAGAGTCTCACGGTGCGCTTGAACGCTCGCATTAGACACTGAAGTCTATGCTACATAAATATTGTTTGGAATCTGAGAAAGATGGGGATGAGGGAGTTCCTCTAGTTTTGTTTGCTGCTCGTGAAACTGTACAGGAGTCTCTAGGGTTCAGCCCGGCTGAACTAGTGTTTGGTCACACAGTGAGAGGACCAATGAAAGTCCTTAAGGAAACGTTTTTGTCCCAAGAGTTGTGTGCGGGAGATGAGAATGTGTTGGACTACGTTAGTCGCTTTCGTGAGCGCCTACACCAAGCTTGTGCGCTCGCAAAGGAAGCTATGAAGTATGAAAAGACATTATGATAAACCGGCTGTTTCTCATCCACTACAGCCTCGTGACCAAGTACTGGTGTTATTACCTGTTCCAGGATCTTCACTGTCAGCTCGTTTCTCTGGTCCTTATTTAATTGAAAAGAAAATAAGTGAAACTGACTATGTGCTTCAAACTCCTCACGTGCTTCTGTGAATTCTGCGTTTGTGACCCCAGACAGCTTCCTACAATACTCTGTCATGGCTTTTGGGATGCGGAATGCACCAACCACTTTCCTACGACTGGTTAACCCCTTATTAGCTGGCATTCCCAAATGTAGTGCCTACATTGATGATCTAGTGATGTATTCATCTGAGTGGTCAGATCATGTTAACTCTCTAAGGGTAGTATATGAACATTTGGCAGCTGCTTCTGAAACCCTGTGAGTTTGGGAAGGCTACTGTTACCTATCTCAGTAAAGAGGTTGGCCATGGACAGGTGCGCCCTGTTGATGCCAAGGTCTTGGCTATAACTGCATTCCCTGCACCTACCACCAGGTGAGAGCTACACCGCTTTTTAGGGATGGTTGTGCGGTAGTTGCTCCATTAACCTCTAGCGTCCAGCAATCCCGTATTCCCGAACAAACGATAGTTTTGGCAAGTTGGTTAGGACATCTACTTTGTGCATGACACAAGCAAATTTTACAGCAAATGTTTACGGACAGATTATTTCACTTATAATTCACTGTATCATAATTCCAGTGGGTCAGAAGTCTCTGACGGTGAAGTCGGGCTCAAAAACAAGTGATGTAATTTAATCATGTGTAGTAATGAGTAGGATTTGTGTTTTGAGATGCGAAAGGGATTTCTTTTGATAAAAACACTTGATCTGCCTTCCCTTCCTGCTTTCGCCCAATGACGTTGGATGGGTCAGATGAAATCGAACCTCCCCTCTGCTTGCTTCAATTGTACGCCATGCTAACTTGGTTAGCTACGGGATTTAAATAAGTCTGTTTTCAGCAAATCAACTGTAGACGGTTGTATTTTAACCAAGCAAGACAGATAAATGTTCCATCGGTACTGAGTGAATGAACTAAATCACTTTGGACCGAAAGCTTCCAGGCTGTCCATTTAAATGGTCTGTCGAAATCAATGTTTTAAAGAAAAGGGTTTGCAGTCTAATGGTTAGAATTACCGCCTGTGGATCTGAAGATTGTGGGTTTGCCTCCCGAAGAATACATTTTGACTATTATTTCGTTTATAGTTTTGACAGCCACCGCCTTCCCTCCTTTCCCTCCCTCCCTCCCTCCCTCCCTCCCTCCCTCCCTCCCTCCCTCCCTCCCTCCCTCCCTCCCTCCCTCCCTCCCTCCCTCCCTCCCTCCCTCCCTCCCTCCCTCCCTCCCTCCCTCCCTCCCTCCCTCCCTCCTCCCTCCCTCCCTCCCTCCCTCCCTCCCTCCCTCCCTCCCTCCCTCCCTCCCTCCCTCCCTCTCTCCCTCCCTCCCTCCCACCCCCCCTCCCTCCCTCCCACCCCTCCCTACCCTCCCTCCCTCCCTCCCTCCCTCCCTCCCTCCCTCCCTCCCTCCCTCCCTCCCTCCCTCCCTCCCTCCCTCCCTCCCTCCCTCCCTCCCTCCCTCCCTCCCTCCCTCCCTCCCTCCCTCCCTCCCTCCCTCCCTCCCTCCCCCCTCCCTCCCTCCCTCCCTCCCCCTCCCTCCCTCCCTCCCTCCCTCCCTCCCTCCCTCCCTCCCTCCCTCCCTCCCTCCCTCCCTCCCTCCCTCCCTCCCTCCCTCCCTCCCTCCCTCCCTCCCTCCCTCCCTCCCTCCTCTCCTCTCTCTCTCTCTCTCTCTCTCTCTCTCTCTCTCTCTCTCTCTCTCTCTCTCTCTCTCCCTCCCTCCCTCCCTCCTCTCTCTCGCTCTCTCTCCCCCCTCCCTCCCCTCCCTTCAGAAGGTTCTTTAAAGAGCCTTTGGGTTGGTGGAGTGGCAGGCAAGGGGCAGTGAGCGTGGTGATGTGTACTACTGCATGCGTCTTGCTAGAGACGGAGAGACCAGCTTTCAGACTCGAATGAAAGAGGCCCTCATCCGTGAGATGAACGCCATCCCTACGGTACTGCCCAGGGACACAGTGCGTTATGGCAGAGTGGGGGATTGTGGGAATGTGCCTGTCACTGGGAAATGCAAGCTGGTCCGTGTGGAACTGAAAAGCAACTTATGTCAATTCAAATGCACACTATCAATACTTAACATCTCCTGTATGTTCTGTTTCCCATCTGGGAGTAGTCCCACCTCTTTTCATATTTATACTGCTATTTATACATGTGGGAATGTATGTTGTTTTACTGGAGATGGATGTGTACAGAATTATCCAATTTCAGATTTTTAAATGGCAGCAGCATACTTGTCTAATGACGGTATTTAACAGGTGTTTCTCAGCAGTTTGTCATTTGTTGCAGTGTTTGTATCAGGAGTTATCTAAATGGCTCTTGACAATCCACAGCGTTGTGCAGAATGTTATTTTCTAGCTCAGTGCTACCAAACCTGATTCTAACTACTCAGCTGTTCATCTTGACCTTAACTGTTCACCAAGGCCCCAGCTGTTCACCAAGGCCCCAGCTGTTCACCAAGGCCCCAGCTGTTCACCAAGGCCCCAGCTGTTCACCAAGGCCCCAGCTGTTCATCAAGGCCCCAGCTGTTCACCAAGGCCTCAGCTGTTCACCAAGGCCTCAGCTGTTCACCAAGGCCTCAGCTGTTCATCAAGGCCTCAGCTGTTCACCAAGACCTCAGCTGTTCACCAAGGCCCCAGCTGTTCACCAAGGCCCCAGCTGTTCACCAAGGCCTCAGCTGTTCACCAAGGCCTCAGCTGTTCACCAAGGCCCCAGCTGTTCATTGATACCCTTCCACGACGCATACAAAGCCCTCCCTCCTTTCAGTAAATCTGACCACGACTCCATTTTGTTGCTCCCAGCCTATAGACAGAAACTAAAACAGGAAACGCCCGTGCTCAGATCTGTTCACCGGTGGTTCGACCAATCGGATTCCACGCCTGACGATTGCTGTGATCACGTGGACTGGGATATGTTCCGGATAGCGTCGGACAACAACATTGATGAATACGCTGATTCAGTGAGTTTATTAGCAAGTGCATCGGAGATGTCGTAGCCTTTGTGGTCATTAAAACCTTCCCTAACCAGAAACTGTGGATTGATGTCAGCGTGAAACTGAAAGCATGAACCTCTCTTGAAACGGGCGGTGGTTCGTGTGCAAAGTAAATGATTACTGTGAGAGTAGTTTCCAAATGTATCAACGATTAGTATCTCCTTTCTTCCTTCCTTTCTTCCTTCCTTTCTTCCTTTCTTCCTTCCTTTCTTCCTTCCTTTCTTCCTTCCTTCCTTTCTTCCTTCCTTCCTTCCTTCCTTCCTTCCTTCCTTCCTTCCTTCCTTCTTCCTTTTCTTCCTTCCTTCCTTCCTTCCTTCCTTCCTTCCTTCCTTCCTTCCCTTCCTTCCTTCTTCCTTCCTTCCTTCCTTCCTTCCTTCCTTCCTTCCTTCCTTCCTTCCTTCCTTCCTTCCTTCCTTCCTTCCTTCCTTCCTTCCTTCCTTCCTTCCTTCCTTCCTTCCTTCCTTCCTTCCTTCCTTCCTTCCTTCCTTCCTTCCTTCCTTCCTTCCTTCCTTCCTTCCTTCCTTTCTTCCTTCCTTCCTTCCTTCCTTCCTTCCTTTCTTCCTTCCTTCCTTTCTTCCTTTCTTCCTTTCTTCCTTTCTTTCTTCCTTCCTTCCTTCCTTTCTCTTACTTCCTTCCTTCCTTCCTTCCTTTCTCTTCCTTCCTTCCTTCCTTCCTTCCTTCCTTCCTTCCTTCCTTCCTTCCTTCCTTCCTTCCTTCCTTCCTTCCTTCCTTCCTTCCTTCCTTCCTTCCTTCCTTCCTTCCTTCCTTCCTTCCTTCCTTCCTTCCTTCCTTCCTTTCTTTCTTTCTTTCTTTCTTTCTTTCTTTCTTTCTTCCTGAGTAGTAGTACTTTGTCATCAAGGAGAGAGGATACACTCTCCTTCCTGAAAGGTGAAATAAATACAATTATGTTAATGTCTAGTAGTTAGGTGGTAGATTATTATCTATTTTAGCCCCAAGATATCCTACAGACACTATAAACAGGGTCCCTTGCTTTGCAGCATGTTCAGGATTTGTGAGTCAGTATACCATTTAAATAAACTAGATATCCTAAGTAGCGTTGTTTGCGTTGGCTGAAAATAGGTTATACAACACTAGCTCAGCCAGCCATGTAGGTGAGGACAAAAGAACGTGACTGATAAATGGTTTCATCCAGGTGAGGGGTTTAATCTGATCTGGGGGGGGGGGGGGTTCAACATCCTAAAGTAAATTATAACAAAAGGAATTATTCAAGAAGATCTATAAGTAACAAATCGTTCACAGGTTGTTTATATTGCTGATGAACGTGGACACGGAATGGAAAGTAGTCGATATAGGAGATTCTAAATAGAATAACAAGATACTCAACTTTTACCCGAAAATAAGATGTATTCCTGTAGCTTAGAACGTGACCATTTTCCAATGACTTCTGCCTGAATCTTCGTGCAAATTACAGGTAGGAATGGAATCGCTAGATGAGTCTCTTGGTAGACTAGCGTCTCTGATTCATGTTTCAATGCGTGAGCAGAGATAACGTATAAATATGGATTTTTTAAATTTATTACGCTTTTAAAGTTGTACTGGAAAAGGAGTTCTCAGAGTTTAGGTTCTCAGTTTTTGGGTCGCTGTTGACATGTAGGTGTCAAGGAGGCTGTGGAGTAGTGAGGAGTAGTGTGGAGTAGTGAGGAGTAGTGTGGAGTAGTGAGGAGTAGTGTGGAGTAGTGAGGAGTAGTGAGGAGTAGTGAGGAGTAGTGAGGAGTAGTGTGGAGTAGTGAGGAGTAGTGAGGAGTAGTGAGGAGTAGTGAGGAGTAGTGTGGAGTAGTGAGGAGTAGTGAGGAGTAGTGAGGAGTAGTGTGGAGTAGTGTGGAGTAGTGTGGAGTAGTGAGGAGTAGTGAGGAGTAGTGAGGAGTAGTGTGGAGTAGTGAGGAGTAGTGAGGAGTATGTGAGGAGTAGTGAGGAGTAGTGAGGAGTAGTGAGGAGTAGTGAGGAGCTGCTGATTTATGGGCCCTGCTGACAGGTGTTGATTTGTGACCTTGTGTCGGAGGGGAGAGAGGCTGATAAAGGGGCCAAATCACCCGTTGAGACCTTTCAGTTTAACATAGAAACACCGGTTTTCAGTGGGATAAAAAAAAAAAAAAAAGTTTATTAATTATACAATTATGAAAACATATATAGAACGGTGTTTATCAGGACCATGACACGTCCCAAAAATCGGTCTCACAACATTGTCTGTAGCATCTTAACGGTTGACCCCCTATTATGACCCCCTATTATGACCCCCTATTATGACCCCTCTATTATGACCCCTCTATTATGACCCCTCTATTATGACCCCTCTATTATGACCCCTCTATTATGACCTTCTATTATGACCCTCTATTATGACCCCCTATTATAAACCCCTCTATTATGACCCCCTATTATGACCCCCTATTATGACCCCTCTATTATGACCCCTATTATGACCCCCTATTATGACCCTCTATTATGACCCCCTATTATGACCCCCTATTATGACCCCTCCATTATAAACCCCTCTATTATGACCCCTCTATTATAAACCCCTCTATTATGACCCCCTATTATGACCCCTCTATTATGACCCCTATTATGACCCCCTATTATGACCCCTCTATTATGACCCCTCTATTACGACCCCCTATTATAACCCCTTATGACCCCTCTATTATGACCCTCTATTATGACCCCTCTATTATGACCCCTCTATTATGACCCTCTATTATGACCCCCTATTAGGACCCCTCTTTTATTACCCCCTATTATGACCCCTATTATGACCCCTCTATTATAAACCCCTCTATTATGACCCCTATTATGACCCCCTATTATGACCCCCTATTATGACCCTCTATTATGACCCCCTATTATGACCCCCTATTATGACCACTCCATTATAAACCCCTCTATTATGACCCCTCTATTATAAACCCCTCTATTATGACCCCCTATTATGACCCCTCTATTATGACCCCCTATTATGACCCCCTATTATGACCCCTCTATTATGACCCCTCTATTATGACCCTCTATTATGACCCCTCTATTATGACCCCTCTATTATGACCCTCTATTATGACCCCCTATTATGACCCCTCTATTATAAACCCCTCTATTATGACCCCCTATTATGACCCCCTATTATGACCCCTATTATGACCCCTCTATTATAAACCCCTCTATTATGACCCCCCTAGTATGACCCCTCTATTATGACCCCTCTATGGAAAGATGGGATTCTGTTCTTTGTTTTGATCTACGAAGTTGGTACACCCGATCTGCCAGCTCTGTAGTGTTTCGGCTACACACTAATATGAAAGGTGAGACTCTGACAAACACGTACACAGTAGGTCAGTCTGTTTTGCTCTACGAAGCCCACAGGCCTCACAAGACTCTTCTGAAGGTCCCACCGTAGCTGTTGAAAAAATGATGGAAGTATTGTATATATGGAGACTGTTTAGTGACAAAAATAAGGGGTTAAATAACATGTTTCCTGGTCTTTCTTATATCTATCAGAATACGGATAGACACTTCAGAACAAACTTCCTTTAGTTTTTTTTTTAACAGTAAGGCGATATAAAAATGTTAATCAAATAATTTTTGTATATATATTTTTTAATACTTCTAGGGGGTCTTAAAATTCCAAATCACAAAATGATCATTGGTGTGACTGTCTTAAATCAAAAATAAAGATTAGAAAAGTATGTGGACAGGGTAATGAACACGATGGGAGACAGACTGGTTTCAAGCGCAGGGCGCAGCAGGTGTTTATTAGGTAAGGACCACAGGAGGAGGCAGGTAGCTGGGTCCAGGGGCAGGCAGAAGGTCATACACAGGAGGAGGCAGGTAGCTGGGTCCAGGGGCTGGCAGAAGGTCATACACAGGAGGAGGCAGGTAGCTGGGTCCAGGGCTGGCAGAAGGTCATACACAGGAGGAGGCAGGTAGCTGGGTCCAGGGGCTGGCAGAAGGTCATACACAGGAGGAGGCAGGTAGCTGGGTCCAGGGGCAGGCAGAAGGTTATACACAGGGAGGCCAAACAGGTAACAGTACAGGCAGGGGAAAGGCTAATGGCGTAGTCTGGGAGATCAGGCAAGAGGTTGATGACAGGAAATATGATGGGTGGCACCTTTCCAACAAGTTATTTTCTGAAATTTGTAAGCCCTGCTAGTGCTGTTACTGTGAAGTGGTAACGTCTCAGCTGCGAAGTGGTAGGTCACACAAGCTCACAGAAAGGGACCGCCAAGGGCTGAAACGTGTAGCACGTGAAAATCATCTGTCCTCAGTTGCAACACTCACTACCAGTTCCAAACTGCCTCTGGAAGCAATGTCAGCACAAGAACTGTTCATCGGGAGTTTCGTGAAATGGGTTTCCATGGCCGAGCAGCCGCACACAAGCCTAAGATCACCATGAGCAATGCCAAGCGTCGGCTGGAGTGGTGTAAAGCTCGCCGCCATTAGACTCTGGAGCATTGCAAATGGGTTTCTCCCACAAACAAATCTGGAGTTTGTCAGATGCCAAGGAAACTACCAAAATTAAGGAAACACTTGATGTCATGTTAGAGATACATACATGTAACTACCAAAAGGAAGGAAACACATGAGTAAATGACGGTTCTGTGATGGTGCATTTTTCCTGTCATGGTTTAGGTCTCCTCAACCCCTTAAATGCCAGTAAATACACAGCCGTTCTGAGTGATCACCTACGTGGTCTCTGCCAGGATAACAACGCCCCCATCCACAGGGCACTGAATGGTTTGATGAGCATGAAAATGATGTAAGCCATATGCCATGGATGTCTCAGTCACCAGATCTCAACCAAACACTTTTGGTAGATTCTGGAATGACGCCCGAGGCAGAGTTTTCCACCACCATCAACAAAACATCAAATTATGGAATTTCTTGTGGAAGAATGGTGTCGTATCCCTCCACAATATATGATTGAATTGAAGCTGTTCTGGTTGGAGGCCCAACGCCCCATTAAGACACTATGTTTCCTTTATTTTGGCGGTTACCTGTATATTCAGTTGAAGACGGACGTTAACATACTCTTAGGTTGGAGTCATCACAACTTGCTTTTCAACCACTCCACAAATGTCTTGTTAACAAACTATAGTTTGTTGTATCTACTTTGTGAATGACATAAGTAATTTTTCCAACAATTGTTTAGACTGATAATTTCACTTATAATTCACTGTATCACAATTCCAGTGGGTCAGTAGTTTCATACACTAAGTTGACTGTGACTTTTAAAAAGCTTGGAAAATTCCAGAAAATGATGTCATGGCTTTAGAAGCTTCTGATAGGCTAATTGACATCACATGAGTCAATTGGAGGTGTGCCTGTGGATGTATTTCAAGGCCTACCTTCAAACTCAGTGCCTCCTTGCTTGACATCATGGGAAAATCAAAATAAATCAGCCAAGACCTCAGAAAAAAATGGTAGACCTCCAAAAGTCTGGTTCATCCTTGGGAGCAATTTCCAAACGCCTGAAGTTACCGCGTTCATCTGTACAAACAATAGTATGCAAGTATAAACACCATGGGACCACGCAGCCATCATACCGCTCAGGAAGGAGACGCGTTCTGTCTCCTAGAGATGAACATACTTTGGTGCGAAAAGTGCAAATCAATCCCAGAACAACAGCGAAGGACCTTGTGAAGATGCTGGAGGAAACAGGTACAAAAGTATCTATATCCACAGTAAAACGAGTCCTATATCGACATAACCTGAAAGGCCACTCAGCAAGGAAGAAGCCACTGCACCTAAACCACCAGAAAAAGCCAGACTACGGTTTGAACTGCACATGGGGACAAAGATTGTACTTTTGGAGAAATGTCCTCTGGTCTGATGAAACAAAAATAGATATGTTTGGCCATAATGACCATTGTTATGTTCGTAGGAAAAAGGAGGAGGCTTGCAAGCCGAAGAACACCATCCCAACCGTGAAGCACGGGGGTGGCAGCATCATGTTGTGGGGTGCTTTACTGCATGAGGGACTGGTGCACTTCACAAAATAGATGGCATCATGAGGCAGGACAATTATGTGTATATAATTATGTCATAAGACATCAGTCAGGAAGTTAAAGCATGGTCACAAATGAGTCTTCCAAATGAACAATGACCCCAAGTATACTTCCAAAGCTGTGGCAAAATGGCTTGACAACAAAGTCCATTTGTGGGCAGAACTGAACAAGCGTGTGTGAGGAAGGAGTCCTACCAACCTGACTCAGTTACACCAGCTCTGTCAGGAGGAATGGGCCAGAATTCACCCAATTAATTGTGGGAAGCTTGTGGAAGGCTACCCGAATGTTTGACCCAAGTTAAACAATTTAAAGGCAATGCTACCAAATACTAATTGAGTGTATGTAAACTTCTGACCCACTGGGAATGTGATGAAAGAAATAAAAGCTGAAATAAATAATTCTCTCTACTATTATTCTGACATTTTACATTACATTCTTAAAATAAAGTGGTGATCCTAACTGACCTAAGACAGGGAATTTAGGATTAAATGTCAAGTATTGTGAAAACACTGAGTTTAAAGGTATTTGGCCAAGGTGTATGTAAACTCCGACTTCAACTGTACATAAAACATTGGGCTGTAGAGATGTCTGTAGATGATGATGCTTGAATAGTGAAAGTAGAACATACACTGAGTGTTACAATAATTAAGGAAACATTCCTAATATTGAGTTGCACCCCCTTCAGCCTCATGTCGTCGGTGCATGGACTCTACAAGGTGTGGAAAACGTTCCACAGGGACGCTGGTCCCATGTTGACTCCAAAGCTTCCCACAGTTGTGTCAAGTTGGCTGGATGTCCTTTAGGTGGTGGACCATTCTTGATACACACGAGAAACCGTTGAGTGTGAAAATCCCAGCAGCATTGCAGTTCTTGACACACACTATTCACCCTCTGAATAGCACACATACACAATCCATGTCTCAGTTGTCTCAAGTCATCAATAAGAAATCATAGCTTTTCACCCGATCAGTCTGTCACCCGGTCAGTCTGTCACCCGGTCAGTCTTTCACCCGGTCAGTCTGTCACCCGGTCAGTCTGTCACCCGGTCAGTCTGTCACCCGGTCAGTCTTTCACCCGGTCAGTCTGTCACCCGGTCAGTCTGTCACCCCATCAGTCTGTCACCCGGTCAGTCTGTCACCCCATCAGTCTGTCACCCGGTCAGTCTGTCACCCGGTCAGTCTGTCACCTGGTCAGTCTGTCACGCGATCAGTCTGTCACCCGGTCAGTCTGTCACCCCATCAGTCTGTCACCCGGTCAGTCTGTCACCCGATCAGTCTGTCACCCCATCAGTCTGTCACCCGGTCAGTCTGTCACCCGATCAGTCTATCACCCGGTCAGTCTGTCACCCGGTCAGTCTTTCACCCGGTCAGTCTGTCACCCCATCAGTCTGTCACTTGGTCAGTCTGTCATCCGGTCAGTCTGTCACCCTGTCAGTCTGTCACCCGGTCAGTCTGTCACCCGGTCAGTCTGTCACCCGGTCAGTTTGTCACCCGGTCAGTCTGTCACCCCATCAGTCTGTCACCCGGTCAGTTTGTCACCCAGTCAGTCTGTCACCCGGTCAGTCTGTCACCCGGTCAGTCTGTCACCCCATCAGTCTGTCATCCCATCAGTCTGTCACCCGGTCAGTCTGTCACCCGGTCAGTCTGTCACCCGGTCAGTATGTCACCCATCAGTATGTCACCCGGTCAGTCTGTCACCCGGTCAGTCTGTCACCCGGTCAGTCTGTCACCCGATCAGTCTGTCACCCGGTCAGTCTGTCACCCCATCAGTCTGTCACCCGGTCAGTCTGTCACCCGGTCAGTCTGTCACCCGGTCAGTCTGTCTTCTTTATGCACTCCACTATAAATAGGGAAACAACATGTCAGCATTTTACAACCAATCAACCGCAGCTTTTAGCTTTTATTTTCAAAGGTAATAGACACCTATTTGTTGTCTGAAATGTATTCATGCATAGAGTACGTGTCCTGGAGCAGATTCTGGGAGATTAACTCAGCAGGAGTCCCAAATGCTGCCTTATTCATAGTGCTTTAGAACAGGGCCCACAGTTAACAGTAGTGCACTACGTAGGGAATAGAGTGCACTTGGGACTCATCCTTTATCAAAGAGTCTGACGGAGAGCTAACACATCCAGCCCTGTATTCATATAGTCTACCACTTTACAGAGTAGAAGAGCTACTCTCCATCTGAATGGGCTTTCAATCATAAATAACATTTACATGTTTTCCAAGAGTTTGTTGAGAGTGTGGGAAAGGAGAGAGAGAGTGTGTGTGTGTGTGTATGAGAGAGTGTTATCATTTTCTTTGTGTTTTGTGTGTGCAGTCTTGTCTCTGTTTGGAAAGTGTTTCTCTTTAAAGGATTTTAACTTTATTAATTTAATTCCCAGTTCCCGAGCAGAGATTTTATGTCATGATATCAGTATGGTGATCCTACGTGGCAACAAGGAAAACACGAAGCAGATTAAACTCTTTGGGCCTTTAAAACCAGCGGTATGGAAAATATTGTGCTATAGCCTGGAACATAAACATGTGAATCTGGGGGACAACATAAGGCTGCTTGTTTCGGAGATCAGTCATGTTTTGTTTCCTTGCCACGATGCTGAACTTCTGAGTATCGCGATACTGGTATCATGACAACCCTATGTGGTTCTATTTAAGGATTTTACTCACGTTCACAGTTCCAGGGCAGAGATGTGTGTCTGTGTCTGTGATGAGCTAACACTATATAGTAAGGCTACAGAGTGCTCCTTTCCTTTGTCTATAATCTTCTAGGTGACAATGATGGGCTATGATGCTCGTGTGTGTGTGATTGTGTTGTGACGACCCTCCCACTGTCTGCCGAATTCTTTCTCTTTGCTATTATTTTAAAAAAAAATGATGTCGGTGGGCATTAAGCCAGGGGGGGGGGAATGGGCTCGGGGGGGTAAATACGTTGATCATCTCCAGATGTTTTAAAGAGACAGAGGAGTCCATTTTTAGGACCTCAACATAAAGACAGTTATTAATTTCACTGAGGTAAATCTTATTTTTATATTTGATTTATTTCACCTTTATTTACAACGGTGACCTGGCCAAGATAAAGCAAAGCAGTGCGACACAAACAACAACACAGATTTATACATGCAATAAACAAACATACAGTCAATAACACAACAGAAGTCTATGTACAGTGTATGCAAATGTAGTACGATAAGGGAGGTAAGGCAATAAATATGCCATGGTGGCAAAATAATTACAATATAGCAATTAACACTGGAGTGATAGATGTGCAGAAGATGAGTGTGCAAGTAGAGATACTGGGGTGCAAAGGAGCAAAATAAATTAAAAATAACAGTATGGGGATGAGGTAGTTGGATGAGCTATTTACAGATGGGCTATGTACAGGTGTAGTGATCTGAGAGCTGCTCTGACAGCTGATGCTGAAAGTTAGTGAGGGAGATATGAGTCTCCAGCTTCAGTGATTTTTGCATTTCGTTCCAGTTATTGGCAGCAGAGAATTGGAAGGAAAGGCGGCAGAAGGAGGAGTTGGCTTTGGGGTGACCAGTGAGATATACCTGCTGGAGCACGTGCTACGGGTGGCTGTTGCTATGGTGACCAGTGAGCTGAGATAAGGCGGGGCTTTATCTAGCAAAGACTTATAGATGACCTGGAGCCAGTGGGTCTGGCGACGAATATGTAGTGAGGGCTAGCCATCGAGAGCATATAGGTCGCAGTGATGGGTAGTATATGGGGCTTTGGTGACAAAATGGATGGCACTGTGATAGACTGCATCCAATTTGCAAATTGCATCATTTTGTAAATGATATGGCTGAAGTCGAGGATCGGTAGGATAGTCAGTTTTTACGAGGGTATGTTTGGCAGGATGAGTGAAGGATGCTTTGTTGCGAAATAGGAAGCCGACTCTAGATTTAGTTTTGGATTGGAGATGTTTAATGTGAGTCTGGAAGGAGAGTTTACAGTCTAACCAGACACCTAGGTATTTGTAGATGTCCACATATTCTAACTCAGAACCGTCCAGAGTAGTGATGCTAGTCGGGCGGACAGGTGCGGGCAGCGGTCAGTTGAAGAGCATGCATTTAGTTTTACTTGCATTTAAGAGCAGTTGGAGGCCACGGAAGGAGAGTTGTATGGCATTGAAGCCCGTCTGGAGGTTAGTTAACACAGTGTCCAAAGAAGGGCCAGATGTATACAGAATGGTGTCGTCTGCGTAGAGGTGGATCAGAGAATCACCAGCAGCAAGAGTGACATCATTGATGTATACAGAGGAAAGAGTCGGTCCGAGAATTGAACTCTGTGGCACCCCCATAGAGACTGCCAGAAGTCCGGACAACAGGCCTTCTGATTTGACACACTGAACTCTGTCTGAGAAATCGTTGGTGAACCAGGTGAGGCAGTCATTTGAGAAACCAATGCTGTTGAGTCTGCCAATAAGAATGTGGTGATTGACGGAGTTGAAAGCCTTGGCCAGGTTTATGAATACAGCTGGACAGTACTGTCTCTTATCGATGGAGGTTATGATATCATTTAGGACCTTGAGCGTGGCTGAGGTGCACCCATTGTCATGTTGTCGTGTCGTGTTTTCCTCAGATGCTGCGTGGTGAGCAGGTGTCTGAGTCTGTCTGGTTCAAGTGCCTTCCGAAGGCAACCTGCTGTTCACCTGCTGTTCAAGATCGAGTCTCCAGTTTGTCCTCGTCATTTCGAGTGAAAGTTGTGTTTTTTGATTGTATTTACTTTACTGGATTAAAGACTCTGTTTTCGCCAAGTCGCTTTTGGGTCCTCTTTCACCTGCATGACAGAAGGAACCGACCAAGGAATGGACCCAGCGACTTCAGACGCTCGTTACACTGCCGTCGAGATCCAAGGAGCCATGCTCGGCAGACACGAGCAGGAATTGTCTGCTGCTCGCCATGCCGTGGAGAACCTGGCCGCTCAGGTTTCCGACCTCTCTGGACAGTTCCAGAGTCTACGTCTCGTGCCACCTGTTACTTCCTGGCCTGCCGAGCCTCCAGAACCTAGGGTTAATAACCCACCTTGCTACTCCGGGCAGCCCACTGAGTGCCGCTCCTTTCTCACGCAGTGTGAGATTGTGTTCTCTCTCCAACCCAACACATACTCTAGAGAGAGAGCTCGGGTTGCTTACGTCATTTCACTCCTTACTGGCCGGGCTCGAGAATGGGGCACAGCTATCTGGGAGGCAAGGGCTGATTGCTCTAACAAGTTCCAGAACTTTAAAGAGGAGATGATTCGGGTTTTTGACCGTTCAGTTTTTGGTAGGGAGGCTTCTAGGGCCCTGGCTTCCTTATGCCAAGGTGAACGGTCCATAACGGATTATTCTATTGAGTTTCGCACTCTTGCTGCCTCTAGTGAGTGGAACGAGCCGGCGCTGCTCGCTCGTTTTCTGGAGGGACTCCACGCAGTGGTTAAGGATGAGATTCTCTCCCGGGAGGTTCCTTCAGATGTGGACTCTTTGATTGCTCTCGCCATCCGCATAGAACGACGGGTAGATCTTCGTCACCGGGCTCGTGGAAGAGAGCTCGCATCAACGGTGTTTCCCTGCTCCGCATCGCACCCATCTCCTCCTCTGGCTCAGAGACTGAGCCCATGCAGCTGGGAGGGATTCGCATCTCGACTAAGGAGAGGGAACGGAGGATCACCAACCGCCTGTGCCTCTATTGCGGAGTTGCTGGACATTTTGTTAATTCATGTCCAGTAAAAGCCAGAGCTCATCTGTAAGCGGAGGGCTACAGGTGAGCGCAACTACTCAAGTCTCTCCATCAAAATCCTGTACTACTTTGTTGGTCCATCTACGCTGGACCGGTTCGGGTGCTACATGTAGTGCCTTGATAGACTCTGGGGCTGAGGGTTGTTTCATGGACGAAGCATGGGTTCGGAAACATGACATTCCTTTCAGAGAGTTAGAGAAGCCTACGCTCATGTTCGCCTTAGATGGTAGTCATCTTCCCAGTATCAGATTTGAGACACTACCTTTAACCCTCACAGTATCTGGTAACCACAGTGAGACTATTTCTTTTTTGATTTTCCGTTCACCGTTTACACCTGTTGTTTTGGGTCATCCCTGGCTAGTATGTCATAATCCTTCTATTAATTGGTCTAGTAATTCTATCCTATCCTGGAACGTTTCTTGTCATGTGAAGTGTTTAATGTCTGCCATCCCTCCCGTTTCTTCTGTCCCTACTTCTCAGGAGGAACCTGGCGATTTGACAGGAGTGCCGGAGGAATATCATGATCTGCGCACGGTCTTCAGTCGGTCCCGAGCCAACTCCCTTCCTCCTCACCGGTCGTATGATTGTAGTATTGATCTCCTTCCGGGGACCACTCCTCCTCGGGGTAGACTATACTCTCTGTCGGCTCCCGAACGTAAGGCTCTCGAGGATTATTTGTCTGTGTCTCTTGACGCCGGTACCATAGTGCCTTCTTCCTCTCCGGCCGGGGCGGGGTTCTTTTTTGTTAAGAAGAAGGACAGTACTCTGCGCCCCTGCGTGGATTATCGAGGGCTGAATGACATAACGGTTAAGAATCGTTATCCGCTTCCCTTATGTCATCAGCCTTCGAGATTCTGCAGGGAGCCAGGTGCTTTACTAAGTTGGACCTTCGTAACGCTTACCATCTCGTGCGCATCAGAGAGGGGGACGAGTGGAAAACGGCGTTTAACACTCCGTTAGGGCATTTTGAGTACCGGGTTCTGCCGTTCGGTCTCGCCAATGCGCCAGCTGTTTTTCAGGCATTAGTTAATGATGTTCTGAGAGACATGCTGAACATCTTTGTTTTTGTCTATCTTGACGATATCCTGATTTTTTCTCCGTCACTCGAGATTCATGTTCAGCACGTTCGACGTGTCCTACAGCGCCTTTTAGAGAATTGTCTCTACGTAAAGGCTGAGAAGTGCTCTTTTCATGTCTCCTCCGTTACTTTTCTCGGTTCCGTTATTTCCGCTGAAGGCATTCAGATGGATTCCGCTAAGGTCCAAGCTGTCAGTGATTGGCCCGTTCCAAGGTCACGTGTCGAGTTGCAGCGCTTTTTAGGTTTCGCTAATTTCTATCGGCGTTTCATTCGTAATTTCGGTCAAGTTGCTGCCCCTCTCACAGCTCTTACTTCTGTCAAGACGTGTTTTAAGTGGTCCGGTTCCGCCCAGGGAGCTTTTGATCTTCTAAAAGAACGTTTTACGTCCGCTCCTATCCTCGTTACTCCTGACGTCACTAGACAATTCATTGTCGAGGTTGACGCTTCAGAGGTAGGCGTGGGAGCCATTCTATCCCAGCGCTTCCAGTCTGACGATAAGGTTCATCCTTGCGCTTATTTTTCTCATCGCCTGTCGCCATCTGAGCGCAACTATGATGTGGGTAACCGTGAACTGCTCGCCATCCGCTTAGCCCTAGGCGAATGGCGACAGTGGTTGGAGGGGGCGACCGTTCCTTTGTCGTTTGGACAGACCATAAGAACCTTGAGTACATCCGTTCTGCCAAACGACTTAATGCCCGTCAAGCTCGTTGGGCGTTGTTTTTCGCTCGTTTCGAGTTTGTGATTTCTTACCGTCCGGGTAGCAAGAACACCAAGCCTGATGCCTTATCCCGTCTGTTTAGTTCTTCTGTGGCTTCTACTGATCCCGAGGGGATTCTTCCTTATGGGCGTGTTGTCGGGTTAACAGTCTGGGAATTGAAAGACAGGTTAAGCAAGCACTCACGCACACTGCGTCGCCGCGCGCTTGTCCTAGTAACCTCCTTTTCGTTCCTGTTTCCACTCGTCTGGCTGTTCTTCAGTGGGCTCACTCTGCCAAGTTAGCTGGTCATCCCGGTGTTCGAGGCACTCTTGCGTCTATTCGCCAGCGCTTTTTGGTGGCCGACTCAGGAGCGTGACACGCGCCGTTTCGTGGCTGCTTGTTCGGACTGCGCGCAGACTAAGTCGGGTAACTCTCCTCCTGCCGGTCGTCTCAGACCGCTCCCCATTCCTTCTCGACCATGGTCTCACATCGCCCTAGACTTCATTACCGGTCTGCCTTTGTCTGCGGGGAAGACTGTGATTCTTACGGTTGTCGATAGGTTCTCTAAGGCGGCACATTTCATTCCCCTCGCTAAACTTCCTTCCGCTAAGGAGACGGCACAAATCATTATCGAGAATGTATTCAGAATTCATGGCCTTCCGTTAGACGCCGTTTCAGACAGAGGCCCGCAATTCACGTCACAGTTTTGGAGGGAGTTCTGTCGTTTGATTGGTGCGTCCGTCAGTCTCTCTTCCGGGTTTCATCCCCAGTCTAACGGTCAAGCAGAGAGGGCCAATCAGACGATTGGTCGCATACTACGCAGCCTTTCTTTCAGAAACCCTGCGTCTTGGGCAGAACAGCTCCCCTGGGCAGAATACGCTCACACCCGCTTCCTTCGTCTGCTACCGGGTTATCTCCGTTTCAGAGTAGTCTGGGTTACCAGCCTCCTCTGTTCTCATCCCAGCTTGCCGAGTCCAGCGTTCCCTCCGCTCAAGCGTTTGTCCAACGTTGTGAGCGCACCTGGAGGAGGGTGAGGTCTGCACTTTGCCGTTACAGGGCACAGACTGTGAGAGCCGCCAATAAACGCAGGATTAAGAGTCCAAGGTATTGTTGCGGCCAGAGAGTGTGGCTTTCCACTCGCAACCTTCCTCTTACGACAGCTTCTCGTAAGTTGACTCCGCGGTTCATTGGTCCGTTCCGTGTCTCCCAGGTCGTCAATCCTGTCGCTGTGCGACTGCTTCTTCCGCGACATCTTCGTCGCGTCCATCCTGTCTTCCATGTCTCCTGTGTTAAGCCCTTTCTTCGCACCCCGTTCGTCTTCCCTCCCCCTCCCGTCCTTGTCGAGAGCGCACCTATTTACAAGGTACATAAGATCATGGACATGCGTTCTCGGGGACGGGGTCACCAATACTTAGTGGATTGGGAGGGTTACGGTCCTGAGGAGAGGAGTTGGGTTCCGTCTCGGGACGTGCTGGACCGTTCACTCATTGATGATTTCCTCCGTTGCCGCCAGGATTCCTCCTCGAGTGCGCCAGGAGGCGCCGGTGAGTGGGGGTACTGTCATGTTTTGTCATTTATTATCTTGTCTTGTCCCTGTGCTTCCCATTCTATTCGTTTCCCTCTGCTGGTCTTATTAGGTTCTTTCCTCTTTCTATCCCTCTCTCTCCCCCTCCCTCTCTCACTCTCTCGCTCTCTCTTCTCTCTATCGTTCCGTTCCTGCTCCCAGCTGTTCCTATTCCCCTAATCAATCATTTAGTCTTCCCACACCTGTTCCCGATCCTTTTCCCTGATTAGAGTCCCTATTTCTTCCTTTGTGTTCCGTTCCTGTCCTGTCGGTTCCTTGTTTAGAATTCACCGTGCTGTGATTGTGTATCGCCCTGTCGTGTCGTGTTTTCCTCAGATGCTGCGTGGTGAGCAGGTGTCTGAGTCTGTCTGGTTCAAGTGCCTTCCCGAGGCAACCTGCTGTTCACCTGCTGTTCAAGATCGAGTCTCCAGTTTGTCCTCGTCATTTCGAGTGAAAGTTGTGTTTTTTTGATTGTATTTACTTTACTGGATTAAAGACTCTGTTTTCGCCAAGTCGCTTTTGGGTCCTCTTTCACCTGCATGACACCCATGACCTGCTCTGAAACCAGATTGCATAGCGGAGAAGGTATGGTGGGATTTGAAATGGTCGGTAATCTGTTTGTTAACTTGGCTTTCGAAGACCTTAGAAAGGCAGGGTAGGATAGATATAGGTCTGTAGCAGTTTGGGTCTAGAGTGTCTCCCCCTTTGAAAAAGGGGATGACCGCGGCAGCTTTCCAATCTTTAGGGGTTGCAACAATTTCGGGTGATAATTTTTGAAAGAGAGGGTCCAGTCCTGCTGATTTGTAGGGGTCCTGATTTTGCAGCTCTTTCAGAACATCAGCTATCTGGATTGGGTGAAGGAGAAATGGGGGAGGCTTGGGCAAGTTGCTGTGGGCAAGTTGCTGTGGGGGTGCAGAGCTGTTGACCAGGGTAGTGGTGGCCAGGTGGAAAGCATGGCCAGCGGTACAAAAATGCTTATTGAAATTCTCAATTATCATGGATTTATTGGTGGTGACAGTGTTTCCTAGCCTAATGTCAGTGGGCAGCTGGGAGGAGGTGCTCTTATTTTCCATGGACTTTACAGTGTTTCCTATCCTCAGTGCAGTGGGAAGCTGGGAGGAGGTGCTCTTATTCTCCATGGACTTTACAGTGTCCCAGAACCTTTTGGAGTTTGTGCTGCAGGATGCACATTTATGTTTGAAAAAGCTAGCCTTTGCTTTCCTAACTGCCTGTGTATCTTGGTTCCTAACTTCCCTGAAAAGTTGCATATCGCGGGGGCTATTCGATGCTAATGCAATACGCCACAGGATGTTTTTGTGCTGGTCAAGGGCAGTCAGGTCTGGAGAGAACCACGGGCTATATCTGTTCCTGGTTCTACATTTTTTGAATGGGGCATGCTTATTTAAGATTGTGAGGAAAGCACTTTTAAAGAATAGCCAGGCATCTCCCACTGACAGAATGAGGTCAATATCCTTCCAGGATACCCGGGCCAGGTCGATTAGAAAGGCCTGCTTGCTTAAGTGTTTTAAGGAGCGTTTGACAGTGATGAGGGGTGGTCTTTGGCCATTCAGACCCATTACGGAAGCAGGCAATGCGGCCTTTCTAATTTACACCTGTAAAGAAAAACAACGTTCAATCATTTTGCACTTTCTCATCACAACATGCTGACAGAAAACCAAAGTGCCTTAGTTGCCATACTTCCTGTTGTATAACAATTATTAGGATGTATGTATAGGAGCACAGGAGGTGGAGGAGGGAGCACAGGAGGTGGAGGAGGGAGCACAGGAGGTGGAGGAGGGAGCACAGGAGGTGGAGGAGGGAGCACAGGAGGTGGAGGAGGGAGCACAGGAGGTGGAGGAGGGGGCACAGGAGGTGGAGGAGGGAGCACAGGAGGTGGAGGGGGGAGCACAGGAGGCGGAGGAGGGGGCACAGGAGGTGGAGGGAGCACAGTAGGTGGAGGAGGGAGCACAGGAGGTGGAGGAGGGAGCACAGGAGGTGGAGGAGGGAGCACAGTAGGCGGAGGAGGGAGCACAGGAGGTGGAGGAGGGAGCGCAGGAGGCGGAGGAGGGAGCACAGGAGGCGGAGGAGGGAGCGCAGGAGGCGGAGGAGGGAGCGCAGGAGGCGGAGGAGGGAGCGCAGGAGGTGGAGGGAGCACAGGAGGCGGAGGAGGGAGCGTAGGAGAAGGAGGGAGCACAGGAGGCGGAGGAGGGAGCACAGGAGGCGGAAGAGGGAGCGCAGGAGGCGGAGGAGGGAGTGCAGGAGGAGGAGGGAGCGCAGGAGGAAGAGGAGGGAGCACAGGAGGCGGAGGGAGCACAGGAGGCGGAGGAGGGAGCACAGGAGGTGGAGGAGGGAGTGCAGGAGGAAGAGGAGGGAGCACAGGAGGCGGAGGAGGGACTGCAGGAGGCGGAAGAGGGAGCACAGGAGGTGGAGGAGGGAGTGCAGGAGGAAGAGGAGGGAGCACAGGAGGCGGAGGAGGGAGTGCAGGAGGCGGAAGAGGGAGCACAGGAGGAAGAGGAGGGAGCGCAGGAGGTGGAGGAGGGAGCACAGGAGGCGGAGGAGGGAGCACAGGAGGCGGAGGGGGGAGCGCAGGAGGCTGAGGAGGGAGACCAGAGACACCTATCTAAACTGTCTACTCTACCTGCTCTGGCTACCCTAACTGCTCTGTCTACCATACCTGCTCTGTCTACCCTACCTGCTCTACCTGCTCTGTATACTCTACCTGCTCTACCTGCTCTGTCTACTCTACCTGCTCTGTCTACCCTACCTGCTCTGTCTACTCTACCTGCTCTACCTGCTCTGTCTACTCTACCTGCTCTGTTTACCCTACCTGCTCTGTCTACCCTACCTGCTCTACCTGCTCTGTCTACTCTACCTGCTCTGTTTACCCTACCTGCTCTGTATACTCTACCTGCTCTACCTGCTCTGTCTACTCTACCTGCTCTGTTTACCCTACCTGCTCTGTCTACCCTACCTGCTCTGTCTACCCTACCTGCTCTACCTGCTCTGTCTACTCTACCTGCTCTGTATACTCTACCTGCTCTGTCTACTCTACCTGCTCTACCTGCTCTGTCTACCCTACCTGCTCTACCTGCTCTGTCTACTCTACCTGCTCTGTATACTCTACCTGCTCTGTCTACCCGACCTGCTATGTCTACTCTACCTGCTCTGTATACTCTATCTGCTCTACCTGCTCTGTCTACCCTACCTGCTCTACCTGCTCTGTCTACTCTACCTGCTCTGTATACTCTACCTGCTCTGTCTACCCGACCTGCTATGTCTACTCTACCTGCTCTGTATACTCTATCTGCTCTACCTGCTCTGTTTACCCTACCTGCTCTGTATACTCTACCTGCTCTACCTGCTCTGTTTACCCTACCTGCTCTGTCTACTCTACCTGCTCTGTCTACCCTACCTGCTCGACCTGTTCTGTCTACTCTACCTGCTCTGTATACTCTACCTGCTCTGTCTACCCTACCTGCTCTACCTGCTCTGTCTACTCTACCTGCTCTACCTGCTCTGTCGACTCAACCTGCTCTGTCTACCCGACCTGCTATGTCTACTCTACCTGCTCTGTATACTCTATCTGCTCTACCTGCTCTGTCTACCCTACCTGCTCTACCTGCTCTGTCTACTCTACCTGCTCTACCTGCTCTGTCTACCCTACCTGCTCGACCTGTTCTGTCTACTCTACCTGCTCTGTATACTCTACCTGCTCTGTCTACCCTACCTGCTCTACCTGCTCTGTCTACTCTACCTGCTCTACCTGCTCTGTCTACCCTACCTGCTCTACCTGCTCTGTCGACTCAATCAGCTCTGTCTACCCGACCTGCTATGTCTACTCTACCTACCTGCTCTGTCTACTCTACCTGCTCTGTCTACCCATCCTGCTCTGTCTACTCTACCTGCTCTGTCTACCCGACCTGCTATGTCTACTCTACCTGCTCTGTATACTCTATCTGCTCTACCTGCTCTGTCTACCCTACCTGCTCTACCTACTCTGTCTACTCTAACTGCTCTACCTGCTCTGTCTACTCTACCTGCTCTGTCTACCCATCCTGCTCTGTCTACTCTACCTGCTCTGTCTACCCTACCTGTTCTACCTGCTCTGTATACTCTACCTGCTCTACCTGCTCTGTCTACCCTACCTGCTCTACCTGCTCTGTCTACTCTACCTGCTCTGTCTAGCCTACCTGCTCTACCTGCTCTACCTGCTCTATCTACTGTACCTGCTCTACCTGCTCTGTCTACCCTACCTGCTCTGTCTACCCTACCTGCTCTGTCTACTCTACCTGCTCTGTCTACTCTACCTGCTCTACCTGCTCTGTCTACTCTACCTGCGCTGTCTAGACTGCCTTATTAATTACTGTTGTTGTGTGTCAATAGGAGGATACCCTTGGACAGCTATCTAAACACCACTCCTGGTTCTAGATGACACCTATCTAAACACCACTCCTGGTTCTAGATGACACCAATCTAAACACCACTCCTGGTTCTAAATGACACCACTCCTGGTTCTAAATGACACCAATCTAAACACCACTCCTGGTTCTAAATGACACCTATCTAAACACCACTCCTGGTTCTAAATGACACCTATCTAAACACCACTCCTGGTTCTAAATGACACCTATCTAAACACCACTCCTGGTTCTAAATGACACCTATCTAAACACCACTCCTGGTTCTAAATGACACCTATCTAAACACCACTCCTGGTTCTAGATGACACCTATCTAAACACCACTCCTGACTCTAGATGACACCTATCTAAACACCACTCCTGGTTCTAGATGACACCTATCTAAACACCACTCCTGGTTCTAGATGACACCTATCTAAACACCACTCCTGGTTCTAAATGACACCTATCTAAACACCACTCCTGGTTCTAAATGACACCTATCTAAACACCACTCCTGGTTCTAAATGACACCTATCTAAACACCACTCCTGGTTCTAAATGACACCTATCTAAACACCACTCCTGGTTCTAGATGACACCTATCTAAACACCACTCCTGACTCTAGATGACACCACTCCTGAAATGGTCAAGAATGGTCCACCACCCAACAGACATCCAGCTAGCTTCACACAACTGTGGGAAGCATTGTAGTCAACATGGACCAGCAGCCCTGTGGAACACTTTCAACACCTTATAGAGTCCATGCCCCGAGAACTTGAGACTACAATGCTTCCCACAGTTGTGTGAAGTAATCTGGATGTCTGTTGGGTGGTGGACCATTCTTGATACACACGAGAAACTGTTGAGAGTTAAAAACCCCGACAGCGTTGCAGTTCTTGACACAAACCAGTGCGCCTGGCACCTGCTACCATACCCCGTTCAAAGGCACTTTGAACTTGCCCATTCATCCTCTGAATAGCACACATACATAATCCATGTCTCATGCCTTAAAAATCCTTCTTTAACCCGTCTCCTCCCCTTCATCTACACTGATTAAAGTGGATTTAACAAGTGACACGAATAAGGGATCATAGCTTTCACCTGGTCAGTCTATGTTACGGAAAGAGCAGGTGTCCTTAATTTAATGTTTTGTACACTCAGTGTAGTGCACTACTTTGACTAGAGCCCTATGTGCCCTGGTCAAAGTAGTCCACTACAAAGGGAATAGTGTGCTCTTTGGGATGCAAGTCTGTGCAACCTTGAGCATTGGAACCGTGCAAACTGCATTGAAGTGCACAATTACAATATAATCTATGTTTCATGAGATAATCATAGATATTACAGAACAATCGGAGAGTAGGATAATTGTTGAAATTATTCCTGACACTTGATAACCTGTTATTCAGATGATCTTGTATACCAGGGTTTCTTAAACTATGGGTCAGGACCTAAATGTGGGCCCTGGGCATGTGAGAGGTGGGTTATGGGCTATGAGGATACATCTATAATCACACTATTTCTTCTTCAGTTGGGTTTCCAGCTTGTATACACCATCTTCTTACAAAGGACACAGCAGTATACAGGAAGTTATGACAGACTCTTACAAAGGACACAGCAGTATACAGGAAGTTATGACAGACTCTTACAAAGGACACAGCAGTATACAGGAAGTTATGACAGACTCTTACAAAGGACACAGCAGTATACAGGAAGTTATGACAGACTCTTACAAAGGACACAGCAGAATACAGGAAGTTATGACAGACTCTTACAAAGGATACAGCAGTATACAGGAAGTTATGACAGACTCTTACAAAGGATACAGCAGTATACAGGAAGTTATGACAGACTCTTACAAAGGATACAGCAGTATACAGGAAGTTATGACAGACTCTTACAAAGGATACAGCAGTATACAGGAAGTTATCACAGACTCTTACAAAGGACACAGCAGTATACAGGAAGTTATCACAAACTCTTACAAAGGACACAGCAGTATACAGGAAGTTATCACAGACTCTTACAAAGGACACAGCAGTATACAGGAAGTTATGACAGACTCTTACAAAGGATACAGCAGTATACAGGAAGTTATCACAGACTCTTACAAAGGACACAGCAGTATACAGGAAGTTATCACAGACTCTTACAAAGGATACAGCAGTATACAGGAAGTTATCACAGACTCTTACAAAGGACACAGCAGTATACAGGAAGTTATGACAGACTCTTACAAAGGACACAGCAGTATACAGGAAGTTATGACAGACTCTTACAAAGGACACAGCAGTATACAGGAAGTTATCACAGACTCTTACAAAGGACACAGCAGTATACAGGAAGTTATGACAGACTCTTACAAAGGACACAGCAGTATACAGGAAGTTATCACAGACTCTTACAAAGGATACAGCAGTATACAGGAAGTTATCACAAACTCTTACAAAGGATACAGCAGTATACAGGAAGTTATCACAGACTCTTACAAAGGATACAGCAGTATACAGTAAGTGAATATATCCCTGTGTTTCCTATCTCTCTGTGCCAGTTCGTCAACCAGCGGTTTTCCCAGCTCCTTTCCCCACCCAGTCTGTTTTTTAGCTCTCCTGGTTTTGACCCTTGCCTGTCCTGACGCCGAATTTGCCTGCCTGAGCACTCTGCCTGTCCTAACCTCGAACCTGCTTATCGCCTGGTACTGTTTGGACTCTGACCTGATTTATGATCTCTTGCCTGTCCCCGACTTGCTTTTTGCCTCCAGCTAATTGTTATAATAAATATCGGAGCTCAACCATCTGCTTCCGATGTCTGCATTTGGGTCTCATCTTGTGTGCATATACAGTGCCTTGCGAAAGTATTCGCCCCCATTGAACTTTGCAACCTTTTGCCACATTTCAGGCTTCAAACATAAAGCACCTGCCTCTGATTGAGAATCGCCTCAGGCAGCCAAGCCTAACTAGACACACCCCTAATCAGCCGCAATCCCAAATAATACAAACCCCAATACGAATACAACATATAAACCCATGTCACACCCTGGCCTACCCAAACATATACCAAAAACACAAAATACAATGACCAAGGCGTGACACATAGGACAACAATCAGTCGTATATTGCACAAATTTGGCCTTTATGGAAGAGTGGCAAGAAGAAAGCCATTTCATAAAGATATCCATAAAAAGTGTCATTTAAAGTTTGCCACAAGCCACCTGGGAGACACACCAAACATGTGGAAGAAGGTGCTCTGGTCAGATGAAACCAAAATTGAACTTTTTGGCAACAAGGCAAAACGTTATGTTTGGCGTAAAAGCAACACAGCTCATCACCCTGAACACATCATCCCCACTGTCAAACATGGTGGTGGCAGCATCATGGTTTGGGCCTGCATTTCTTCAGCAGGGACAGGGAAGATGGTTAAAATTGATGGGAAGATGGATGGAGCCAAATACAGGACCATTCTGGAAGAAAACCTGATGGAGTCTGCAAAAGACCTTAGACTGGGACGGAGATTTGTCTTCCAACAAGACAATGATCCAAAACATAAAGCAAAATCTACAATGGAATGGTTCAAAAATAAACATATCCAGGTGTTAGAATGGCCAAGTCAAAGTCCAGACCTGAATTCAATCGAGAATCTGTGGAAAGAACTGAAAACTGCTGTTCACAAATGCTCTCCATCCAACCTCACTGAGCTCGAGCTGTTTTGCAAGGAGGAATGGGAAAAAATTCAGTCTCTCGATGTGCAAAACTGATAGAGACATACCCTAAGTGACTTACAGCTGTAATCACAGCAAAAGGTGGCGCAACAAAGTATTAACTTAAGGGGGCTAAATAATTTTGCACGCCCAATTTTTCAGTTTTTGATTTGTTAAAAAAGTTTGAAATATCCAATAAATGTCGTTCCACTTCATGATTGTGTCCCACTTGTTGTTGATTCTTCACAAAAAAAATACAGTTTTATATCTTTATGTTTGAAGCCTGTAATGTGGCAAAAGGTCGCAAAGTTCAAGGGGGCCGAATACTTTCGCAAGGCACTGTAGATACAGCAGGAAGTTATCACAGCTTCTTACAAAAGAAACAGCAGTACAGAGGAATTGCAAGTTTGAGTAGTGGTTGAGAACCAATACCCAGTCCTGTCCACTATCTGAGTCCAGTGTGGTTGAGAACCAATACCCAGTCCTGTCCACTATCTGAGTCCAGTGTGGTTGAGAACCGTTTTGGGATAATCACGCTATACAAGCGTGCCGCGAAAAGGCCCAACCCCATTACCAAGGCCCGATTCCGAGAGATATGCACAGCGAACTAAGGCATTTTCACGTAAATCCATTCATGATTTCCTACTCCAAGCGGGCGGCTGTTTGTGTGCAAAGTATAGGAGTACTATAAGTGAGAGTAGTTTCTAAAATGTACCAACTTTATGTGTCTCTGTCCCTCTCTCTCCATGTCTTTTGTAACAAGCAGCCATGTTGTTGTCAGTCCGCTAGGGACCTGTTTTTAACGTATTAAGTGTGTATGTTTATCCTGTGTTACCATTTAGTTAGCTAGTAAATAAATAATTAAAGCAATTTGTGTGGTACTGAATCATAAGTAAGGCTGGGGTTTTGGCAGATGTTAAGAGGTTACGACTGTTCACAATGATGATGTGAAACGAGGTTATGATTTAATAAGTTGACTGTTTATAGATGTGATAGGTAAAGACCTTTAGTGTTTAATTTTAAGATATTGTAACTCTTTAAAGAATCGCTCTCGTGGTTCCCCAGATCCTAATGAGTTAGATGTTACGTGATTAATTTAATCGGGTAACAATTAAACATATTTAGGTAATTAGATGAATAACAGACTTCAGATTGATGTTAAAGTCAAGTCACGACACCCTTTATTACCGTCATGGGCCCTGGTCAAAAGTAGTGTACTATGTAGGGAATAGGGTGCGATTTGGGACTCAGACTACGCTTCTATATGGCGTATAGATGAAGAACTGTTGATTTCTTTACCATGAATCATGTATTTTCCATGTTGGTTTCTGGCACATTGTGCGTCCCGAAGAGCACCCTACCGCCTACGCACCAAACAGGGTTCTGGTCTAAAGTAGTGCGGACAGGAGGAAATAGGGAACCATTTGGGAGGCAGACTAAGTGAGTGAGGAATGTAAGGCAGTATAATAGAAACTTCTCTACCTCAGCAGTGAGCTGGGTTATCTGTGGATGAAACATCTCTCCCGGAGACACCGACAGTCTCAAATCGCCTTGACAACCGGCTAGGTTTTTGGTCTTGGATATAATAAAGGATCTTCGGTCCGAAGTTTCTGCGATTTGTTATGTTTTGTTGTTGTTGTTGAAGTCGGGTAAATATTTGTGTGTTTGTTTTGTGTACCAAATTTTCTTTGACACGTTGAGTTTATTTCTCAAGGAAACAAAGAAAGCAGTCAATATAATAGGGTTCGGGGTGGACAGTCAGACGAACAGGCAGACAACAGCTAAATTCATTCTTCTGTGTAAACAAGTGTTTGTTGGCGCATAGCACATATCTATTGACAGTCTTCTCAACAGCAGTCCAAACCTAATGGGTTTTATAATTAACCGCTAGGAAGCTGCAAGCGGTAGGGACCATGTGGCATGGACAGTTTTACTCTCCTCTCTGATAGGACTCTGGTCAAAAGTAGTGCACTATATAGGAAAGAAGGTGCCCTTTGGGACATGGGCTCTGTGTAGGGTACATTGGTGTGATGGCAGAGAGATGGAAGGTTGACATTTTTCAAATTGCATTTGATTGATCTTCTCCACCCCACAGTGAGGCAGGCAGGGAAAAGGCTAACTCTCTCCCCTCTCCCTTTCTTCTCCTCCCTCTTATCTCTTCCTCTTCTCTCTTCTCTCTCTCTATTTCTCTCCTCTCTCTCGCTTACCCTCTCCCTTATCATCTCTCTCTACTCCTCTCTCTCTACCACTCTCTCTCCTCTTCCTCTCTCTCTACTCCTCTCTCTCTACCACTCTCTCCCATCTTCCTCTCTCTCTACCACTCTCTCTCTACCATCTCTCCTCTTCCTCTCTCTCTACCATCTCTCCTCTTCCTCTCTCTCTACTCCTCTCTCTCTACCACTCTCTCTCCTCTTCCTCTCTCTCTACCACTCTCTCTCTACCATCTCTCCTCTTTCTCTCTCTACCATCTCTCCTCTTCCTCTCTCTCTACCATCTCTCCTCTTCCTCTCTCTCTACCATCTCTCCTCTTCCTCTCTCTCTACCATTTCCTCTCTCTCTACCATCTCTCCTCTTCCTCTCTCTCTACCATCTCTCCTCTTCCTCTCTCTCTACCATCTCTCCTCTTCCTCTCTCTCTACCATCTCTCCTCTTCCTCTCTCTCTACCATCTCTCCTCTTCCTCTCTCTCTACCATCTCTCCTCTTCCTCTCTCTCTACCATCTCTCCTCTTCCTCTCTCTCTACCATCTCTCCTCTTCCTCTCTACCATCTCTCCTCTTCCTCTCTCTCTACCATCTCTCCTCTTCCTCTCTCTTTTCCTTTGATGCCTCTGCCACTCTGCCTGTGTTGTCTGTCTGTCCACACTGCTGTCTGTCTGTCCACACTGCTGTCTGTCTGTCTGTCTGTCTGTCTGTCTGTCTGTCTGTCTGTCTGTCTGTCTGTCTGTCTGTCTGTCTGTCTGTCTGTCTGTCTGTCTGTCTGTCTGTCTGTCTGTCCACACTGCTGTCTGTCTGTCCACACTGCTGTCTGTCTGTCTGTCTGTCTGTCTGTCTGTCTGTCTGTCTGTCTGTCTGTCTGTCTGTCTGTCTGTCTGTCTGTCTGTCTGTCTGTCTGTCTGTCTGTCTGTCCACACTGCTGTCTGTCCACACTGCTGTCTGTCTGTCCACACTGCTGTCTGTCTGTCCACACTGCTGTCTGTCCACACTGCTGTCTATCTGTCCACACTGCTGTCTATCTGTCCACACTGCTGTCTGTCTGTCCACACTGCTGTCTGTCTGTTGTCTGTCTGTCCACACTGCTGTCTATCTGTTGTCTGTCTGTCCACACTGCTGTCTGTCTGTTGTGTCTGTCCACACTGCTGTCTATCTGTTGTCTGTCTGTCCACACTGCTGTCTGTCTGTTGTCTGTCTGTCCACACTGCTGTCTATCTGTTGTCTGTCTGTCCACACTGCTGTCTGTCTGCATGTCCACACTGCTGTCTATCTGTTGTCTGTCTGTCCACACTGCTGTCTGTCTGCATGTCCACACTGCTGTCTGTCTGCATGTCCAAACTGCTGTCTATCTGTTGTCTGTCTGTCCACACTGCTGTCTGTCTGCATGTCCACACTGCTGTCTATCTGTTGTCTGTCTGTCCACACTGCTGTCTATCTGTCCACACTGCTGTCTGTCTGTCCACACTGCTGTCTGTCTGCATGTCCACACTGCTGTCTGTCTGTTGTCTGTCTGTCCACACTGCTGTCTATCTGTCCACACTGCTGTCTGTCTGTCCACACTGCTGTCTGTCTGTCCACACTGCTGTCTATCTGTCCACACTGCTGTCTATCTGTCCACACTGCTGTCTG